>NC_081542.1:9238215-9281409 GCF_901000735.1 Corylus avellana
TATTCAACTATAAATTAAAATTTTTTCCTTTAAAAGGAGGTTAGCGGTTATTAGAGTTATTAATCGTTAACGGCCGGTTAACCACCTAGGTGGTGTGTGGAGACAGTTAGTAAATTTTACTAATCGCCTAGGCGATTACGGTTAGCAGTTTTAGTGAATAATCGCTACTGTAACTGACTTTCCACCTATAGTTTTTTTTTTTTTAAACAAAACGCAACTAAATTACACAAGATTTTTGAGCTCCATTGTATCTTGAAGAAATATTTACTCTAACACTTTGCATGCCATTTCTAGTGGATGCAAATAATTTTTTAAGAAAAATGTAACACACCTTAGGAACAATTTCAATTTTTTGCTTTTATTATTTTTCTATCACTCGGATGAGTTTATATGAAAATGCAAAAAAGGAATTTATTTTATTTTGTTTTATTTTATTTTGGGTCAATAGTCGATGAAAAAAGACAAAAGCATATTGAAAAACCAGTGAAGAATTAATAGCAAAATAGCATTTATCTATTTACAATTAATAGAGAGGCGAGAGAGAGGGAGTGAGAAGCCACATGAGATATATATAAGCTGCGTTTTCGTCGGAGGATAAGTAATTTTTGAAATTACAGGATGACGTGGCCTATTTCCATTGGCGGTTTAAGGAGTTAAAGTCCCAGTAGAATAAGTGTTGGAGTTCTCATAGGATTACGCCACCGGAGCGGAGGTAGCTGTTAAAAGCGTTTCCCGCGTCTAGAGGACCCGATAATTGATGGGCAAAAAACCCAGAAATCCAAAAATTATATTATAAATATAGAGAAGTCCAATTCTTCAATTATATATCAACCTCGGTGGATGGGAATGGAGAGGAAGAGGAAGCAATTTGCTCAAGGAATTGGCGGGGTTCGGTCGGATGCATATTTCGAATCGATTCCACCGGGTTGGCAATTTCGGCCGAGCAAGAAACATCTTCTTGGCTATTTGAAAGCCAAGGTTTTGAAGCAGCCCTTGCCTGCCAACCGGATTCACGAGGCTGATCTTTACGCCCACCATCCGCAGGACCTCACTGGTAAGCTGCACTACTACCTAAATATTATTTCTTTCAAAACTCAAGTCTTTCTATATTTATTTGTTTATTTTTATGATCGGGGAATCCTGGGCAAAATATCCGATTGTCGCCTACCGACTTCCCGTGGTTAGTAGTTGGAATAAAAAAATCGTGTTTCGATTTCGATTCAGTTCAGTAGACGGTAGAAGTGAAGTTTTATTTTGTTGGTTAATCGAACTAACTGAACTTAACTGACCTAACTGACTATGTCTAGGCTGGGTATCGGTCAAAACGGTCCGATTTTAGCTCTTACCAATAAGAATTTTAACCGAAATTATCGGTTATAACGATACACGTTTAAATGGTTCGGTTAAACTGGTTAACTGGTTAAACCGTGAGCTTTATATTGATTTATTTTGTTGGGCCAAAAATGAGTTTTTTTTTTTTTTTTTTGAGAGCCCAAATACTTTTTGTTGGGACTCAAATATTTGTTTTTGGGGCTAAAAATTGAAGCTTTTTTATATTGATCCACCACAACTTTTTTTTATATTATAAAATATATTTTTCCAAAGCCAATGGACTAATTAACATAATGAATGTTAATTAGACTAACAAAACTAGTTAATGAAAAATGCTTTCACCAAAGGCAAAGAAATCCCATCCAATGCCATCACTAAAAAAAAAAAAATCAAAAATACTCAAACCCAAATTAAGATAAGGTTACATAGGTATATATATAATCTCAAAACTACGTCGTTTTGGCATCCTTACTTAACTGTCTATATCGGTTAAACGGTTAACCGATATAAAATTTCTAACCGGACCGATAAGCATACCGGTATAAAAAATTTAACCGATAAGGATATCGATATATCGGTTACGGTTAATATCGGTTCGGTCGAAACCGATACACGGCCGGTAATCGGTAACCGATTAATCTGCTCACCCCTAACTATGTCTTTGAATAATTTTTTACGTCAATTGTTTAGCTCTAAAATATGTCAAATAAAATACAATTCATTTTGGCCTATAAAAATAGGCTTGACCCAATATAAAAAGCCCATAAATAACCGACTGAATCCTAAACCCTAAAAAAATAAATAAAAAATAAAAAATATTAATATCCTTACCGGTCGTAACTGATACCCAATCCTACCTTCAAAGTAGGTCAGCTTCGTTTGATACAAAACCTATGCCTCGCACCCCTTTTAACATGGACTGCGATGTTGAGTCGCGGGCTTTGCCCGAGACTAGCCCCGAGAGGTGGGTTTAACCACCTAAGCAAACTCCTTGGGGTTTAGTGTTTTTAATAATTTTGCCTCCTATTTTTGCATGAATATGTCCTTTTCTTTCTCATTTTGAACAATCATGCATGTGATTTTTTCATTGGATACTAATCAGGGATGCACAAGCTGATTAGAGAGACGGGGTGGTACTTTTTCTGCCAAAGGAAACGGAAGTACCCGAACGGATCTCGCCCAGATCGAGGAGCTGGCGGAGGAGTTTGGAAAGTGACCGGCAAGGAATATGAGATCGAAGTTGATGGTAAAATCATAGGATTTAAAAATTCTCTTGAATACTATGAAGGGAAAAACCCAAACGACAAAACCGATTGGAGAATGCATGAACTTCGAATGCCTGATGACGTTGCTCCTCCCATTAAAATTGGTGAACAGGGCATGAAGGTACGTACGTACGGATCGTTAATTCCTTTCTTTTACTTGCAAAAAAAAAAAAAAAAAAAAAACACACAATAATAAAATATATATATATATATATATATATATATATATTTTGATCATATTTAAGTGCTGTCATTCTTAGCAGAAGTGGGATTATAGTTGCTATATGGTAAATAGCTCTAATACTATGTTAAATATATTGTTGAACATATTGGAAGCAGAAGAAGATAATGAACTACATTGTATTGATAATAATGTTTTGACATCTTTACGTAGCTCTCTCTCTCTCTCTCTATATATATATATATATATATATATTTTGATCATATTTAAGTGTTGTCATTCTTAGCAGAAGTGGGATTATAACAATATAATAAACTAGAATAATATAAAATATTCTAACATATATATATATATATACAGATTTTTGTTCTAAATCTTCTTTTTGGCAGTTGAACGACTGCGTGCTTTGCAAGGTTTATGAAAATTCTCGAAAAGCGAAGAAAATGGATGAGGATGAGACCGAAACACCTAAAGGTGTTTCATCAACGACAAAGCCTCTCCAACAACAAGCTTCGGCCTATAATGAGGGCCCTTTGGCTTATATTAATGGGAGCTTCAATCAAGCTATTCCTTACTCTGATATGGAAACGACAGAGCCTCTCCAACAACAAGCTTCGGCCTATAATGGGGGCTTCACTCATGAATACACTAATCAAGTTGCTTCTAACTCTTATATGGAAAACACACAGCCTCTCCAGCAGCAACAGTCTTTGGCCTATAACAATTATATTGGGGGCTTCACCAATCAAGCTGTTCCTTACTCTGAGCCTCTCCAGCAACAGTCTTCGACGACTGAGATGATGAGGGAGCCTCCCCAGCAGCAACAATCTTCTCATTTTACCGATATGGGAATGGTGTATATGCGAAGCATGATTCAACCGCCATTAATGCAATCATCTTCTTTTGGATTAGCTCCTATTCTTGAAGCAGCTGAAAATGGCACTTCTGGTACATTGGAAGCCATAGTTTTTGAATCTTTTCGTGCTAAGCAGAAGAAAGATGATGATGTTGCAGTCCAACTACCCCCCGACGATAGTGGTAAGCAGGCCGAGGACAAAGACGATGTTATCCTGCAACCCGACGATGGTGGTGAGGGGCTTGACATATTCGAAGATTGGTCTCGTGAACTGGGAGACATAATTGATACTGACTATCTTCTACCATGAAGTTTTGCATGATACTACACCTTCCACGACAATCACCTAATTTATTGTTTACTACTTACGCTTTTTTGGACTGCTTTTGGGATATTTTTCGCTTTAATTTGTTGTCATTTATGATTTATGGATTTCCATTTATCGATCTGTTGCTTTTATGCCTATATAGATATATGTATCTTCTTTTCCTTGCCTGTGTCCCAGCTGCTTTAGGGATCTGGATTGGGTTAAAGGGTATTGAAACCGTCATGCCCTTTTTCGCTTTTTGTTGGTATGTAATTTGTTTCTTTTATAAAACTTTGCCTACTTTAACTATCTTCTTTGGTACGTGGTATATATCAGATCCTTTTGATGGGTCGGGTTATTTTTTTTACCCATTTCCAACCGTTGTATGGATGACTTTGTTACTTTTGTTTTTTATTCTCTTGTAGTCTTTCCCTTTTCCCCTTCCCCGTATTGAATTAAAAAAAAAATAACATCCATGAAAATTAAATACTACAATTTTTAACAACTTTCAGCTAACCAACTTTGAGAAAAATATATAGTTTTGGATATTCATTCATATTTATATACGTGTGTTCAACAATTCAGTTGTAAGATTCATGGTGCTTGCTTGCATTGATAGTTTTTATGGAGTAATGCTATAAGTCTTCTTAAAATTTTCTTAGAGTCATCCCAAATGTGATGTGGGTTTTAAAATCACAGTTGAATTTGAGATGTGATTTATTGACTTTTGATTTATTGGTAATTTTAAAATCCACATCACATTTTGGATGACTGATTTAGGAAGATTTATAATATTACTCGTTTTTATGATTTGATATTTAGCAATGGTATATATCATCATTTTATCCTTACTTTTATGGGTGAAAAGGCGGGCGATTATTAACCACCCACCAAAAATGATGAAAAACTACAAATTTGGGTCAGAGGGGTCAAATTTTTATTTATTTTTTTAATGAAAAGAAAACTAATGTTGAACAAAAATTAATTAAAAATATTAAATAATATAACTAACGAAATAAATAAACAATTCAACAAATTTAATCATTATTTAAAACATATAAATGTAACTTACAATTTATTTTGTTATGCCTAACGTTAATTTATTTTATTGTCATCAATGAGTCTTCATATCATATGCTCTTCAGATTTAATTGGTCTCTATTACCATGATGGTATTCATAATTTTTTTTCTTAAGCAATGATTTACCGACAAATATGCAAAACCTATCATGGCACAAGCTTGTTTAGAATTTTATTGGAGCATAATGAAATCATTACTTTTTTTCATAATCTCATGTAACTATAATTATATGAAAATATAAGTAATATACATAACAAAAACTATATATATTCATAATATTAATTTAAAATAGCAATATAAATATAAAATTTTAATCAATGTTAAAGTGTAATTACATACCTTTTTTTTTTTTTTTTTTTTTTTTGACAAATATGACTACCCGGAAGAAATATAATAGCGAATCGCACTGAGACAAGTCGGATGTCATTTTTACCGTTTCACAAATTGCACTTTTATTTTAAATATATAGATAGGTGCGTTTGAGATTGCAATTTCGTAAGAATAATTTACGTTTTTAAAAGATATAGCAAAACTTAAGGCATTTGGCATTGCAATTTAAAAAGTACTTAATCTAAAATAGGAAAAAAAAAATGCAATTTCTATAAGCTAGCTAGGAGTGTTTATTTGAAAAACTGCGAATTTAAACAAAAATTATGATTTTGCATAACAAATAAAAAAAAAATTAACATAATTATCAAACACCTTTGCAATTTTAAAAAGTAACGATTTCATCAACGTTTATAACTTTATTAAGGCCCACTTCAAAAAAAAAAAAAAAAAAAACATTTTATTAAAGTCAATGTATCACTCTTTTTAACTTGCGGGTCATTTGGAAATTTTGTGTCTCAAGTCTTGAACTCTACAAGCATTTCTCCAATTATTTAAACGGTGCGTATTTCCTTTATGTAAACGGCGTGTTTTTGCCAAAAAAATCAGAAGTCACTTGTCTTCCCATCTTCCTTTTTCTACCTTACATGCATCGTACCTAATAGCCTAACGCCTGAAACTACAATGATAGAAAAATAAATAAATAAAAATCACGTCGGCAGCCAAGCGTGAATCCAGTCTGAAAAATATTTGTCTGTGTAAAGTGGATGCCCCCTGATGATCGCTTGATGATTGTTTGAGCGTGGGCTTCAAAAAAATTCTACTAGAGCAAGGGGGAATTTTGGGGGGTGAGGAGGGCACTTGACCCCTCTCGACCCCTCTCCCTCCGCCCCTGCCGCTAACTGCCTTTATGTATATTATATAATACATATTATATTTATATATATTAAAATATATCAAAATACATGAAACATCGTTATTTTTGTGTTTAAATATTGTTTGAATATTTTATATATTATTCTAGGGTTTATTGTCTTTCTTATTAAGGTTTATTCCCTATTTTAATTAGTCTATGGTTATTTGCCTATCACTCATAGCATCTCTATAAATAGAGGCATCTATATTCATTCATATATATTAGACTCAATATAATGTAGTCTATTATATTTTTCGCTCTTTCCCTCTTCTCTCTCTCTTTCTTCCGCTCTCCACAATATATTCACAATATATTTAACATGGTATCAGAGCCACTTTTTTGTGGCCTCTAATAAACATCTTTGACGTTTTTAGGCGTTCTCTCTGGCGATCTCACTTTTCCGGTTGTCCGTGCGCTGCCAAACGGTCATTCGCTCAAAATCTCTTCCACGCCTTCATCTCAGCCTCATCTGGCAAAATTTATACTAGAATCAAGGTTGCAAGGCACAGATCTACCAATCTGTCGAAGATCGGCCACCCACGGAACTCCACGCGCCATCAGAAGTTTCTCCACGCGCCGCCATGTCTAGTGGATCGGTCTAGTTTTCAGACCATTCGACAGATCTACCACCGCTTGTCCTGGAGCAGTTCGAAAATCCACCATCAGAGCTCTGACGTGCTGCCATGCGCTGGTCGAAGCACCTGCGCGTGGGCTTCACGCGCCACGGTATGGTCGCCAGTGAAGGTGCATGTACCACATGCGCCAGACTCTGCTCCTCTGTCGAGTAGCCAAGCGGTAGCCTTTCAGCGAGCCACGTCAGCCCTAGCCACATCATCGGGGCTCCAACCTGGTCCAAAACTGATTTCTAACCGAGTCATCGGGGTTCAAATCGGGTCCTCCAACCAGATCCAAAACCGGTTTCTAACCGGGTCATCGGAGTTCTAAACCGGTCCAACCGAGTCAAGTCCGGATCCATTCAAGGCATCTCCAACCCAATCCAAAACCGGTTCTAACTGGGTCATTGGGTTTTAAACCGGGTCAAGCCACTTTCTAAACTGGTCCAAAATTAGTCAACCCGATTCAACGGGTTAGACCCGTTAACCCGGTTCATATAATTTCGGGTTAGACCATATGTAATGGTCCATGGGTTTTGGCCTAAAATGTTGGCCCATTTAACCAACCCAAATTTATTCAAGCCTCATCCAAGCTTAAGCCCAAATTTTGGAATCCAACCCAATGGATCCAAGGCTTCAGCCCAAGCTGCCACCATCAGCCATCAGCTGCCGTTGCCGTCTTCCATCGACCGCAACCGGACGCCTAACTCCGGCCACCTCTTCGGCAACTTCTCCGGCGGACTTCAAAAAGAAAAATCATAATTTTCCCCTTTTTTTTTTCCCAAACATGAGTTTGAGGAGGATAATAGAGTATTTTTGTGAAATCACTCGGATCCAAGCTTTTCAACCAGATCCAACGAGTTAGAACTGGGTACCGCCGCCGTCCACGACCTCCAGCCGCCATCTCCGGCCATGCTCCAGCGACTTTTCCGCAGACCAAAAAAAAATTAAAAGAAAAAAAAAAAAAAACTTGTACTTTATATTTACAACCTCAATTTTATACATTGAGTTTGAGAGTGGATGTTAGAATATTTTATATATTATTTTAGGATTTATTGTCTTTCTTATTAGGGTTTATTCCCTACCTTAATTAGTCCAGAGTTACTTGCCTCACTCATAGCATCTCTATAAATAGATGCATCTGTATTCATTCATATATATCAGACTCAATACAATGTACTCTATTATATCTTCCGCTCTCTCTCTCTTCTCTCTCTCTTTCTTCCGCTCTTCACAATATATTTACAATATATTTAACAAATATATATAAAAATGTATAAAAATTTAAAAATGATATTGTACGTAGTAGGGTATTATCATATTACCATAAAAACGACGTCCCTTTTTTGTTTTTTTTGTTTTTTTGTTTTTTTTTTTAACTTTTTGAAATAAATGTTAATTTTTTTTTCTTTAAAAAGCGGTTAGCGGTTATTATGGTTATTAACCGCTAACCACTGGTTAACCGCCTAGGCTGTTAGTGGATTTTATGTACTGCTTTTTCACCCTTACTTATTTTATTTTTATGCCTCAAAGTTGATGTAACTTTTAAAATCACCATTATATATATATATATATATATATATATATAAAAGTTCGTTTCGTTATTAATATGTGGCCTAAGCTATATCTATCTTGTATTAAAATTGTCAAGTTTATGTAAGGAAACTTTTTTCTTTTTTTTACAAGCAAAACATCCATCAAATTTTTCTACTTCAATTTTTGCAGAAACTATCCCGTAAAATAAAGACCTCATGCTCTAATGCCACTTGTTGTGCACGGAATTAAAATACAAGATCCCAAATAAGCAAAAAATAGCAGAAAATAGCAGAAAAGAAAATAAATCAGTCACATAAGACACCAAGATTTAAGTGGTTTGGCTTAACAAGCTTATATCTACGGGAGGAGACGACCTAGAGGAAATTCACTGTCTAAAGATTGAATACAAAGATAACGGGGAGAAAATCACTCAAAACCCAAAGCCCCAATACACCTAAATTAATCTTATTCTCACACAAAAGAGAAAAAACAAAAGATAGAAAGAATTGACAAAGGAAACTCTCTTGTTCTCTAAGTGCCATAAAGCACAACAAAGTGAAAAAATCCTAATGAGATGCTTTTCTCCTATTTTATAGAAGTGGAACGCCGGCCAAAATAGTTGTAATCCTTGTTGGAGTAGTACACCTCATGTCAGCAAGAACTCCAAAGCATACTTGTAGAAGGAGAACCAATTAAGGCTGGAATACCAAAAAGCCAAGGTCACGGCTTGGCTCCGCACATGACTTGAGTCACTACACAACAACCTTCTATACTTAAAAACATTGTTTTGGTGTTTTTTCTTTTAATTTTTTTTTTTTTTTTAAATTTAAAAACTTTTTCTTTAAAAAAGTGGTTAGCGGTTATTAGAGTTACTAACCGCTAATTGCCGATTAAGCGGTTAGTGAATTTTACAAACCGCTTGGATGGTCATGGTTAACGGTTTTAGCCAATAACCGCTAAGAGCATCTTCAGTAAGAGTTTTCATTTTACTACTCAAAATACAACTTTTTTCATTTTAGCTACTAGTTTTGCACTACACACTCTAACAAGAACCTCTATTTTAACTATCTACTATACTCTAATTAAATATTATTTTTCAGTATTATTTTATTAGTTTTTTATCATTTCCTTGTCTTTCCCATAAAAAGAGATAACGAGAGAAGGAGAGAGAAAATATTAAAAAATAGAAAGAAAGATAAAATATAATAAAATATTATTTACAAGTTGCTACAATAATTTGTAAATATGAAAGTTTACTCTTCTATTTTACAGTATCTGTTGGAACAAGAAAAGCTAACAAAATAGTTAAATTTAACTAAAAAACTTGTTTAAAAATACTGTTGGAGATGCTCTAACTATAACCACATTTTCACTCCCACAACTAAACTTAGGGCTGAAAAGGAGATTACGGTCGCTGCTATTGGCTATAACCGCTAACCGTAGCTGCTTAGACAATTAGTAAAATTTACTAACCATCTCTGCTAACCGCCTATAAGTAACTTCTTTTTAAAGAAAAAATTCAAAAAAAAAAAAAAAAAGAAGGGAAAAAGTTAAAATTTTATATAAAAAAACCAAAACAATGTCGTTTTTATGGTAATATGATAATACTTTACTACAAAAAATTAATTAATTTTTTTTTTTTTTTTGGGGTCAATAGTCGATGAAAAAAGACCATAGCATATTGAAAAACCAGTGAACAATTAATAGCAAAATAGCATTTATCTATTTACAATTAATAGAGAGAGAGAGGGAGTGAGAAGCCACGTACATCATATATATACATATAAGCTGCGTTTTCGTTTGAGGATGAGTATATTAATTTTGAAATTCTAGGATGATGTGGCCTATTTCCATTGGCGGTTTAAGGAGTTAAACTGATAATTTGTTTATTCGCAGACATTCATAATTTGGTCATACTCCTTGTGTGAGAGCATGGCACACAGAATATGATCAGAAAGCATGTTAACATGCTCATTTGGTATTTCATTACACTAGTAGGACTCAATTTATATTAAAACGATTCTAAGTGACTCTCATCTGTATGTTATATGTGACATTATGATGCTTACAAAACCAAAAAGGAGAAAAATGGTGAGATATAGGAGAAAAAATTACTTAAAGAAAAAACAAAAACGATGCCGTTTCTATGTTAATACGATAATATCATACTATATACGACATCGTTTAATGTATATATATATATATAGGCGGTAAGCAGTATTGAAAAAACTTAAAACCGCTAACTGTAACCGCCTAATCGGTTAACGTTTTGTCCTAACCCCTTCCAAAGCGGTTAGCAATTAGAACGGTTAGCGGTTAGCGAGCGGTTAATAATCGCCCGCATTTTCACCCCTAATAAATGTAAGACCTTCATTTATCATCTTAATTTGGTATAAAAAGCATTGAAAAAATAAACTAGCTTAGAAAGAAGCTAAAAACAAGCTTAGACAGGCTAACCCATTCCAAACAGACGACTAGCACCTCAAAGAAGGTGAAAGTGGAGGTCATCTGTGAATGCAACCGATGAAAGTCGCGGCGCATTCTGATGGATATAACCATTGGGAGTACGAATACTCCTATCAAACATCTAAACAGGCTTCCTAAGAGCATTCCCAATGGAGGAGCTAAATTGTACTTTTATCTAAAATGGCTAATCAGATTTGTAAAAAACCCTTCACATTGGATTAGCAAAAAAAAAAAAAAAAAATTAAATGGATATTTTATTAGATTGGCCAAAAAAAAAAAAAAAAAAATGCTACAGGTAGCGGCACTTTTCTCTTGAGCCATTTCATTTTTTTATTGTTTCTCACCTGTTTTCTTTTTTCCCAAAATTTTCTCCTGCTATTTCTCTTCCACATCTTTCTTTTTCCAAACTTTTCTCCTACTATTTCTCTCTCCACATCTTTTCTTTCCCAAAAGTTGAAAATAAGATATTTAGGAAAAATACAATTCTTATAAAAAAAATTATATAAAAAATAATATTTAAATGATATAGATAAAAATATAGCTAATCAGATGTAGAAGGCATTTAAAAATTCATTAGCTAAATTAGATAAAGTGAGTTTTAATGAGTCATTTTGCATAAAAAATTGGCTTATCCATTGGGAATGCTCTAAGAAGCAATGGAGATTTAGATGAAAAGGAAGAGTGGAAAAAAGGTTTCCTTCGTAGAAAGTGATCAATCTGAAGCTCAACAGGTTAGGGTTAACAAAACCCAATCTAGATAGACCACTAGCACCTCAAAGAACTGGAAAGAAACAAAAAGAAAAAAAGATCAACTTCATAGACAAAGAGTCTGAAGTCCAACTGGATCAGGTTAACCATTAAGCAACAAACCAACAGAAAATAACAGAAAGTTACACAAAATAACAAGAAAAAACTCAAAAAACAGTGGTTGCGATGGAGGAATGCTTCAGTAGAAGTTCCTCGGCGCGTGGGACCCACGCTCCGGCGAGTTAGATCCACTCGCAAGAGTGTGTGGTCCACGCATCGGCGCGTGGCGGTCGGATGGGGCTGTAGAGAGCTTCGACGGAAAGCTAGAATGCTGGTGATGATGGAGCAGAGGCGTGTTTCTGGCTGGAGCTAATGGAGAGAAGGAGATTTGGCTTTGAAAAAGCCAATCTTCAAGCCTACATAGATCCAGCCGGCGGAGCGATGGAGGAGGCGATCCATGGCAGGGGTGAAGCGGGAGAAGACGATTCATTGCGGCTGTTTCGTGAGGGTCAGAGATAAATCGTCATAGACGATAGATAGATCCTGAGAAAACTCGAGAGCAAAATGAGTTCTCTCATGAAGAGAGAAGCTCAAAGAGAAAAGGAGCAAGAAAAATGAAAAGGGGGTGGGAGGAGGGAAACCAGAAGGTTTGCCCTCCTCCTCAAGCTTGTTTAACTGAGCTTTAGAAAAGAGAGAGAAGAGAGGTTTCGGTATTTTTCAAACGACGATCTGATCCTACATTATCGTAGCTGGCGGTATAAAAAGCATATGTTCATATATAGAATAGAATGCTTCTCAGTGGCAACAGACATATGTATAAGGGGAAAGAAACCTACCATAATAGCCCTTTGTTTGGACTCAATATGTGCATATTTTAACTTCATATTATATTTCATACTCAATTGAAAATTTGAAACTACAAGAAAATACATATTGGAGAGAGGTAATAGAAATGCCAACTTGCTTAATTAGAGAATTGGCAAGTGCGACCACAAGAACAATAACTGAGCTACAGTCAATAACTTACATCCAAAATACTGCTATTTCCAGCCCTGTTTATGCAATTGCTTAATTTGGTCTTATTTACTTAATAGACATCGAACATCCAAAAAAATATATATATATATATTGGTACTAGCAGAAACAAGTGTGGAAATAGCATAAATTCTATAATTACACATTAAAGAATTTAACAATAGATCATATGTTACGTGGACGGAGATCAAGTTATATCTTGCGATGATAATGATGATGATGATGATCAAGAGCACTGTGGATTGTTCCCTGGCCCCCCATAGTAGAAGTATGTGCCCCATTGGTTGTTGTTGGAGCTCTTGATGTTGTAACAATTGGTGTTCTCAGCTAGGGTTGAGATACCTTGGACTGAGCTAAGACTATTATCGGCGTCCACGATCTCTAGGTTCCGAAAGTAGCTTGCTTTTCCGAAGCCTTCATTGGCGAAGTGACCGGAGCCCATTTGGGTTGAGGTGTGCTCGCCGTTGGCCCGTGTGTTCACCACCTCACCACCCCACTCCACCATAGTGGCATGGTCTGCTAAGTGGGTAAATATCTCTGCTGGCCAGTATCCTACTAATGTATTGTCACCAAACCTCATCCACCAATTTCCTAGTTTTGGATCCTATTTAAATTGAAGAAGAAAAATAAAATTAAGTTAAAATATGAAGTTTGGGGATTAATAAAATAGGAAAAATTTCACATAAATCCCTAAAGTATAAGCATTTTTATAATCATAATATCAAAGTTTAAAAATTTGCAATGTCAGTATCTTATCTTTCAATCGCTTTTAATTTCACTTTTTTTTTTTTTTTTTTTTTTTTTCGTTAAAATGCTCTGTTTTTTTTTCAATAAAAATAACAAATTCAAAAAATGCCTCCATCAGCTTCACCATGGGTTGTGACAAAAAAAAAAAAAATTCACTTTGTTTTGTTTTTTAAAAGTCATTTTTGACATTTTAACAAAAAAAAAAATTGAAATTAAGAGAGATTAAAACATGGGATACCGACGTTGCACTTCCACAATTGATTGAGAACTACTTATACTTCGAGAAATAAGTAACAATTATAAAATAAAAGAAATGAACATGAGATCATATATTTGGTATCAACCTTCCAGATGAGGACAGTAATGTCATATTGGCTGCTTGAATAAGATGATACCGGAGAAATGGCAGCTCCGATGGCAACCCTACTATTGGTTTGCACAAATCCTGAGCAAAGAAGGTTGTAGCACCCGGTTGCCTGATACGAATCAGTCTGCAGTACATGTACAGAAGCAGACTATCAAAACCGACAGCCATAAGTGATATTAATTGCTTCATTGCATGGAATCAATAAATAAATAAAATTAATAAAATAATAATAAAAAAAAGGTCGAAAGTTATAATAGTTTTTTTGGTTGTTGATTTGAATCATTAATAACTAGTTGAGATTGCATTTATTCTCAACACATGCATTTCTATCTCTTTGTCCTATTTTTCAAAGAAATAAATATATGGGTTCCATATATATCTTGATCATTTATGAAGGGTTGAATATATTTCACGGCCAGTAGGTGAGTTTCATATGAGATCTTTCATATTATCTGTACAAATTATTAGCAAGTTGAGCATTTTTATGAGCCTGTTTGAGCTTCAGAGATTGGTTTGGTAAAAAAACTTCAAACGTAATTCTTTGACTTTTTTAAACTAAAAATACCCAAAACGCGCGTACTTTTGAAAAAAGAGTTAAAAATGAAGTGTTTTTTTTCAAAAAACTCTTTATTACTTTAAAATTTTATTTTTCAACACAATCCCAAATAGACTCTATGTGATTTTTGTCTTGTAAAGCGCTGCAATTTAATTAACTTCTTGATTGTTATGGATTAGTATGTTGGGACAATTTAAGATATTGGTTGTCATGTAAATATTATTATATATGTGTCATAATAATAAATGAGGAAATATTCCCAAAGAAAATAAGATGAAAAAAAAAACTCAACTTACAACTATTTGAAAAAAATAAATAAATAATAAAAAAAAAAATTCAAATAATGTGTTACCGTCCTATCTAATCAATTATTTTGAAAAATGTGTTATGGTGACACATCACTTAAAGAATCAATTTTGTAAATTTGATAAGGGTAGGATTTCTCAAATAAGATAAGATAAACTTTTACAACCCTGGATGAAGTTGACTTTGACCTAGCTAAGGCATTTTACTAAGATGGAATATCTACAATAAATAATTCCATTAATTTGTTTTCTATTTTCTATTTTCTATTTTATGATAATGTTTATAAAAGTTAAAAATAAATAAAATAAAAGCAATTTATTAAAATATAAAAAGGAAAGATCGAAAATTCTAACCGTCCAGTAAGTGAACAATCTGGGCCTGCTGTCACCATAAAGCTCCGGACTGACCTGACTAGTATAATAATCAAAATTCAGAAAATTTTATACTAATCACCTTCTTCACTATTAAATATTAATCTGTATTTTCTAAAAAAAAAATTATAATATATATATATATATATAAAAGAATTTCCATAATAGATTAGACAAAAATAAAAATATTTTATGTATTTTCCTTTTTATTTATTAATTTACACAACCGAAGAGAAGAGTATAATATACTATATTTTTCTCAAAGTAATTAAATATTATTGAGAAAAAGTTAAAAATAGTGTTAAATTGTGTGTGTGGCAGGATAGGAAATGGAAGAAGTACCTGCCATCCAGCTTCTATGCTGTTGAGATCCGAGCCGTCGAATGATCCCGAAAGAATCCAAATCTGGGAGAGACTGAACTCGTTGACCACTTGGATCGACGGCTCCCACACGTTTATGGTCGCCTTTGCCCCATACACTTCTTGGGATGCTCCGGTGTAGGCTATTGCATGCTATCAGAATACATACATACAAAATGAACAAAATCTGAAATTTACTTCATTTAATCTTTAAAAAAAAAAAAACATTGACTTCATTGAAGGAAGAAACAGAAGAGTGATGAAAGTAAGGGCAAGAAAATCGAACACAAATCCCAAGTGTCGTGGCTGTTACGTTGCAGAAAGTGATTAAATTCAATTGAATGAGCTGAGATTTAATAAGATAACTGCCACAGTTATCATATTTATCTAATTAAATTGATTATTTTATATGTAAAATTCTTCCTAAACTGGATTAATTGCCACATGAGCATGGAATATTGCAGTATAGAAAGTTTTTTGAAACTTAGATTCTATCACTTTTTCAGTAACTTGAAAGATCGATAATGAAAGAACCGTGCTACGAAGGGATGCTTTTTTATTTTTTTAATATGGAATAAATTATTAAAAAAGAACAAATACATCGAAAATGAAGAAGTCAATGTTTTTGTCTATTGACTAATTACTAGTGTATTATAGCTAGTTTTTTTTAGTTTTTTATTTTTTAATTTTTTTAATTTTTATCCAATGCCTTTTGTTTAGAGTTAGCAAACAATTTTTAATATGATAATGAAACTGATATAAATTTAATACAAAATTAGAAAATTAAGGTTAAGAGATCTGACTTATTTAATTAAATTGATTGAATTAGGGTTAACCAATATACTTGACACGTGATATAAGAAGCAATAATTTTTGACACGATCCGCGAATCCGACATAAACTCATTAGGGTTGAGACATCTCATCTCATCTGTTTAATTAAATAGGTAATTAGGGTTAATCTATATAGTCTTATACTTATACCTTAACATGACCTAAACCCGACACACAATCACGAATTGTCACATTTAAGTATAACAAAAGCTAGTTTTGAGCTTCCGATGCCCTCTTATTTCCCCGTACGTTGATGTTGAAAATGATATAGAGTGAGGATATATATACCTCATGGCCATTGCCGCTGACAACATCCGGTGCGGCGGTGGAGGTAGTAAGCGGAAGCCTACGTTGTTTCTTCCCAAAATGAAACAAAGACTTGGCTCTGAGAACATCATGAACGGCGGTTCGGCGTATGGGAACCGTTCCCTTTGGACAGCGTGTCCCATTTTGATGCCACATTTGCCATGCACCTCTCACTGCTTCTTTATTATTCCCATCCTCTCCCACCGCATCTCTTCTCACCTTTCTCGCTGCTTTCGGCATCTCTGAAGGGCGTCTCTGTTGCGCGCATTAACACAAATCATCATCATACTCCTCATTAATACACACACCAAAAAAAAAAAAAAAAAGAAGAAGAAGAGTTTATGGTACCATCTTTCGAAGTTTTTGTACCTGGATCTTGTGATTCTTTAATAGCGGATGATCTAAAGCTGGTTGTTTTCTTTTGTGGACGCAATCAATGGTATCTCCATCTGGGCTCTGGGAAATAAGTAAAAGGAAACCCACATGAAATGAAAATATATGATGAGCAAAGAAATTAAAAAGGTTAAAATGTGTACCTCTATAGTCAACACAGCAGGCTTGTTAATCTTGTCCACATGCCTCTGTATCCTTTCAAGTCTCAAGCTACTCACTGGCCTATACTTGGTGTAATTCAGGCCGGAAGCAACCGAAGCGAAAAAGATAGGCAGAAGAAGAAGAAGAAGAAGCAGAGCAGGGAGAGGTGAAAACCCAGCTGCTCTCTTCCTTCCAACAACACCCATATCTCTCATTCAGTGCCAAGAGAGAAAGAAAGAAAGAAAAGAAAGAAAGAAAGCTAGAAAACCATAACTAGCAAAACAAAAGGCACAAAGAAATGTGACTTTTCCAACCCCAAACACCAATACAAACAAGAAAGGAAGCAAAGAAAAGGACCCTTCTCTCTCTCTGCTATTAATGGCAAGGAGGGGTGGTGGGTAGAGGCTAATTAAACATGCACAGAGCCCCTTGGACCTTCAGCATCAAGATCATCATTGCGTGTGCTTCGGATTCATACACTGGAGGTACACACTAGTGTTTGATTTTTTTTTCTTCCTCTTCTTCTGAAGAAGAAAAGAAGAGAAAATTTAAGAGGAGGGAGACCAGGCTTCAAAGCATTATAAAACCACAGACCTACCAAACTGAAACAACCACACACCACTTCCTCATTAATACTTTTTCCTTGAAACCCACAAACCCTTGCTTTTGCTTTTGCTTCAACCTTCCTTTTCTTCCCAGTCTCTCCATAATTCCTTTCTTTTACCTTTTTAAACGGCAACCACCACTCCATTGGGGTGTGCCACGTGGCGTTCCCCACTTTTACCTAAGTTGTAGGTCTATCTGAATCTGAATATGATGTCTTGCCGTCTTCAGCTTCAGCATAAATTATTTCAAATACCGGCCACTTCCCTTATATTGATTTACTTGGCATATTTTAAGTAAAATTTTATCGGAAAAAAACAGCTCAAAACACGTCGTTTAGACCGTATGAAGAGGAGTATTACTCTATTTATATGTCATAATTTTTTTTTTCTTTAAAAATGCATGTTTTATTTATGTTAATCTCCTTTTTTCTGAATAAATTACAAAAGAAATTTACATATAAAGTGTTTTCTATCCTTATGCATTTGCATATGGTGTAGTACTATTTTCAACATAATGCATATTCTGTCTTTCCATCTATTTATATATATCCCCAAAGCCTATGTTATATATGAACAATCACTTCAGAGTCTTTAATTAGAGGGCCGGAGGATAATGATGAATAGAATTACTCGTATTTTGTACATATATTTTTTAAAAGGGTGCCATCATCAACTAATATTTCTACACAAAACAAACCTTTGGTCTTTTGATCATGCCATCAGGACATAAGATAGCCGACCTACTTAATTATGATTAAGTGTTTTTTTTTTTTTTTAATACCACAATCAAATCGGCTAAAAAAAATTACTTTTATGTTTGCACAAAAAGCCCAACATATGTAGTACTTCTTGTTGATTAAATAAATTTCATGCGGTCTTTCATATGAACCGATAAGCCACAACATTAATTCATCAAGTTGCAAATACCATTTGTGCAAATGGAGCACCGTAACATATTATCACTAATTAATCATTTAAAATAATGGGAATCTAGGGTTTAGACTTTGATGAAACCCAAGGAAGGAAGAAATTAATTAAGTAGCTAGTTTGTTGAAATTCAAATGTATTGGGGGGAGGCTTCTAGCTAGCTAGCTAGTACTTGTTGTTTTTTTTATTCTAGAGTACTATTGGATTGCAAGCAGTCCCTTGATCTATGCTACGGAGCACTCTTCTCCATGTGCATGGGTTTACATCTTAGAAACATTTATAATAATAAATGAAGAATATTAAAGTAATAAATGTGAGGTTAAATTAAATGGGTAAGCTTCTATTCTCGAATCTCGAATGATTCCTGATTCTTTTTATATATGAGTTAACTAAATGAATGTAGGTTTGACTGTTATCACCAATAAACTTTTTAATATAGTAGCACAAACCTCTTCTCAAAATTCAAAATACTTCTTAAAAGATGAAGCACAAGTTAATGTCTCTATGACTTTTTGAATAACTCTAATTTTTTGTTTTATCTTTTTTAAATACTATTTAAATTCAAACCTGGTTTGTTTATGAAAGAAACTAATTAAACTCGAGTCAAATTTATATGAGACAAATTTGAACTGTTTATAAATAACTCTGTTTAGTTATATAACCCTACTTAACATAGAATCGGATTCTCATGTTCAGTTGTCAACCTGAATCGCTAAATGCTAATTGTATTTACTCCTTAAACTACTTCCTCATGTTCACTTCTTCTCTTGCTTGGGAATTTAATTAATGAATGCCCATGAATATATTGATGTAGCTTTATAACATTACTCTCTAAATGAGCTGAATTTAGGTGGTTTTTTCCAAGACATTATTACAATATGAGCTCTTTAATGAAGTTCTCCATTATATATGCCGATAACAATATTATTGTTTCTTTAATAAATAAACCGTTTCATTTAAGAAGAGAAAGAATGTGGAATTGAATTGAACTAGAGGTGTATGAAATACGAATTATGGCTCTAGTAATGTTCATTTAATATTGTCTGAAATTAAGTCACATAAAACTCTCTGAACATATATAATGCAATTATTGATCTGCACATTTTTGTTTCATACCTTCCATGCATGCCATCAAATTCAAGCTTACATGACATGCATGTTGGTAAATCACACTCACACATACTCTATCGATTTCAAAGGCTATATTCATGATGATAAATTAAGAAGAAATTTCTTTTATTCTAGCCCGATTTCTAAAAGTGTCATGTGTCTCTTACCATTTGAGAAACACGTGTTTTTTTTTAATATACCATGTGCTTTTTACTATTGTTTTAATAGCATTAATAAAAAAAAATTAAAAAAATTAAAAGAGAGAAATGCTAAATATTAGTATATTTGTATCCTACGATTGTTTAACAATATTGACTTGACACTCCAAATCAACTACTATTAAATTTTTTTATTTAACAAGAATTAATTATAAGAAAAACTCATACATTCAAATTTGTAATAATTTATATCCATAAATTAAATCCACGCGATGAAAACATAATGCAGCCTTGAAATGGAAGGAGGGACAAAAAAGGGTGAATCGGTGAAGAAGCGAGAAGGGGTATTTGATTGGCTACGGACAACAGTGGCTTTGAAGGCAAGGAGTTGGCATGAAATGTGAGTTTTGTCCCCTCTATATTTATTACATCACCTAACACCCAACAATACAACTCTCTCTCCTACGCCGTCTATCTTTCTCTTTCTTCCTACCATCCATCTACTCTAACTTGTACCCATCACCATCTTCAAAACCTTTTACCCAAGCAACACCTATACGGACTACAAACTAATTATAATCAAAAATATTTTTAAATTTTTATTCATAAAAATTTAAAACACAACAATATATATATATTTTTTCTCCCTGAGCTCCAACCAAGACGTATGTCAGTATGTGGAAGGAGGTGAAAATTGGCCACCAACCGCAAGATATACCTTTTATTTTTATTTTTATTTTAATCTTGACTTTAACTTTTATAAATTTTTATCGCTTTTGTATTCTATTCTTAAAATTCAGAATCTCTCAATTTAGTTTATTAAACTTTAAAAAATTTGTTACCTCACCCCTCTCATTAGGGTTTGGGGTTAAATTAGACTATCAAAGTGTGAAATGACCATTATATACTTGAAAACTTTACCTTTCCATATTGGATTCTGATTTGTAAAGAATCAGAATCAACCTAGGACTGGGAAATTTACTCTCCTTATTGGACTTGGAAAATATATTCCTTATTAGGCTAGAAATATAGATTTACTACTTATTAGTTTCTACTTGAGCCCTAAGAAAGGAATTTATCAAAAGACATGCATATTGATGTTGCTATAAATCAATTAAAAGGTCTTATTTCTTATTTTAAAAACTATAGAGAAAATTGATTTACATGTGCTATGATTTCTTCTAAAGAGATTGCAACTAAAATGGAAATAAAACATGTTTTTCGTAAAAAACGTATAATTTGTAGAAAGAAGCTGTTTGATAATAATGCTAATGATGAGACAACCCAATCTGTTGAAGAATCTTTTAGAAATGATTAGTTTTTATATATAGTAGATCAAGCTATTTCTTCAATTCAAAGTAGGCTTGAACAATTTCAAGTATACAAAATACTTTTGGTTTTTTTATTTAATTTTAAGAAATTAAAATCACTAGACGATGATAGTTTGCAAAACAAATGCCTTAATCTAGAAGGTTTCCTAAAACATGATATCGATTATGATATTGATGGTTTAGATTAATTTTCAGAACCAAACATTTTAAAAGAAATTTTACAAATAGAAGAAAGTGCTCCAATTAACATATTAAATTATATAAAAAGACTTGATTCTTTTCCAAATACATGTATAGCTTATAGAATTTTAGAATTTTATTGACAATATATGGTACAATTGCTTCTGCAGAAAAATGTTTTTCAAAATTAAAATTGATAAAAAATCCTACCTAAGATCAATAATGTCACAAGAGCCGGCCTCAGGTCGAGTGCTCGTTCCTTAGGGCAAGCGTTCGTCCAGAGGCTATGGTTTAGCAAGGCAAGTAAAACACAAAAATTCAAGGGCATTAAAGCTTTGGAAAACACTTCTTTGCTTATAAGAATAGGTTCGTTTCAAGCACAAAACATCTTAATGGCGACTTTTGAAAACACTTTTTCAAACAAGTCTTATTAAACAAGAATATGGTGCAAAGGCTTGCCATAACACTAAAAGGCTTAAAGCATTGAAATGAGTAATCATTGAAATGAGTAAACAAGAAACTTAACAACATAATAACAAGAAGGTGTAGGGATTACCTCAACGAGTAGACCTCTCAAGAGTGCTCCTTCCTTCTTCCGAGTTACTCACAAAGCTCACATACTCTCAAATGACAAAGTAGCAGGGTTTTCCCAAGGTTCCAAAGGCAAATTTGAGGGCTAGGTTGAATGGGGTGTGGAAGTATTTATAGGGGAGGGAAACTTAGGGCAAAATGGGAATTCTGTCAAAAAGCAACAAGCACTCGTGTGGTCCATGGGTGAGTGCTCGTGTACTGTTCACAATGAGCTAAAAATACTTTTCAAGCATGCGTTTCGGTTATTAACCAATGGTCTAAAAATAGTCAACGAGCACTCGTACTATTCATATGAGCACTCGTGTGTACTATTCATACGAGAACTCGTGTACAGTTTAGAAAAGACCAAAAGTGTTCAGAGTACGATTTCACGAGGGTGGCGTGAGGTTCAGACGAGCGCTCGGTATGGTCCCTTGGACAAGCGATCGTCTAGTGAAGGTAGGCTTGGGCTTTTGCTTGCAAAAAGGCCCTAAAGGCTTGGGCCCATCAAGGAAGGCTTAGGATTTTCTGTATTGAGCCTGTTTTCTAGAAATTATTAGTTGGTTAAGAAATCTTTAACTCTCTTTTAAAAGTGGTTATTTATCGGGGTATTACATTTACGGAGGTCAGGGTTGCCCTATCTTTGGGGATCCATTTTCTATGTAAATATTCCCCCGGGCCTTCATGAATGTTTCGGAGCAGATATGCGCTTTGAACTAGGTGACGACGACTACCGTAACAATATTATCTCTCTCCTCAATTATCTCACACTTTGGGGAAACACTCTAGAGTTTGTGATTAATGTAGACCTACGCATCTAGTATCGAGTGAAGTTTCAGAAGATCAAATTAGTTTTCAACACCAACCAATATCCTGTGCCCCCGTTACATATTATTTGTTTCTTTTATTTATTTTCTTCTAAGGTTTAATCAACATTTTTCTTTTTTCTGACTCTCCCCTTATTGTTTGTTTCAGCAAGATTTAGGCCTGAATCTAAAGAGCTGGTATGACAAATTATGTTTAAGTTTTATTGTTGTTTTTTTTAAGTGAGAATAACAAACCTTAATTTGGTATTTGGGATTACGTAACTTAACTATAATTTAGGTTATGTAATTTGGATGTTTTATTTATTTGGGATTCTGTAACTTAACTATAATTTAAATTATATAATTTGTATGTTTTATTTTTGTATTTTTAACAAAAATAAAACATCCAAATTACATAACCTAAATTATAGTTAAAGTTACATAATCCCAAATAAATAAAACATCCAAATTACATAATTTAAATTATAGTTAAGTTACATAATCCTAAATACCAAATTAAGTTTTGTCATTCCCACTTATTAGATTATTGGGAGTGTTTTTTCTTTGGAAAATGAGGCTTATCTGTTTTGCAGGCAATGTGTCTCATGGACTTTTTTTTGCCAATTATCATAATGAAGCCATTGAGGAGCTCTTCTATGATGGGCTCAAAAACCAGAGAGGGTTCCAAGAGAGAAATCATCACTCTTGCAAGTCGCAAGGCAGAGCGAAGAAGCACACATCTCAGTGGCCATTCATTTGGTTGAGGACAAGGATGTATGAGAGCATTTCTACTCATATTTGTTGTTTTTCATTAATATTTGTAATCTATGATTGATTGAAATTGATCAATAAATAAGGATTATGTGTTATGATAGGATTTTGCTTCTTGAAGTATAAATTTGTGTCACAAGTTTGAAGGATATGCTAATTTTGTGGGGTGTCTTTTTTTTTTTTTTTTTAATATGATATGTTGTACTCATTTGAACTTTTTATTTTGTTGAACTTGTCTTGATTCATAAGTTACCACATAAAGTAAGAGACATCAAAGAATTGAACAATCTTTCACACCCTTCCCAACTCTAGGCCTACTTATTTATAATAGAAATATAAGTATAATGGTGTTGGGTCTTCTACATGGGCTGTTGGGTTTCCTAGGCTTCGGTCTAAGGGTGGGCTAATGTGAATACTCTGTGGGTCCTGATTCGGAGTATGGGTCGGTGATAAGAGCAAACCATGGCTCCAATCACGTACCAAAGGCTTGACACGTAGTAACTAGAATGGATTTTCGGTGGACATGGGCTGAATGGGTTTATTTAGAAACTACATCATGTGTAAGCTGGATCTCAATATTATTATTAATCTGTCAAAGAGGGATGATTAATCCAGATAGAGTGTTCCAAACTTCCAAGAGAGTTGATTCATCAGTCATCACTCTCGCAAACAAACACCAATCTCATTAGCCATTCCTTTAATCTGGTACATGCACACTAATTTATAAGGAGGCTCCTAACTCTTAAAATATTGATTAAGAGTTGCACATATTAAATCATATGCATAATAATAATAATAATAATAATAATAATCATGAGAAGATGATTTTCACACATAAAAATAACAATACATATACCAAAAGACTACTATTTGTCCTTCCTAACATAAGAAAATGAGTGTATGAATACTAAATCCAACCCAGAATGACAAAACAACTCTCTTCTCTTCTCTTCTCCTGCACGAGAATCACCCCACTGGAGAGATATACTACTTCTCCCTTCTCAGTTCTTTTCTTTAAATACAAATGTGAATTCTAGGTCAATTGAGAGACCTATTGATGTGTATTCTTCTGAAATTGAGAGAATTTCTGATCCTAATATTTATTCATCTTCATTCATCTTCATCTCTTGAGCATTCGGTTTCTCAAGCTAGGCATGTACATCAGGAAACACCCACTTCATTCCTCTCTCTTCCAGCAACCCTTGAGAATACTCTATCGAATGCTCTGCTACTTCAGATATGTCCCCTGATTCCGCAATTATAGAAGATGTCCCTTAGGATCCTTCAGATGTCCCTCATGATCCTTCAAATGCTCTTTTCCAGCAGGTTACATCCATTCAACTTGAACCTTCATTTCCTTATATTGTCACTCGGTCCATGACAATTATGCTGAAAATTATCCTAAAGCCTTGTGTTTGTTAAGAGGTTTATGTTCCCTCTAAGAACCTATCCAATCCATCCTGATATGAAATTAACTTTGGCAACACATTTAAAATAATAAATGCCCGAGTAAAATAAAAGAAATTAAGAATACTCAAGTATGAGATTTAAATTAAATGGCTAAGCTTCTATTGTCGAATCTCGAATGATTCTTGGCTCATATATTGAAGTGAAAAACATTGCCTATTTGGTAGTGTTAGAAAACTCTTTTACTTCTCAAACGATGAAAACTCTATTCAAATATAAGTTTGGCTTGTTTGGGATTGTTGTGGGTAATAGAGTTGATGTGAAATTTGTCTCTAGACCTTAGCCAAAAAGTTCTACTAAAAAGCTGTTCAGCTATTTGGTAACTACATGCCTTTTAAGTGTTTTGACATAAAACTTCAATAGCTTGAACAAGCCTAATCCAGTCTCGTTGCTAAAACTTGATACTGAAGCAACCTTGCTAGTGCTAGACCTGTTTAGACTGTTTAAAGTAACAATGAAACAAAACCAAAAAAGCAAAAAGACAAAAATAGACTGTAAAGCGGCCAAAGAACAAAGTCAGGAGCAGCTCCAGCTTCATCATCGATTAGTTCCCTTGCTCGTTTTATAAAAGGGGCAAAGCACAAAGCAATGGTTTAAGAATTCTGAAAATAATTTGCACCAAATGTCAATAGAAACCAAAGTGACAAAAGCAAAGTAAAATAACAATAGGAAATCAAACTTCTAATCCATATCTTGATTCCATATTCCAGCTTAAAAATAACAAAGAAACTACAATGTGATAGGATTACATCATTACAAGAGCATGATATAATTACAAAGAAGAGAACGCTTTAAACAACAAACCCATTATGACCATCAACGATTTAAAAGCCAAACATAAATCAGACTCGGTGTGTGCCGTCATTTGTACATATCATGCTCATCAAAATCTGATTAACAAGAAGTTGACATCGTAACACCCAGGTCAGCAAAAATTGGGTATCAAGCCACTATATATCTCTGTGTATCTGTGTATCTCTATAATAATAGAGGTGCCATATAAAACTTACGCCACCAATTGACTTCTTAATCAGTTAACGTCTCAATACCGTCTGCTCTTGAAGAAACAAAATATAGACAGGCACATCAAAGAATTCATTATCAGCCACTTGTCAAATCATCTTCACTGTCTTCGCTTTCATCACTGCATTTTCAAATTCCAGCAATCAACTAATGCGACCAACAAGTTTTACGCACATTTGTAAAGGCAAAAGGAAATATGTAAACAGACACATGGGCATAACTTTATGCAAGCATCTACTGGCACATCTATTTTTTATTAGATCCCTTAGCAATAGATAGAGGTCATGTTACCATTGCACAAGATTATACCGTGTTGGAAATTCTATTCCTGCATTTAACTATTATAAACCAAAATTATAAATCATCCGCTAGCAAGAAAAGGATTTTTTTGGCAGCTTTAACCAAAAAGACCAAGCCAACTTTCCATGGGTATAAAAACACATTTATTCGGATAGAAAAAAGTAGCAAGCAGATATTTCAAGATAGTGCCACATCATACACAAACCTTGCATAAAGCAGCCGCCGAAAAAGAGTTAGAATTTTATTTTATTTATTTATTTTTAGAACCCTCTTTTGTCAAGTGAGAGGCTTTAGGTGTAATGGGATTTTTTTTTTCACTACAATTTCAACGTGTGCTTCAAGCCCAAAATCAATGGAATTTCTTGCATCTTTATTAAAAACCTAAAAACACTAAAACAACAACAAAATCAAATAGATAACAGTGCTAAAAAATTAACATATATAAGTTAAGAGGCTTGAATGTATAACATTCGGCACTTATCAACGTCTCTTACATACTTTTTTGTGTACATGGGGACGCCTTACACTTTTAATGAAATTTCGAATAATTATAAAAAAATTGGATGAAATGCGACATTATAGTCTACGGTTGCTTTGTGAACCACAAAAGCAGTGTATATAGCAACAACAAAGGTAGTGAAAGAAGCAATTTGGTTGAGAGGTTTGGTCAATGACTTGGCATTACAACAAGATGTAACAAGTCTTTTGCAATAGCTAGAGCGCAATACATCTTACTAAAAATCAAATATATTATGAGAGGATTAAACACATTGACGAAAATCGCCACAACGAAAAATCCGATGTATATGTTAACTGAACCAATTCTGATTCTTAAGTTCAAGCATTACTTGGACTTGATTGGTGTTTATAGCTAGTGATTACCCTTAGGGGTTCTGGAAGAGATTTTATGTTGTGACTTGATTGAATTCAAATCAAGGAAGAGATTTGTGATGTGACATGATGTTAAATCAAATCCCGTGGGCCCAGCTAGTGTTCTTTTTCAATGTTTTTTCTCATGTATACGACAAGGCAAAACATTTATGTCCATTCACATTCTAGAGTCGGCATAAAGTATTTGACAATATATACCTCTGTTCAGGATACTTTGATAGACGTCGAGCATCCAAGCCTGTGATAAATTTCTGTGAAGCTTGAACGTTTTCCGCACCTGGAAAATATAAACAACAAAATTATAGAAATAGCACTTCCTCTTTGTTTCACCAATTAGCCTAACTGAAATATTTGTGAGGATAAACAGTAATTGCCCACTTGAATAGTCAAGGCAATAGTGAAAAACTCGTTTAATTTATCATTGGGTCATTGAAGGACAAGTACATGGCAGAAAAGTGAGATAAAATTACAAGAGTAGAAGAAAATACCCTTTGATAATTGGAAAATGTGCAGAGCACATCTTTCTGCAGCAAGTCTCACAGGAGTACTTCCATCCTTTAGACACTCAGCAAGTGAGGGTCCTATAACAGTAACATGGGCCATAATGGCCAATGGATTTGACTGCAACAGATTTTACCACGTATAAAGTGCTTATAAATTTTCAAAGAAATACATGCAATACAATTCCTAATTTCAATAAACGAGTAAGCTCAACCACGTACTTTTGCAACTGCTTTTAGACCAGATAATGCCCTTCTTCTTACTTCACTGGAGTCATCATGCAACGCTGACACTAGGGATGAAAGGATATCCAGATGTGCAGTGGTGTTAGATGGATCACTTTGAATTAGATGAAGTAGAAGCCTTCCTAATGCCTTTGTTGAAGATTCACGAAGCCGGAACTGTTTGAGATAGTGTTAGAAATTGGCAAAAGTAAAATTATAAAATGCATCTTTTTTTTTTTAAATAAAAATAAAAATAGTAATTGGCCCCCAAGGGAGGCGGATAAAATGTATCTATATCAGGAATAATTTACCTTCTCATCTTTCAATGTTCCCTTCAGGTGTTCTACTATAAACCGAAACAATGGAGACAGACTGATTGTGATGGGGTTGTGTCTGAGCAACGATGAGATTGTGAGGACTGAACCATGCCTTGCAGACCAACTAGGAGATGAAGCTAAATTTGAAAGTTCCTGAAGCAGGTCAGTCAGCTGAGCATCTTCCATGTACTGTGATATCATCAAGGGAAAGTCAGGAACAGACACAACATTAATTAATATGAAGACTGCAATATGTAAAATCTAAGATAAATATGTACCAAATAGTGATTCGTTTAAAGAAATCAAACAGAATACTGCAGGCACAATGTCGGTGGAAGCAATATAGATTTACAATTAGAAGTCAATAGAAAGAAAACAAGAAAATATATGAATTTTCATATTTGCCGGTCATTTTCATAGTGAAACACTGACAGAAACTTAGATACAGCAGAGTTGGTTGAGAAAGTTTCTTATATTATCCACATGGTACCTGCGATATTATCCCCAATATGCTTGCGGCAGATATTCGAACTTGGTCATCATCATGATGAATCATATCCTTTAGGAGAATGAAGACACGACTTCTAACATCACTGTTCACATTCTTTCCAGCATGCTTTAGGACACCCTTTAAAGCAGTCAGAATGGCTTCCCGGACACCACCATCTGATGCCTAAAAGTCAACAGCAATGTCACATAATCCAGATTTGCATTCAACATGCAGCATGATTATAGAATGACAATCCTCACCTGCAAACTGGACAGGAGATCCCCAACTAAAGGGTCGACTCTGGTACTGAGTGCACTGAGCTTTCCAAGTGCAAGGGCAGCACTTGAACGAACAGTCCTGCACTCATATACAATCTAATAAGCAACCAAAAAATGAAGCATAAAAGTTAAAGCAATAACCTGCACAAGTAACGATATTCTACCATGATTAGAACAAAGTAAATAAACTCAACAAGCATTCAAATGTTATTCATGTGATATAATAATTATGTAAATTTCACAACCCAAACATCAATGAATATGTAGATCACTGAAAAGTAGAGGATATCATAATCATATACCACATAGAAGAATCTAAGAATCAAAGAAAGCAGTGCATATGTTAAGGAGTAGCAGCAACTCAGTATATGCAAAGCTAACCTTGTACTATCCTGTAGGCACTTAACAAATGTCGTCTGAAGCTGAGGAAGAAAAGGCTTCAAGGCCATTCCACCCTTTCTTATTATGATGCTTAAAGTAGACAAAATGGCACTCTTCACCTGCCAGGGGAACCGATCACCTATGATCCGGATAAGGGGCCTGTAGTTTTAAGCAGGCGATAACCACAGTCAATATTCATAGGAGAATAACATGTCTTAGCACAATGATAGGAAATCAAGATTTAGAATACAATCTACATCCACTAAATTGCCATTGTACATACCCTGTTATTGGGATGACAAACTCCTTCAGTGCTTGTACACTAGTCACTTCAATCAACTCCCCAAGACCCAATGCTGCCTGCTCTCTTAATTCAGCAGACCCACTAATGAGACCCTAAAGGTGCAAAATAATATCAGAGGTTGAACTTCCTAAAATGTAAAAGGAAATGGATAAAAGTATATCGGAGTACTTGGAGCCATGGATAAAAGTTTCTGAGACAGATATTGATTTACTACGGTCTTGTTAAATTTGTTTTCAACGTGGACGGAGAAGGAAATAACTTGAAACAAACAAGGTTGAAATCTCCTGACTTTCGGAAGCCACAACTTGTGTAAGGGATGAAATTTGTAATTATATGATTCACTACATCCTGATGTAGATCTAATGGTTCAATGCAGCATGAAGCAAAAGATCAAATTGACTTAGAAACCAGAGTTCAAGAAAATTTAGAACTGAAAAGCCTTCGCATGTTAACAGGATGAGTTAATTAAGGAAATTGAAAAACAATCAACAGCCACAATAAATTTGTCTTCCAAGTATCTGGCAGCAATAAATTAAGGGGTGAAGCTCATGTCCTTTTTGCTCCGTTATTGAGCCATACAGACACATTATGCTAAATTAAACAACCAGAAGTTTGTTCATAGACACTTAAGGAAAGCATGACCAAGATCATTTACTCAATAAGTTTTATATCCCCACCAAACAAAAATGACGAAACAAAATATTAATAACTGAAAAGACAGTTGTATGAAATGTTCTTTTGCAACATAGTGAAGCAGAGCTTCTAAAATAGAAGAGGAAGAATACTTGGAGAAAGATTGGAAGTAATGGCTGAAGTGCTTTCGGCAGACAGAATCCAGGTATGAGAATTGGTCCTCCCTGCAGTTCATGAGACATTATTCTATATATGTTCAGATTGATTAACCTTCCACACAAGAAATCTAAAGAACACAACATCGACTCTTACTGAACTAAAGCATCAAACAAATGTAAACATCTGAACTACTTCTCACCTTCTTTTTCCTACGCTCTTTATCTCTAGATGTAGATACAGCATCACGCACTATTTTTACATATGAAGGAAGTACCTCCTTTGGAACTGAACTGACAACCCTCGATAAAGCTTCCCAAGCAACCTGTTGAACAGAATATAAGATGCAATCTACAATGTTGAGATCAACAGAAAAACATTAATTACATGTGGAATATACCAGAACAGTAGCTGAATCCAAATCACTAAGCAAGATGATCAAGGTAGATATCATGTTTGGTGCTTCATCAACCAAATACAGTTTGCTGTTTTTGAAGAAATATCCTATCAAATAGGAAGAACTTCTTCGGATTGAAGCCTGAAACCATAGAGGTAATAAAAACAGTGAGAGAGAGAGAGAGAGAGATAGAGAGAGAGAGAGCAGCACAAAAACAGTCACTTCACAAAAACTACCTGACTATCACCAACACCTTTAAGAAGCTCCAATATCAGAGACTCAACACCTTCCTCATCAATTACTAAGACCACTGTTTCTGCAGCCTCCTTTGCCAAAGTTTGAACATCCTACAATGCAAACACATTACATAATCTAAAAGATAAACGGGCAAAAAGAATGGAAAGCAGAATTGCGATTTCTCCTTAAAGGTAAGATGAAAAAACTGCTGTGGAAATGTTATCTATTCATTTAACTGGCATACCTTGTCATCACCACCCATTGCAGAGAGTAAAGCAGGAAGAACTGTACCAAGGTGACAGTTGAGACCAGGTCCAGCAACTTCTGCCAAAGCTCCGAGAGCATGTGCATTAAAGGCACTGAATATGTATGAAGAAGTTTCAGTGAAAGAAGTGACTAAAAATGCACATAGAAATACATTTAATAATTTGAGAAGGAGACGCATACGAAAGGGGAAGATGGACCAGCTTGGGCAAAATATGAGGCAAAACAGCAGTAGTCCTGACACTGATAGAAAAATGCAGTAATTTAGCACTGGAAGTAGAATATAAAGATATTCAGATAAAAGCAGAAACTGATCATATGCAGGAGGGACGGATAATTTACCTTAAGATTTGTTTGAGGCCATCAAGGGCAGTATCAGAAGTTTGTTCATCCTCCAGGGCATGCAGAAGAGTTGGAACAATTTCATCAATTGCTTGCAATCCAGCACTCTATATCAAGACATTTTATTATTCTCTAATTTGCAAACTACCATTTTGAAATTATAATCCGAAATGATGACAGAAAATAGATAAAGCACCTTGTAAAGAGTACTGAATGCTAAGCCCGCAGATTCACGAACCTCAGGCATGCTTTCAAACAATAGAAGTAACTATGAATTTCATATTCAAACAAAAATTGAACTAGATCATTTGGCAAATCAAAAAGAGATGAAACATACCTATCACAGAGGGCAGTCTGAATAGTAAGAATTAGCCCATCCATGAAACTCAATAACTGACTCTTACCAGCACTTGCCATCACCTCACTTAGACCAATGCATACACCCTGCCAGTCGTGAATGTTAGATTTTATAAAAATAAAAAATAAAAATAAAAACAATATTTTTTTTTTTTGATAAGTAATGATGATGATATAAAAGAGCGCAAAGGGGCGCAACCCATATACACGGGAAGTATAAACTGAGAGCGCCTAGGAAGGAGAGAAATGAAAAAGAAAATCAGAGAAACTAATCACTAAAGGAGCTAGCCAAGCGGCCGTCCAAGAGTAAAGAGTACAAAAGAAGAAATGAGTCAATTCCTCTATGGTCCTAGTGGAATTTTCAAAACATCTAGCATTTCGTTCATTCCAAATACACCACATAAGACACAGAGGGATCATCTTCCAAACAACCGCGCTTCGAGAGCGACCTCCCGACCACCAACTAGCAAAAAAGGCCCTCACCCGGCTAGGCATGACCCAAAGCAATATAGATTTGTGTTCTTTCCTTTTTTTCCTTATATATGACAAAATGAAGTAAGAACTTGTAGAAAAATGTTTAGATAACACACGAGAGAGAGAGAGAGAGAGTTACATTTCTTTACATGCAAAGCATCCACCTTAACGCTTTATTCAAAAATATGCCAGAAAGAAAATAATAATCCGTAGAAAAATGTTATCATAAAGGGGAGAGAGAGAGAGAGAGAGAGAAAGGAGGAGATAAGTACTCTAGATGTCAATGATACATAGCTCACAAACACCAACAAAATGCTAAGCTTTTTTTTTAAAAAATTGTATACTTAATCCAAGTTCTTTTACAGACGTCCATGTTTTTGTTCTTTTCTTTTTACAAGTCATTTATGAAAAGGAGGAGAATGGTAAAAAACCTTTTTCTAGAGATTTAATCATGATCACATTAACTTCAACCCCTGCAAAAGTACAACTATTCCTTCCCTCCCAAATTGTGCACACAAGATATGATGGAATAGCCTTCCAAATTTAACTACTCTCACCAAGACCAAATTTCCTTGTCTGCACAGAAACCAATTGACAACTGTGCTTGGCATCACCCATTTAACTCCAAAGAGAGGAAAAAAAGAAAAAAAACCAAACGACCATGATTCTCCTGCCAATAAACAATGGAGCACAATGTCATCTATTGCTGGCCACTTGCCACACACATACAACACCAAACCACAACAAAATTTTCCTCAGGAAGATTGTCCACCTTCAAACCTTTCAAACAAAAAGTCCCAACCTTCTCAAGAACCTTTACACCCAAAGACAACCACTCCTACTTGACCCTTGGCAGCAAAAAAGATAAAAAAATTTACCAGATTGTGATAATCTCCAACGTCAAAGGAAATATGAAGTACAAAGCATCAAGAAACGCTTCAACTCATTCGCCTCCGAATCCAGAAAGGCTCATAAGAATGTAGGATTCCAATACAAATTCTATACCCATGTACGAAACAACAGAAGCCTCTTTATCCATGGCCCAGCAAGAAAGATCAGCAAACTGATCATGCAAAGGAGAATCTCCACACCGTGTATCATTCCAAAAGTCAACCCTTAGACCATCACCAGAGGCACAAGTCATAAGATCTTCCAACTACTACAGTTGTCCAGTAACCCTGAGTTCCCCCTTATTTTCCCCCAACACATCTCCACAATTAATCCTATTCCTCACCGTAACACCATAACTATTTTCCTAATAAGGCTTGGTTAAAGGTGCTCAACTTTCGAATGCCCCATACCCTAATCCACCAAGTAAAACTTTACACTCTTCTCCCCACTCTCTAGACAAAAGGTTCCATTGAAGTTTCTGTAAGGCATACAGCAAAGATAAGAATCCCATTGATAAACAGGATAGTGTGCTTCTAATAAGAGTTTTTGAAAAGTAATAATGTTATAAAACAGAAGCGCAGAGGTGCGCAACCCATATACACGGGAAGTATAAATAGAGAGCGCCTAAGAGGGAGAGAAATGAAAGAGGAAGTCAGAAAAACTAATTACTAAAGGAGCTAGCCAAGCGACCGTCCAAGAGTAAAGAGTAAAAAAGAAAAGATGAGTCAATTCCTCTATAGTCCTAGTAGAGTCCTCAAAACATCTAGCATTTCTTTTAATCCATATACACCACATAAGACATAGAGGGATCATCTTTCATACTACCGCGCTTTGAGCACGTCCTCCCGACCACCAGCAATCGAACAAATCCCTCACTCTGCAAGGTATGACCTAATGCAACCCAAAGAGTTAACCTCCCACCCTTTCCGGTTTGCCATATGCCTCTCCAATTTTTATTTTTTATTTTTTATTTCTTTTATTTTTTCAATATAGAGTTCCAGATTCCTCAAACCTTAATAGCTGAACCCAAATTCAATCCTAGAAATTTAATAGCATCTGAAACACTTCCCTGATACTTCAGATTCAATTTGGAATATAATTTCAATTTGTCTCACATTCTCTTTAATTTTTAAAGAAGATAATATTTTACCTCGCCTCTCTCCAGCAGAAAGAAGAAAAGATCAACGAAACATAAGTATGCTACATGAAAAAGATAATTGGGTAAGTATGTAGAGTAAATTGTAGCACGCTTTGTGATATATGAGCAAATTCAAACCAATGCATAAACTAAGAAAAAGATAAATTTATATCAACACTATTTTTTTGAAACAAAAGAGAAAAATAAGACCTTCTAGTGGCCAAAAATAAATTCCAATAAGGATGTTGACAAAAGGCACTTAAAAATGTTCTTGGCAGCACAAGGATAAGTTTTATCAGCTGGGGCACTTCATGATAAGAAAATTTATTTCATAGGTATAGTTGCAACACCAAAAAGACTAGTGACAAGAGAAAAGCAAAACAAAAAATAAAGCAACAAGAAGAGAACATTCTCACTTGTCTTCTGCTAGTATTAGGGTCCTTCAGCCCTAGGGATAAAATTGGGATGATCAAAGGAAGTACTCTTTCACCAAGCTTCCTAACAAGCTCACCAAGTGATCGTCCAGCAACCTACAAGAGCACAATAGCTAATTAAAAGGAAACTTGCAGGTTCTGGCTCAAAGAAAATGGATCACCAATATTCGAGTGCGAACCTGACGCCTTTCAGAGGATGATGACGCAAGAGAAGTAATTAGAGTATTCATTAAAACTGGCATAATTTCTTTGAGAGTCTTTGGAGTATTTGCCACTATAGTTTTCCACACATGTAAGGCAGCCTGAGAGAAGACACATTTTGGTTTACATATGAAATATGCAACCAAAATAAAAACATCGTATCTGGTCATGTGAAACAAATAATTATGTTGGTTTTTTACCTGACGCACAGATATGCTGACATCACTCCGAACCATATATAATGCAGCAAGAACTTCATTACGCTTATCCCTTCCTAGAACCTCAATGATAGCACGTCCCTGTGCTTCTGTACTAGCACCTTCATCATCGCTACCACCCTCAAGCAAAGCTTTTCCAGATGTTCCAGCAACCTGGAAGAAATACAAATCTTCTAACATGACAATTCCCAAAGAATTCCCATAAAAGCAATACTGAAAGTAAGTGAGAAGCATATACTTTAAACAAGAGATCACCCAACAGTTCCACGGAGCTCTGTCGAATACGCCAACTATCATTGAAAATACCATCTTCCACGGCTGGCAGGAGTAGAGGCAATGACCTGGGAGGAATAATAACAGTTACGGGAATATGAAGAGGAACTTGTCAAATGCAAATAAAACCATCATGAAAACATTCAGAGGTATTCAGCAAATATTCCAAGTTACAGCAGACTTTCATACAGAAAGAATTTCATGACCCATGACTTAACAACTCAAAATAGGGCTTGACAGAGAAATTAATCACCCATTCACAACAGGCTTTGATATTCACAAATTTGAAAAGATTCCAGGATCTTTAGAAGTTTCAACGTCATTCTAGAAAATTTGTAACACAACAATATTTTGCCTTCATTCTAGAAAGTTCATTTTGAGTCCCTTCCAGCTTATTCAAAACATTTTTCAAAAACTAAAATGTGAGAAAGGCATAGAATATATTCTTAATCATGAATACATTACTACATTTAAGTAAACAGAGAGAGAGAGAGAGAGAGAGAAGGGAGGGAAAAGACATCATGTGTAGCATAAAAATCCAAAGAGTGCTTACGTTGTTGCATAATGCTCAACCAGAACATGCCCAGCACCTAGTGCTGCCTCACGTACAGATTCATTCTCATCGGCCAGACCTATAGAGTACAAGCAGATATTCTATTCAGAAAATAGCAAAAAAAAACCCTCAAAAGAGAGGATGCAAACTAAATATTTTAAGCATAAGAAAAATTCCCAAATGACGCCGCACTTACCATCTAATATAGCAGGCAGAACCTGTTGCAAGTAGTTCTGGAATTGGACGCCTAATGACCTTGGCAAATACTGCAAAAAATATCGATAACCAGGCAACAATTACAAAGAGCCACAGATGCAAACACTTCTGGCAGTAGTGAAGAGCCATAAAAAATGATGCGTTTACCTTGAAAAGTGTTAAATATCCATCGCGTACAGATGCTCTTTGATGAGAACAATTTCTAATAATATCAGGAAGTACATGCTCAAAGTACACAGTCCCAAGAGCAGCTAAAACCTGGGGATGGATAAACATGGACCTCTTATTACTAAATAATTATGACAGGAGAAAAGAGTCAACTATGTAGCACTTTCAGAATGGAGCAGCATCTGTATTGGATAGACATCAGATACCAGTCCTTCCACTTCCCAACTCTACTACTACAAATCAAATAATATCTTCTCTTCTTGAGGCATTGTTCACTAAAGTTTTATTACTTCAATGATAAAATACCCCTAAAACAAGGGTCTATGCTTGTGTTTCAAAGGGTGAACACAAGGGTTTGAGAGAGAGAGAGAGAGAGAGAGAAAGAGAGCCATGTACAACTTTTTTAAAAAATCATATCAATGTACCTAAATGGTATCATGCAATTTTAATCTGTATTAGTGTCAAATTATCAGGGAATGCAGAACAATGGAAAATAACGAATGACATTGTTTACACAATGGAGTTATACGTTGAACTGAATTCTACGAAGCTGTGGAGATACTTAAAAAACAGCTCTACTAATCAACAAGGCCGAAAAGGTGTGATAAGTATATTTCCCAATCATTTTGCTGTGCCCATTTGTTCTAATCGGAGGCTATGCAAAAGTAAATTTGGACTACAAATTCTGACCTCACTCAACCCTTGGGCAGCTCCGGAGCGCTCAACATTACTATTATCAGATTTAAGTGTATCAAACAACCAGGGAACAAGATCTGGGAAATTTTCTTCTCCCATCCCTCTTATAAGGGATCCAAGGGCCCTTGCTGCAACAGATCTGACTTCTGGAATAGGATCCACCAGAACCTGTAACAGGGAATACATAAAATGACAAGAGGCTTGCATAAAAAGGTCACCATGTAAAAGTCTAGTTAAGAAGGTACCTTTTTCACTTCAGGAAGGAGCAACCCTATATAAGGAATCATATCCTTTGCGTCTGTAACTAACGAACACATATTTCCAACAATTTGTGCAGCTTTCTTTTTAGTCTCAGCACTTCTCTCCCTTAGCCCTCTATGTACTATGGGTACCAAAAGGGCAAGTGACGGAGCATCAATTGAATTAATAAAAGTAGTCTGCAAAGAATCGATAAGAATTTAGAGCAGCAACAAGATAAATGAACCTAAGGTGATTGACATCACAGATTTGAAGTTCATAGAGCTTACTTGAAGAAGAATATCTAGGGAATATTTTGTATAGTCATTGGGATCAGTAAGCCCCATTAGAAGAGTAGGGACAAGGGAAGCTATTTCTGGATTCTTTATAACACTCCCAACCTATGAATAACAAAAGAAAATATTATGCAAAACCATATAAGAATTAACAGCACTAGAAATTCATAACACATTAACATATAAAATTAACAGCATTAATAATTCACAACAAATTATAACCTGTTGAAGGGCCATTTGCCCAGCTGACTGGACTTTGGGATGGGTATCTGTCAAAACCTGCAGTTAGAAGCAAGAATAAAGTTTAAGACTACACACGTTTTCTCCAAGGTTGATAAGTTAACAGTCAATTATAAATCACAAACAGAGGTTCATATTTAGACTGACCTCTGTCAGTTTGGGCACAATCTTAGGGAGGCACTGAGATAGTTGTTGAGGAGCACAGTACGCCATAGCACCAAGTAGTTGTACACTACTTTGCTTGGTTCTCCAAGCTTTGTCATCAAGACCCTGAGCAGATAACATGATTATATGGTCAAATTCTCATTTAAGAGAAAAGAAATTACTAGATCAATGCAACACAACTTGGGAACCAAGAGGTACAAAGAAAAAACATTGAGGTTCTCAGGACAAATTACAGAATTCACAACTGCAGATAGGTGTATTCCAACAATGTGGGGGCAATGTAGAGCCCTATCATAATAACACTACATTAAGGAAGATAGAGCTCATTGTAATTTATTTAGTTCGATTTACTTTAGATTTGTTTTCCTTTTAAGTTTATTGATGCAAGGGCCATTTGATGATTTCATCTACTATTACATGTGGGTCATAATTTCAGACCATGTTTTTATCTTCTGAATCTTCGTTCCTTTATTTTCCCCTTCTAGGTTAGTTTACCAGTCAATTTAAGAGTGGTAGTCATGTTAGAAAAACTGAAACTTTTATATATGAACCTGGGTACTCAAAAGGAGCAAGAGGAATTAACCTTTTTTATAATAAGTAAATGGATTTCATTAAAAGGCACACGCAAGTATATAGAGAATATACAAGAGAAAAACACCTAATCAAAAAAATAAAAGTGATTAAAAAAAAATGTCATGATAACTAGAAATGTGAAAATAATCATAAGCAACAATCGACTGAAAAAATAAGGCCTTTAGCTCCACCACCATCCTCCCACTGTCTTTAAAGCTACAACTATTTCTCTCTCCAAATGCACCACATCAAACAAAGCAGGATCATCTTCCACAAAGCTTCACTTTGAGAATTACCAATCTTCCTTCTCCAACATGCGAGGATATCTCTCGCCCTGTCGCATGAACCAGGCTAAGCCGAAAACACCGAAAATACAAAACATTAAAGCACTAGCTATCTTGCAATGGAGTAAAAGGTGCTCAACGGTTTCCCCACTCTTCTTACAAGTGCAGCACCAATCTACTAGAATGATTCTTCACTTTCTTAAGTAGTCAACGATAAGGATCTTACCTAAAGTGACAGGCCAAGCGAAGAACGATTTTACATCTAACAACCCTTTTTTGGAGGGGTCCCAACAAAGCTTGTCAGCACCATCCCGTTTCAGCTTAATAGAATACAACTAATCGAAAAACGAGGAAAATAATTCCAACTCCCAATCATGCACCACTCTAACAAAATAACATTCCACTAAGGAGAGCCATTCGAAAACTAAAGATGATTAGCCACGAAAGCATCCCTAGCACAAGCAATACTAAACAATCTTGGATCTAGAAATGTTGCCTTAAGGGTCGTTCTCCACGCCACACATCGTGCCAAAAACTAATCTTTGATCCGTCATGCACCTTGAATCTAGAAATCTGGAAAACTCCTCCCACCCCCTCCTAATGAATTTCTAGAGACCCACCCCATAAGACCCAAAGACTTCATCCATAGAAAATCAAACCCACCAACATTCTCAGTCCCCATAGAAAAGCCAGACAACAAACCCCCACTCACTACAGCAAAAGTCATCCTACCCAAAGCCTCTTTCAAAATGACAAACACATTGGAGACATAGGGTCCCCCCTGTCTCGAGCCACGAGAGCTACTAAAAAAAGGGGCAGGATTGCTGTTCACCAATACAGAAAAACGCATCGAAAAGATACAACAATCCATCCAAGTACACCATTTCCTCCCCAAAACCGCTCCTTAGCATGTACAACAAAAAACCTCAATTACCATGATTATAAGCTTTTTCTAAGTCCAATTTGCAAAGCAAACCTAGCTCCCCAGATTTTAATCTACAATCAAGGCGTTCATTAGCAATGAGAATTGGATCTAGGATTTGCCTTTCTTGAATGAAGGCATTCCAATACTTAGAAATAATCTTCTCCAAATCCATTTTAGCCTATTAGCTAGAACCTAGGCAATAATTTTGTAAATGCCACTCACTAGACTAACCGGGCAAAAATATATGCTTGAGATCAACACCACCAAAAATCTTCGGAATGTGAGCAATGAATGTAGCATTTCCTTTCAAACTTACCTCTAGCATCGATGTCACGAAAGACTTTCATGATGTCATCTTTTAAAACATCCCAGTAAGCTTGGAAGAACACCATAGACTAATCGGCAAGACCCGACGCCATGTCACCATTCATAGCTTTCACTACCTCCAAACCTCTCTCCAACCAATTAGCCTCAACCTCACCAATAAAGTCAAATGAAAGGCCGTCCAACATAGGCCGCCAATGGAGTTAATTGATATACAAATTTCTATAAAACAAGACAATGTGCTCGCTAATCTCCACTCAGTCAGTATAAATTGTACCATCAACTAACAAATAATGTATGGAGTTCATTCTTCTATTGGAGTTAGCCATTTATCACCCTCCTTTAATCACACCGTCTTAGATTTCTGCCTCCATCTCACCTCCCCCATGAGAGTGGATCTGTACCTCGCGTATCACTTTTTCCTTCTTCATTGTTTCCTTGTCACCTATAAGGCCCTCTCTTCTTCATCGATTTCAAGAACTCGTAACTCTACCAAAAGGATCTTTTTCTTGAGATTGTGGGCCAAAATGAACCTTGGAGAACCTTCAAAGTGAAAAGTGTCCTATCAATATTTCACCCTGTCCATAAAACCCTAAGACGTTAGCCACATGTTTCCAAATTTGAAGTACCTACTACCCCCTTGAAAGTGTGGCTTGCGGAAGCCATACTCAACATCTCCTTCTACTCTGTTGCAATTTTCTTTTTCCTCTATATTATATTGTCCTCATAGAGGTATAACCGGATCCTCTTGTAGCTACTACGACCCACCATCAGCTTTTCAAATTACTGATATAACTCAACGCCTCTGACCACCAATTGCAAACCCAAATAAAAAAAATACTAAATGTTAATGTTCACAGCCCTGTTGACAGCAACCACATTTCAACTTTCTTTGCTTTATCTCAACCGCAAATCTCTAAACATATATATCCTCAGGCCCTTTTTGAGGATCTAAAGTCCCATATTTCTAAGCCTTTTTCCACCAATTCAACCCTTCAACTCACTTTCAAATCCTCAATTAGACACTGCCAGAAAATTACAACAACATTTTCCTTAAAGCTTGCAGGAATAAACCATTAAAGCTATTTGTATGTGTAGAATGCTCACGAATGGAAATTTTCACATAAAGCTGACATGAAAATTACGGATAATTATTAGTTTGTTGAAAAAAAATTATCTTTGACCCAGGTAAGTCCTAGGTCAAACAAACAAGAAACCTTATGGCAATCCATTTCACTGAACCAACCTGATATGAAGATAGGGTAAACCCAAATATGTTTCACCTTCATGTTATTATACATATTAAGGCATGATCTCTTGCATACTTTTTAATACACTAAAAAAATCACAGCAAACGAAAAGTAGGAAATTTCAATCTGATTATGAAATAAATTTATACATGTACATAAAACAACAATAGATAATAAATTAATAATGAAATCAGCACCTTTAGAAGAGATGGAAGGACAAGCTTCACCCCCTGAGCACTAAGTTGAGACATCATGGCACGAGCAGCACATTCCGCAGCTTCACGAACTGCTACAACTTGATCAGAGAAAGAAACCAAAAGTAATGGCAACATTTGAATCACATACCTGAACAAGCAGTATATCAGTTAAACAATCTAATTGGTGAACAAATCAATTTTTTGGCCATAGAGAACTGCCTACTTACGGTTCAAACAATCTTCCAAGTGTCTCACAAAGGCACTCAAATCCCAGTAAGGCTCCTTCACGACATTTTGCGGAATTCCTGTATTTAAAAAGATATGCCAGATCAATAACAGAAATTTTTCTTGCCTTCAAATTCTAAAGACTTGACTTCTGAAAATTCACTACGACTGCAGTCTCCTATAAGGCCAAAAAAACTTAGTCAAAGTAAATTTGACCAAGTTTGCAAATTTCAAAAGCAGACCTACCTTCAAAATTGAAATCAAGAGAAAGACAACCCACTATATGTTATGACACTCATGTCTTGTACGTAATCCATACGGGCAATACTCGGAACACTTTTAACCAATGAACCGAATTACATGGTCCTAATATAGGAGGTTCTTCTAGGAACCAACATAACACAACTTGATCAACTTATTCAATTAGTTGAAGCAACCTAAATTGAACAGCACCTTAGTCGTTTATAAACTTGTTTGGCAGAAAGGTGCTCTTTATGGGTGGCACAAACTAACCAATTGCTTATTCACTTGGCAGCAGTCATGACATATCTGTATCCAGACATTTTAGTAGCTTCCCCAGAAATATCCAATACTTCGTACACACCTCCATTAATTTATATTATTATTTTTAAATTCCAAAATTTGGAGACTTCTTCAATATCTTTAAATAAATATCAGGTACAGCTTGAAAATTAGTTGATAATGTTTTTCGGTATAGAATAGGATGCTTTTGTTGCGGCTCACTTGGAGTTTCATGATGGTTCAAAAACCGAGAACCGCACCGAAGATATGCAATGAACTATCTAAGAGTACCATTTCCCCCCAAATACACACCTACTCAGCATACACAACAAAAAGTCCCAATTCATATGATCATAAGCTTTTTAACCGAGAACGGCACCGAAGACATGCAATGAACCACACCGAACACCCGGCTCAATAGACCTTAACCTACCATCAAGGCATTCATTGGCAATTAGAATAGGATCTAGGATTTGCCTACCTCTTATGAATGCATTCTATGACTTAGAGATAATCTTCTCCAACACCATCTCAAGCCCATTTCCTAAAATCTTAGCAAGAATTTTGTAAAAGCCGCCCCCACAAGACTGACAGGCGAAAATCCTTGAGGTCAACAACCCCTAAAATCTTT
>NC_081542.1:9281509-9333556 GCF_901000735.1 Corylus avellana
TCGGCCCCACCATGAGAATAGCTCTCTCTAACTTGCTAACAATTTTTTCCTTCTTGATTTTCTCCTCAATGCCTAAGGCCCTTTCTTCTTCAAGAACATAAAAAACATGTAGCTCTTCCAAAAGGATCTTCTTGTTCCTTTCTACATTTCCAGACACCTCCTCGTTCCATCTTTTTATATCAATTTTCAAGGCCTTGAGCTTGCTAGCTAAAACAAAGATTGGTGAAACTTGAAAATGATAAGAGTCCCACCAGTGTTTCACCTTGGCCACAAATCCTTCACACTTTAACAACATGTTTTCAAATTTGAAAGACCTACTACGCCTTAGAACGGTACCACAATCAAGGAGGATTGGGAATGATGTAACCAAAGTCTAGGGAGCATCCTCTAGGATACAGTAGGAAACTGGGCTTCCCAAACCAGAGAAATAGAATTTATCAATCCTAGACCAAGCAAGAGTCCCAATTATTCGACCAAGTAACAACTCTGCCAACAAGCAGTAAGTCAGTCATGCCCTCATAAAAAATGAAGTCAGCGAACTCCATCATCGCAGGGCATAAACGAGCTTCTCCCTACCTTTCACTGGGGATAAAGGTAACATTAAAATCACCCCTACACACCAAGGCAAATTCCACCAACTAAGCAAGCCAGCCAACTCACCACAAAGAGTCCTTCTATCCCTGATAGAATTGGGAATATAGACACCCGCAAAAGCCCAGAAGGAAAGATCTTCAACGTTTCTAAAGCTAACAATCAAGGCGAATTCCCCCACACACTCATCTATCTACTCCACCACCCTTCTATCCCACATAATCAAAATACCACCTGAAGGCTGAAGCCCCGCTGGAGTCTAAGCAACACCAATCCACATGATAACAACTCCACAAGCATCGCACAACACTAAGAGACATAACTTCAAGCTTAGTTTCTACACCTCATTCCCTGTCATGTTGCAAGAAAATAAAAAATAAAAAAATAAAAACTTAAAGGCCCCTATCTATGCCTTTTCCACAGCTTAAATTGTCACCTTTGGCATCATAATTGATGGAACACTTGAATCTTCTTAGCTCCCTGCTGCATCAAGAGAGAGAAGTTGAGTCCTCAAGACGACGAGACTTTGGCATCATAATTGATGGAGCACTCGAATCTTCTTAGCTCCCTCTGCTGCATCAAGAGAGAGAAGTTGAGTCCTCAAGAGGACGAGACTTTTGAATAACTGACAGAAGAGCCATAAACTGCTTCTCATGACCCACACAAGAGATCCCCACGAACAGATAAGTCTCCTTCACACTTTGCCAAACCCAATCCGAGTAGTCAGAATTGCCCAACATAATACAGGGATAAAAAGACAAAGGTGAGTAGAGGACCTCCCCAGTCCCATCCAACCCATTCAAGTGGCATATAGCAACTTCTTTACCCTTCCCCACCTTTTGTTGTTCACCCCCTTCGCAGCCATAACCAAATCTGAGCTAGCTTGCACAAAGCAGACGTTAGGGGAAGAAACCTCCTCAGAAGAACAGGCAATATCTTTTTTTTTTTATACCCATACACGACAGATAAATAGGCCAACAACCATTCCCATCCGGGAAGTTAGAATTAGCAAAGAATTAAGGAAGAAAATCTCTCTCACTCTCATCCACCTCCGCCTTAGTGCCGGCGAGTGGGTGGCGCATGAGTCCTGATTTAGTGTCTAGTATTTAGATAGTTTTGTTCATGGATGGTCCGAGGAGGTGGTCCGTGGAGTCCAAAGTGTTTGAGGTGCTGATTAAGGGAGGAGCATCAGGGGTGAGGATCTTGGAAAAAAGCAAAAGGAGGCATAAGTCTATTTTCCTGCAGAAGGACGAACTGCTGTTGTTGGTGCGGATAGTGGAGGACTTAGTGGTAGTGGAAACCTCAGAGGTATTTTGGGATCAATCCAGAGCAGGGTATCCACGGATTATTGCTCAGAAATGTTCCAACAGACATGGGCCTTTCCTGACAATAGAAGAATTCGATGGTAGGCATAGGTGTGGTTCAATCATAATTCCAGAAGGAAGATATGGTCAAGGTTGGGAACGATTCATCAGGGAGGTGTGTATCGCGAAATCATCTCTTTGTGCGGGAAGGGAGGACAGGGAGGGGAAGAAAGATAAGGAGGGGGTGGGAAGAAGAAGCTTCACGGAGGAGTGTTTTAATTCTTTTCATGAACCAATTGCTAGGGTGCCTAGTTGGTTGAAAGAGGTTTCTGCCGAGAGGGACAAGCGAGAACGTGCTTCTGTCAACCAGGGGCCGGGTTCGCTTTAGGTCAATGCCCCGGTGAAGGTTGTCGGTGGCGGAGGGGAGGGCCCTAAGAGGACCTTTTCTGCTGTTGTGGCGGGAACGATCAACCCAAAGGAAGGGGAGATGTCGGGGAAGATCAATAAAACTCCGACGAGTTGCTCATTTCCGGTGAGTGTTTGGTGTCCCTCGGAGGAGAAGACAGCTTCGAAATTTGGAGCAGATCACGTGAAGGAAGGGGAGAGGGATGGCTGCCACGATGCACAGTCCCTCTTTCGTGTAAAGATGGAACTATTAAATGTGAAGGAGTCGTTGAACAGGCTACAAGGGGAGGTAGAGTTGGGTTTGGAAAAGCTAGATATTGTTTTTAAATATCTAGAAAGTCAGAACACTCTACCCAAGGCGGGAGGCGTTGGTGAAGGTGAACAGGTATTAGGGGTCATACACACCCTAGGCACGGCCCAACACAAGTCTAAGGAGTGGCCCAAGTCGAATCAAGGACAGCCCAAGCAAGAGTTCCAGACCTACTATAGGAGGAAGAAGCCTCGGCCCAAACTAGGCTCCAATCTCCATAAGGGCCCGGTTATCTTGGCCCGGCCGTTGCAAGCCAGTGTGGACAAGGAGTCGGAGGCGAGGACTTTGGAGAGAGGGGAGGGGTCGCGAGCTGGAAAGGAGCCGGTGAGAACGCTGGACGACACGCAGGACTCCTCGGCAGCCGGTCCCAGAGCTCCGGCGAGCGTCATCGGCACTGCTGAACCTTCTCCAATTCTCGCCCACGATGATCAAGGTGTTTCAAAGGGTGGGTCGAGTGGCTCTGGTTGGGGGATTTTGGGGGAGAAGCCTGTAAGGTGGAAGCCGTTGGAGTGCTCTGGGGTGTTGCTGGAACAGCCTTAGGTGTGGAATTATCAGGGTTCGGCTTGGTGGAACAACTTTCGGGTGGTTCTGTGATGGGTATTCTGGGCACGGCACCGGGGGTAAATTTGGGCTGAGATTCCCCTGCAGTAGTGATATCCTCGACCCAGGTGTCCCGTGTTCCAAATTCATTGAATGAGGATCTGATGGAGGGTCAAGAGAAGGTTTTCACTATCCAGGTTTGTAAAGAGGTTGGTTTATCGTGTGATGGAGATGAAAGGAAGCTCAAAGCCACCATTGGGATGCTTATGACTGATCAAAAGGACAATGAAATGGAAGAGGAGGATACATTTGCAGACAAAAAAGGTGAGAGAGAGCAAACTAATTTGCAATATTCGGTTAATTTTTTGGATTATGCTGGGAAGGAGAGGATTAAGAGGAGGGTCAATCGAGTTAACTCATGAAGCTCAAGATTATTTCATGGAATGTGAGGCTTGAATGAGAGGGTGAATTTGTTTAAAAGCTGGAAGGCAGATTTAATTTGTTTTCAAGAGACCAAATTGGATTGTATTTCAATCAGCTTAGTGAGGAGTGTTTGGGGCTGCCCGTATGTGGAGTGGTGCTATGTTCCTTCTCGAGGGGCGTCGGGTGGCATTTTGCTCATGTGGGATAAGAGGGTAGTAGAGAAGATTGATGCTGTTTTGGGCATTTATGTGGCGGATGGTCTTGTTTGGGCGTTCGCGGGGGTGTATGGGCCTAACAGAGTTAATTCCAGACGTCTTCTTTGGGAGGAGCTGGCAGGGGTTATGAGCTGCTGGGATATGCCGTGGTGTATTGGTGGGGACTTCAATGTTACTCTTTATCCAAGCGAAAGATCAAGGGGAGTTTATTCTCGAGCTGCCATGAGGGATTTTGGTGAATTCATTTCGAAGCAAGGCCTCATGGACCTTCACTTAGTTGGGGGGATCTCCACTTGGTCCAATAGTCGCTCTTGGTCTAGGCTTGACCGATTTCTAGTTTCTACGGATTGGGAGGTTGGTCATCCGGATCTGCGACAAAAGAGGATGCTTCGGGTTTGCTCCGACCATGCTCCTATTATGCTAGAGAGCAATTTGTTTTTGGGAGGTAAAAGACCCTTCAAATTTGAGAATATGTGGCTAAAAGCGGAGGGTTTTGTGGATAAAGTCCGTAGTTGGTGGGACTCGTATGATTTTCATGGCACCCCGAGTTACATCCTTTCTAAGAAGCTGCAAGCCCTCAATTGGGACATTAAGAGATGGAATGACCAAGATTTTGGCAATGTGGGGGTGATTATTAAGGCTTGCATGGATGATCTTAAAGCTCTTGATAGGGCGAAAGAAGAGAGGGGCTTATCTACCGAGGAGATTGAGAGGAAAAGGGTGCTTGCCAAGGAGCTAGAATCCTCCCTCCTTCAAGAAGAAATCAATTGGAGGAAAAAATCTAGGATCCGTTGGTTGAAAGAGGGGGACAAGTGCACGAGATTCTTCCATCGGATTGCTAATGCCAATCGCAGACAGAATTACATTGAGTCATTGAATATCAATGGCTCTATATTTACGGATCAAGAGGCTATTAGTAATCATATCACCAACTTTTATGAGTCGCTTTTCACGGAGTCTCTCAGTTGGAGACCGAGGTTGGATAATCTTCACTTCGACAGATTGGATGTTGGTGAGTCCTCTAGTTTGGAAGTTTCTTTTGAGGAAAGGGAGGTATGGGAGGTGGTTCAAAAAATGAATAGGTACAAGGCGCCAAGCCCGGATGGTTTTTCTATGGCTTTCTTCCAGGATTGTTGGGAGGTGATCAAAAGGGACATTATGCCTGTTTTTGCGGAGTTCTATGATAGAGGTAAATTTGAAAAAAGCCTTAATGCTAGTTTTTTGGCTCTTATTCCGAAGGCTCAGGGGGCTTCCGATCTGAAGAACTTCCGTCCTATTAGCCTTGTGGGGGGGATCTACAAGATTATAGCTAAGGTGTTAGCCAATAGAATGAGGAGAGTTATGGATAGGGTCATATCCAATTCTCAGAATGCTTTCATCAAGGGAAGACATATTTTGGATTCAGTTCTTATAGCCAATGAATGTCTTGATAGCCGTATCAGAGAAGGGGATCCCAGCCTCTTGTGCAAGTTGGATATGGAAAAGGCTTATGACCATATGAACTGAAAGTTTTTACTCTATGTGTTAAGAAGGTGCAGCTTTGGCGAGAAATGGTGCTTATGGATTGAACATTGTATATCGTCTGTGCGGTTTTCAGTTTTGATCAATGGCTCTCCTTCCGGCTTCTTTGAGAGTTCGTGTGGGGTGAGACAAGGTGATCCCCTCTCACCTTTTTTATTCATCTTGGTTATGGAGGCGTTCAGCAGGATGATTAATGTTTCCATCAGCAGGGGTTTCATCAATGGTTTTTATGTGGGTGCCGGAGAGTCGGAACGGGTTGTTGTTTCTCATCTTCTTTTTGCAGATGATACATTGGTTTTTGTGGGGCTTCTCCTGACCAAATCAGATTCATTAAAGCCCTTCTTATTGGCTTTGAGGCGGTTTCTGGGCTAAAAGTAAATCGAGCCAAATCGGTTTTGGTCCCTGTTGGAGGTGCGGGTGAGGCGGGTGAGTTGGTTGGCATTCTGGGTTGTGGCACCGGTTCTTTGCCTTTGAAGTATCTGGGTCTTCCTCTTGGGGCTTCTTTCAAGCTTTTGGCTATTTGGAAAGACATGATTGAGAAGATTGCTAGAAGGTTGGCCCCCTGGAAACGCTCGTATTTGTCCAAGGGAGCTAGGCTCACTCTCATCAAGAGCACTTTATCCAACCTTCCCACTTACTTTTTGTCTCTCTTTCCTATCCCTATCTCCGTGGCGAATCGCATTGAGAAGATTCAACGGGATTTTCTTTGGGGGGGGCTCAACGATGAGTCTAAGATCCACTTGGTTAGCTGGCACGAGGTGTGTAACCCGATTTCGGAAGGCGGTTTAGGGATCCGGAGTCTGTGGTTTTTTAACCAAGCTCTTTTGGAGAAATGGTTGTGGAGATTTGCCAATGAGGAAGAGGCTTGGTGGAGAAGGATTTTAGTAGCAAAGTATGGGGTGACCCGGGGTGGTTGGCGTTCTAAAGTTCCTGGTGGTTCGCATGGGGTGGGGTTATGGAAACATATTTGCAGGGGTTGGAGTTCGTTTCAACGTCATTTCAGATTGGATCCTGGCTTGGGGCTGAAAGTCAATTTTTGGGAGGATTTTTGGTGCGCCGATTTGTCCCTCAAGGAAGCTTTTCCCGGCCTTTTCAATATAGCTAGCAACAAGGCTGCCTCCATTGCAGACATCAGGGAGAGTATAAATGGTATGATTCATTGGAATGTTACCTTTATTCGAAGAATTCATGATTGGGAGGAGGCGGCTTTAGCCTCCCTTCTCTCGCTCTTGTATTCGCTCTCGTTGCGAGGGGAAGCGGAAGATCGTATGTGGTGGATTCCTTCTAGAAAAGCGAAGTTTGAGGTTCACTCCTTTTACAGGAAGATTGTTCTTACAGAGCCCATCCATTTCCCTTGGAAAAGTATTTGGCGCACTAAGGTTCCTTCGAGAGTGACTTTTTTTGCTTGGTCAGCCGCCCTTGGGAAATCCCTTACTTTGGACAATGTTAGGAAGAGGGGCATTGTGGTGATTAATCGTTGTTGCATGTGTGAATCGGAAGGGGAGTCTGTGGATCATATCTTTCTTCACTGTGGGGTTGCGCACTTTTTGTGGGATGTTGTCTTCTCTCGGTTCAACATGTGTTGGGTTATGCCTAGAAGCGTCAAAGAGATGTTAGCTAGTTGGTGGTCGGGTGGTAAATCTCGAAGCGCGGTGGTGTGGAAGATGGTTCCCCTGTGTCTCATGTGGTGCTTATGGAAGGAAAGGAATGCTAGATGCTTTGAGGATTTGTCGAGAAACCTTGAGGACATTGTACATTTCTTTTTGTATATGCTATATATGTGGACTGCAAGATGGCTTGCTCCCATAGAGATCAATTTCCCTAATTTTCTTTTTATGTTTTCTTCTTCTTTCTCTTCTTCTTAGTCGCTCTCTTGTATACTTCCTGTGTACTTGGGTTGCGCCCCTCTGCGCTCTTTAATGCATCATTACTTATCAAAAGAAAAAAACAATCATTCCCATCCAACCTTGCCGCAAAGACTATCCTCCCAGGGGTGAGACCGATCAGCCACGATACCGCTGACCAAGTCCATTTTCTTTAAAACTTTGTATCTTTAGACAATTGTTTATGTTTCTTCTTTGTCTATTGGTTATAGTGATTTCCTTACCAGTTTTGCTTCTTCTAGCTAGGTGCTTCCTCTTGTATACTTTTGGTGTACTTTGGGGTATCTTACGCTTTTAACGAATATTATTGATTACTTATCGAAGAAGGAACATAATCGTAAATGAAAAATAGAAAACATATTAAGGAATTACGCCGCATGTCTGAACTAACATTTAGACTAAGAATGCTTGCATGATTAAACCAGTATAAGGATGGAACGTCTAAAATGTAAGATATATAATATAAAATATTTCCAAGTAAAAGCAAGAGTATCTAAATAAAATAAAACATGAAGTATTAGGCCACCTACAATACAAATTGAAGAAACAGTTGAAGCTAACCTGTCTAAAAGACCTTCCTGCAGTACAACCACAATACCATACTTCTTCAAGCAAGAGATTCCAAATCCCTTAACCACCCCAGCAAGTCCAAAAGCTGCTCCACGGCGTTCCCCATACTTGTCGCTCTTCATCAATTGATCCAACAACAAAGAAACTAGAGTGCGTCCATCATCCTAACGTGAGAAATAAAAAATAAGTTGGCTAAAGAAAAAAATAGGTCGTGCTCAATACAAAGGTTTAAATCATTATATTAGATAATTTTGACCTTTGGAGTAATAATAAAAGATAAATTCAGAATGAACAGAACTTGAGGTTGAAAAAATTACGTCCTGAAAAAGTAACAATATCACCCTATTGACATTTTACTGCACTGTTCAAACACCAACACATATAACCCCTGATTGGAAGTGAAAACCATGGTACAGTTTTTTCTTCTTTCCAAACACTTATGTTGGACATAACTAACCATGTCTCTACTCATTACATTACCTAAAGACCAGGTAAAGCTATCAATTAAGCACAGACAGCAACAGCTAGTCATGAAATGTTTTTCCTATTAAGCAAGTCCACTTATGCCATGTAGTGACAAATAAATGTAACACCAAAACCTTTTCCCTGTCAACAGGAACCAATATTTAGTGGTATGCCAATATTTTAAAAAGCATCTAAATTATCAGACTTAACTGCATTATGAGTTAACAAGGAAAGTTAAAGATTTCAAGTAGTATCTATAATCTCCCTTTTTACATACTTGCTTAGATTGCATTAATGGAGATAGGCACGCAGAGACAGCCCGTTGAACAGCTTCTGATGGAGTGTTTAACACATCCAACAATTTCTCAACAACAGCATGAACTTTAGGATCATCCTGTTCAATAAACATTATTTTTAATGTTCAGGGTAAGTGTTTCAAAAACCAACTTATTGCAACTAAAGCAGAAAACCACAACAAAAAAAAAAAAATTGTCAAATTCCACAAAATAGTAAGCTTCACACCTTTGCCAAATGTTTTGCCAAAGCTCCAGTGAAGATAACCACACCCTCACGCACCAAATCATATTTTTCTTCATCTGACGCCTAAGAAAGAAAAACAAAGGAATTGAAAGGTTCTGAATTACTTTTATATATGACTGCAGTTATGCCTGCCACTCAACAAGGGATATTAATACTATGGGAACATAAGCATAGCTCCGATTGCTGTTTGAGCAAAAACATTTCTAATAACATCACACCCCGTATTAAAAAAATATAAATAAAACATAAATAAAAAACATTTCTAGTCACAACAAGAACTAACCGTTTTGTTTAAGTAGTTCTCAAAAATTGGAAATAACAATGACACATTCTCCCTCCCATGCTTGTCAATGATCAGGATACCAGCATTAATCATTCTACCTCGAACATCTGCATTAGGATCAGCCTGCATAATCAAAAGCATCATTTTAATATACATTTTCGCTTATGATAACGATACTTCTAAGCCTTGAAGATGATTCCAAACAAACGAAAAATAAAACTTAATAAACTAATAATGAAACTCTTACACAGAAAAGACTCTTGTTCTTTCCTTTTTTGCGACAAATAATTTTTTATAAGTAATCAACATACATCATTAAAAGCCTAAGGAGCCCCTAAGTACACAAGAAGTATAACGAAGCACCTAGCTAAAAGGAGCAAAAAGAACAAAAAAATCACTATAACTGATTGTCAAAGGAGACACATAAGCAATTATCCACAGATACTAAGATCTGAAGAATAAGGACTTAAAACTCCTCCAAAGTCATCTCATGGTCCTCAAAACTTATATCATTTCTTTCTCTCCATAACATGCATGTTTTATCATTTGCGACAAATAATAAAATATTTTAAATCAAGAATACATGCATTGGGAAGAATAGAGTAAGTTTCATGCTCCGAGAAGACCGTTGGAGATCTTACCAATGCTCGTGATATGAGAAATGTCATAACAACAGGAAGGTCTTTGGTTCTCAAAACATCAGCAGCAGAATGTAAGGCCAATGCTATTCCTTGTCGGCCCAGCCAACCCGCATCAATATTTTCATCTCCAAATGCAGCATCACGGATATACAAAGAAAACAGAGTGGAAAGAGACTCCTGAAAAGGTCAACAAAACATAAGAAAACTATAATGTTAAAGCAGGATTGAAGATGTATAATTAGACAAACCTGTATACAATCAGGGTTTTCATCCAAAGCAGCAGCTAATGCCTCCGCAGCAGCCAAGCGCACATTATAATTACAATGTGAAAGCGCTTTGAACAGTCCTGAATAGTCAGTCCCATAGGCATGCCCATAGCGATCCCATATATCCTCTGCAGCTTCTGCAATTGACTGAAACAAGTTGAACATCAAGATAACAATGTGAAATGAGTTATGTGAAGGAGCAATAAAAACTTTTTTGATTAAGTGAAACAATATAAATTCAACAAGCAGAAAAACAGGAATACTGATGCTGCAAAGAAATGTTTACACTGAATACAAGAAACAATCATCAATTGAAATAAAATTAATATGTCAAAATTAGAACTTCACATAGATCACATATAATGAAATCAGAATTCAATAGCCCCAACGACTTTCTGGACAAAGATTTATACCACAGACAGGATCAGCATTTATTCACATCTATTGAGGAGGGCATATTGAATAAGCAGAGAAGTATGGAAAGTGTTAAAGTTCCAAGTTCCAGATAATCACCTTATATTTTAAAGCAAGTGCAGAAAGAGAAATGAAAAGAATTTCCTGCTCTTATCAGTAAAATTGCAAGCTAAGATCCTTTTTCCAAATTTTTTAACTCAGCAAACCAAAGGCATGCATAAATTTCTTCCCATGATTAGCGCATGCTCAAAGAAAGTAGATTTAAAGAGATCCAAACTTTTTAATTGTACATTTATTCATTATAATTTGCATTACCCTGTACTTTACTTCCAAACAAGTAGTAATATGTAACTATACGTATATACGCATAGTAATTAAGCATCACTAGGACTACTAATTCCTAGTGATGCCTCTGTGTCTTACGTGGAAGATGATCCCTCTGTGTCTTATGTGGTGTATATGGAATGAAAGAAATGCTAGATGTTTTGATAATTCCACTAGGACTATAGAGGAACTGACCCATTTTTTCCTCTTTACTCTTTACTCTTGGACGGCCGCTTGGCTAGCTCCTATAGAGATTAGCTTTTCTGATTTTCTTTTTCATTTCTCTCCCTCTTAGGCGCTCTCTTTTTATACCGCCCGTGTAAATGGGTTGCGCCCCTTTGCGCCTTTGCTTTATAATACATTTACTTATCAAAAAAAAAATTAAGCATCACTAGTAATTAAGGAATGCTAGATGCTTTGAGAACTCCACTAGGACCATAGAGGAATTGACCCATTTCTTCTTCTTTACTTTGTATTCCTAGACAGCATCTTGGCTTGCTCCTATAGGGATTAGTTTCTCTGATTTCCTTTTTCGTTTTTCTCCCTCTTAGGCGCTCTCTTTTATACTTCCCGTGTATGTGGGTTGCGCCCCTCTGTGCTTTTTATATCATTATTACTTATCAAAAAAAATTAAGCATCAACTTAATTATTGTCAATTTTATGATTTTTACCGACCATAACAAAGAGAGATTTCTTGGATAAGAACCAAATCACCAAACCAAGTACCATATAGAACAAGTAACTAAATATTTTCTAGAACAAGGATAATAAGCATCCATATAAGGGTCATCATCCAATGCTGGTCCCACCTAATTGGAGTTCATATATCAAACAAAGCAGAAATCATACAAGGCTTTAACCAGTCCTACAATAACATTTTTTTACAGGTTTAAATGTCGCCAAAGCCTCTTTGAAGCACATAAGGCATCCAGTTACATAAGACTTAGCCACTCTCATGCTCCATCTCAACTCCTTTGGCAAGAAGTTACCACCCGTTGCAAATGACACAAAATACTTAGTTGTATTCTAGGTACAATTAGTTCCATCTTGCTTCGTAACTGATAATCTGCATGCTTTTGACGTTCAACTCATGTTTTGGATGAAAAAACTAAATCATTTTTTCAGAAATAATAAACAGCTCATTCTGTAACTGAACATATATCTAACCAATGATGACGAGAGAGAACAAAAGTAAAAGTATAGACAGAGTACCAGCCAGATTGACTAAAAACTTTTAAGAGGGTTTTAGACTTCAAATATAACTTTCCCTAACAGCATCACTGGAACCACATAAGAGTTCAGGAACTTATCCAGGAATGAGAAGTGTTCTGGCATGCAATTTCAATCAATATCGAGCTCTACTAGAAAAAACTACAAGATATTCTAGATTATAAGCAAACCAACAAAATCAACAAAAACACAATAAAACATCATCTTAGAATCTAAGCACAGTGCAGGGAGCAATATAATGATGACTGCATTGGACATGATAAACAGAGGAAATGATCATGATGTACATAAAGAGTAATGGTAGAAGTCTCTCTTGTGTCTCTCCAATAATGAGGTGGCTTTTAAAATCATAATTTGATCAAAATTCAATAGTGATTAATTGCAGGCCCAATGGTAATTTTAAAAGCCACATCGTTCTTTTTTTATCAAATGGTGATTTTAAAAGCCATATCGTTCTTAGAGGAACACAAGAGAGACTTGTACCATTACTCGTACATAAAACATGATTAAGGAGCCAGCAAACAAAAAAATGATTATAGAAATAAATACTCAATTATTGAATAAAAAGTTCAGCCCAACTGTTGACAGAACACAAACAGAAATATTCAAACCGTAAGAAAATAAAAAGAGTACTAACTGACTGCAATCCTGCTAAACCTCACAGAGAAATTTATTCTGAATTATGGGAACGACAATTAGCAACCCAAACCTTTTCGGGATCATGTAAAGCAATCCAAATGCTGGTTGCAACGTCAACATTCTCGGGAAGAGAACGGCCAGTTACAGCTGGAATGCATTTAACAGCATTTAAGCAAGCCATTCTTACATGAACATCCTTTGCATAAACTCCATTTAGAGCCTGTTAACACATTGAGAGATTGCATAAGCAATAGTATAGCCAAACACATTACAGGAACAATGTAAAAAAGAGTTTTAAGGTACATACAGGTGCCACTTCATTGGGTTGCAAACCTAGACTCAACTCATTTAACGCAGGACAAATAGATGCTTGATAAGCTGGAACAACACCGAGAACATGATAGAGAACCTGCAAATCAAAAATTGCACAATACAGCAAGCACTAAGTAACCAAGAAATGAAAGTTACATTATTCTGTGCGTGCATGTTTTTGTGTAAGATAAAAATGAAATTTTGGATATGTAACTGATAGCATTCGAAGTCTTGGAAGGGGTAATAAGGGATCCATGTGCAAATAAAGAATCCGAAGCACGTCATCATGCAGTCCTGTCTTCTTGGAGGATATCAGAATCCGCTCAATTATCTGATAAGAAATTTAAGAATTAGTAAAATCAAAGCTCACTGAGCTGGATCAGTCATACATGATGAGTAGAAAAACTTACTGGGAAGACAAAAGTAAAGGAATCTACAGGAAGAGGTCCAGATTTACAAGACACTGACAAGCCATTTATTATTCGCTCAAAAAGCCCCAAGGATGGTCTATCATTAGCTTCTCCATCAGTAACTAATGGAATCAGATCCAACAAAACGCGTTCTTCCTCATTCACAATTAAGCGTAAAGCTGTAGCAATGTCAAGGGCCCAATTACAGAGAGGCAGAGCAGTGCATCTAGCCAGCTTCACCATTGTTTCATAGGCCACTTCACTTACTATTGGTGACCGTAATAAAGGATCAACAAATCTGACCTGATATAACATGAAAAATTAGGGCTTATACAGCCAAAAAGAAGGGGACATTCTCAAGAAGGAAAACAGAAAAGAAAAATATATATGCACTTACAAACATATTTATATACATATATAAGAAATAAACTACACGAGATCCAAGGGGAAAAACATAAGAACTGGACGAGTATATACCAAAAAGAGTGACTGATGAACAGGGAGTAGATCGCAGGTTGAAACACAGAGAAGTATATGCACACTGGAACAATTGTAAAATCAAATTTTAACCCAAAATGGTAATCTGGTGTAAAGGGAGCAATTTTCACATAGTTCATGGACTTGAACCAGACAGAGAAGGATCATCATGACAAAACACGCACTCTTGTCAAAGCCTCAGGCAGATAGAAAGCTAACTTGAATACTCAAACTAAAGTCACCATAAGCATCTAATCACCGAGTTCTAGCTGACCTGCAACCATGGTTTTCATTTTCTATTCTTTTCGCTTTTGGGTGGAATCCTTTCATTGTTTTATCAAGTACAGTAATATCTAGGCAAATATTGTTGTGATCTAATGCAGGTAAAAAAAAAAAAAAACTTTTACAGATATGGGACGAAAAGAAAATAGCAGCCTTTTGGTACCGTAATATCTAAGCAAATATTGCTGTGACAAACAGTTCAACATGTTCATATCTACATACACGTATTATTGGTATCTGCTTTGTTAACAATCGATGAGGACTCAAATTTTGGTCAGCACTTAAGCAATTTAAAATGGTTGGCAAAACTTCCAACAGCTCTACTGCTTGTGGGTTGCACTAAATTGAGAACCTTCTTTCCAAATCAAGCCCCAGTCCAAAAGCTATATATTATTATGCAACTACCCAAAAAGCAATAGTTGGAGGCGAGAGCGATAGGATGAGATTTTTTGGAATTCTCAGATTGAATTCTAAAAATGAGAGACAGATCAGGTGTGGGTTTTACATGCTCGGAGCACCCGGATCTCACACCCCCTCTTCCATTCCCTGTTCGAATTCCGTAAATGGGTCCATTTGGACTCGATGTGTTAATTTTAGATAACTTTAGCAGCACCTTCAAAACGTGACTGTTAGGTGCTGCTAATCGAGAAGAAGTCAATATAACAGTGTGTATATGCTCTTAACCCATAGAATAACTGGCTAGAGTAAGGATTTGCAAGCAGAAACAGAAGGAAAAGAGTTCCATGTGGTGAGAAAGAGAGGGAAAATAAAGTAGGACTGCTGATAACAAGAAGAAAAAAAATGCTGCTGTAAAAACAGTTGGGGCGTCCCACCAATCATCCCGTTTTCGAGAAATTTGGACAAGAAATTTCAGATGATCTTCTTTTCCAGAGATGAAGGATCAAGTGCAATGAAACTGCCTCATTGTACGAGATTTGAATCCCTCATCCAAAGTGAACATATTGAAAGATAAGTCACACAAGTCTTGCAAATATTTCCAAAACCAGAGCAGACTCTGGTCTTCCCAAGACTATAGTGCCTGAGAGGAATGTTAGGTTTATGAGCTATTTCTAGAAAGCAAAGTGTTACACGGTTATTATGAAGTTGAAATTCTCCACCACCTACCATCCCCAAACATATAGCCAGGCTGAAGGAGTTAATCGAAAGTAGGAAACCTTTAGAGATGTCTGGTGGGTGACAACAATAGGAATTGGGATTTGACTCTTCCTACAGCCAATTTTGCATACACTAGCTCTGTTATAGGTATATACGCATGAGTCCATTTGAATCTGAGCATTGTTGTAAGCCTAGGAGACCTTTAGACATTTTCTCGATGTCCCCACGTGCTAGAGTTTCTAAGTCAGTCTACACATTTGCACGAAATGTTCATGACTTGCATAATGAGATCAATACACAAATTCAAGAAACAAATGCCCGATATAAAATTGAAGCTGATTTATGTAGGTGTCTCAAAGAATTCAACATAGGGGATGATTCCATGTTCCAGATTAGATCCGAACAGTTTCCACTTGGATTCGTTTGAAAATTGCAAGCTCATAGTGTTGGACCTTTCAAAGTGTTGTCATGGGTCGGACCAAATGTGTATGTCATTCATGTTCCACCCGACCCTTGTATTAGCTCCACATTTAATGTAGAGGATCTAGTAGCTTATAAAGGCCACACAAAGAATATATGATCCTTTCAAGGACCCGTCTCCTGTCCTCAATACCAATCCTATACTTGATCCCATACAACCATCCTTTTCAAAGGCACATAAAGAATATATGTGTACTCCCTGTGTACTTGGGTTGCGCCCCTCTGCGCTCTTTAATGCATTATTACTTATAAAAAAAAAAAAAGAATATATTGATGCTATTTTGGATGAGCATGTTGTTTTTGCTAGGGATGGAGGAGTTCAACATTTTGTAGTTCGTTGGAGGGGCCGGCTAGACTTGGAATGCACACGGATCACCAAGGACATGTTGTAGCATCTTGATCCTAAACTGAAGGGGTACTACCCAAGCTGCCAGGAGCTACACTTGACGGGGTCAAGTTCTTCCCAGTGTTCCCACCCTAAAAGAGTTGGTATGGACATTTGATACATGACACTAATTACACATGTTTGGACCCCCAACGTCGGAGGATGACCCAAGCTATGACTTTGTGGGTGGGTGATTGAAGACTGGAGATTCTTATTTTTGGCACTTTTGATTATGTCACATTTTATTGTTATGTTATTTTATTTATCAGCCTTTAGGTTATGTTTACTAAGTTGGGCCTTATATTATTTTAAAGGGCTACTGGCTCCAGGGAAAATAGGGTAAGGATTTGTGTTAAAGTCTATCTAAACCTAATTTTTTATTGTTATTTGCAGCTTTTGGTGATTAAACAATGAATTGATGTCTTTTCTCCTCCTTTGTCTTCTTCTTTCTTTGGCTTCTTTCTCTTCCTTTCCCACTTCTCCTTCTTCTCTTCCCCACTTCTTCTCTCCCCTTCAACTTTCTTCTTATTTCATTGTCGTCCGATATCATTTTTACAGCCGAAAAACCCTAGGGATACAGGCACTTGAATTCTGCAAATTCGAGCAATCTGAAAACCAATCTGATTGGATGCCTTAGAGCATGTTTGAGATTGCATTAGAAAATAAAACTTTTACAACCAAAACGTAGCTTTTTAGAAAAAGCTTCATTTTAAAGCTTTTCTCAAAAATGTGTTTCGGCCCTTTTTAGAGTAAAAAAGTCAAATATGTACTTTTGGAGACCAAATAGACCAGCTTTTTGTTTGACACAATTTTCTAAGTAGTAAAAGTACTTTTTAAGCTCTCTAACGCAATCTCAAACACTCTTAATAGTCTGACAAAAAGAAAATCATACCTAGAATTAAACCTTAGACCAGGTCTAGCATGCACTTGTGGCTCGGAGCATGTTCTTGTTTTGATTTGTCCCCACCCATGCCTGGGTGTCGGTTTGTACTCGAACTAAATAAAAGCTCCGCCTGGTAATCAATTATGAATCGATGTAATGAAGACTCTTTTAAAGAACAGGCGGCATTCCTCAAGTGGACCCGGCAAGTGGCGATCGGCATCCAAGCTTTACTAACTAATAAGGGTGAGGGGCCAGCAAGTGGTGATTGAAAAACTCACCAAATATCGCAGACCGGGATTTCTACAGATTTCAGACCCCTGAAAGTTAATATGGTTGGACCCCTTATCGATATGATCAAGAGGAGTGCTATACATGGTTTTTAAGCTTAAGAAGTCTAATTTCAGGTGATAATAAGATTGAAATTTGGATTAAATTGAAACAGTGAGATTAAAAACGAATAGAGGCTGCTGGAATTCTAGCAGTGAGGTCTCTGGGTTAGGCTAAAGTTTAGGACTCATAAGACCTTATCTTGGCTCGACGCAAAGCTCAAAAGAATGCTCTTTCAAAGAATTAAAACCCTAGGTAAAGATCATAGAACTCCGCACGGATTGACCGTGCCGATTGAGCAAAGTCAAAACAGCTCTTGCTGAAAATTTCAGAAAATCCAGCATTGTATGTCACTGCTTTGGGCAATGGTAGCAGATCGATCCAGTGGAGTTTAGGGCTCATACCACAACCTAAAGAGAGATCTTTCCTTGTCCTAACAACCTTAGAAAACTAAGACTCATAGCAGTTGTATAGACTGCATGGCAGAGAGATAAGTGAGACCTGTACAGTTAAGGTCTCAGTATGTCAGGTTAAGGATATGATGAAACATGTTGTGAAATGATTAGAAAACTGATTTAAGCTTTTTTGATAAGTAATAAGAAGTTTTATTAAAAGCGTAAGGCGCCCCTACGCACACTAGAAGTATACAAGCGGGAACGCCTAACTAGAAAAAGAAAAGAGAAAGCCGAAGCTCACCCACAAAAAACCCCAACAAAAACCCTCAAGAAACAAATACCCAAAAAATCCCTAAGCCCTCAAAACCACACGAATCGTTACTTCACAATAGAAAACTGATTTAAGCTTTTAAAAGGAAAGATCCGGATCTGAAGCAGAAAAGTAAAAATGAGATATTAAGGCTTAGGAACAGAGAGGGAAAACAAAGGAATAACCATTAGGGTTTAAAAATTAGGGTAAACACCCTTTTGGTACCTTGGTTTTAACAACTTTATTTTTCCCACCTAGATTTCATTTTGTGTCACATATGATACCTAGGTTATGGCTAAATACTAAAGTGATACCTCTGTCAATCTTCTGTTAATAAAACTAACGGATTTCCACCCCTTTTGCAATTAGGGGTGACCGAATCACCCCCAAGGGCCTTGTGGGTGATTCGGCCACCCCCATACCGGCCCTAGGGCCGGTTCGGCCACCCCTATTTTTGGCCAATGGGGCCACCCTCTAATTGCATTTGGAAGTGAAAATCTATTAATTTTATTAACGAAATATGGACGGAGGTACCATCTCCGTATTTAATCATAACCTAGGTCTCATTTATGATACAAAATGAAACCTAGGTGAAAACAAAATAAAGGTGTTAAAACCAGATACTAAAAAGGTATTTAACCCTAAAAATTATTATGTGTACCATTAGAATGTGATTATTAATCATTATTCTTTAAATTCTTCTAAGCACCAGAATAATCAATTTTGGACATCCAAGAGGTAAACGTAAATCAGTAAGAAGTTGAGGTAAGTGGGTTTCATTAAACTAACTATTTTTTATTACAAACGCCCAAAGTGTTTATAAAAATCAAGTTTTGAAATATTTGCATTATATAATGTTTCATGAAAGATTGTATTTGATGCATGAAATTGGGTAATTCAAACCGGACATAAAATTTCCTCCAAACCAGTTTGGAAGAAATTTCCTCCAACCCACTCTAATAAATGTCAAGTGTCCTCTAACATGTGAGATGCACATGTTTTCTTTAACATTCTTAACAGTAATTTACAACCAAAATATTGATTTTTGAGGAACTCAAACATATTAGAAGACAACTTAGCATTTATTAGAGTGGGTTGAAGGAAATTTCCTATCGAGGAAATTTGTGTCCATTCAAACCTATCATTTTATGATGATATGCAAGTAAAAGAATGATGCATTGTTTTTTTTTTTTTTTTGATAAGTAAAGAATGATGCATTGTTACCATGATTTTATACATGAAATTTTCTGTTCATGATTAGGAAAAGTATGTACATACTATAAATGATGTTTTAAACGTTACAAAAATGTTATGCATGTGATTATGATGGAAAAAATGTTATATATGATTTATTTTCTCTATATTGCATTTATGGTGAGTGTCTTAAATGATTGTTAAAAACCCCAAGGCAGAGTGAGGAAAATGAAACAAAATTTACAGTGCTGTCAGTATTAAGGTGAGATTTAGTGCACCCACACTGAAGAACTTTTACATGAAAGTGTGAATTTTAAGGATAGTTTTCAGAGGAGCTAAATGAAGAGGAATTGTTAATAAGGATCTCCATTCTTCAAATGACGCTCTTTCCTCTTATCAAAGGAAGCATGAGCATCACCAATGTTGGATCGCATAACCCAGTCATACAAGGTGTAATATGAAGACGAGTGAATGGCCAAAACAAGTTCTCATGAAAAAAGTTTTTATGTATAACTCATATATGTTATATAAAATGTATTTTATCTTGCCTATTACTCTTTTCAAAATGTTAAATGATTATTTAATATGCAAAAAGTTTAACATGTCCTATTGTTGGGTTGACACTGCACACAGTTTAATCATACTTACTGTCAACTCACCCCTTCATTATTCCCAACTTTCAAACAGTGACGGGGTTGGTATAAAGGATTACGCCACCCCTCAGTTGGGAGTGGCTGCACGAGCCACCCTCCAGTGGGGGGTGGCTGCATGAGCCACCTCCCGGAGGGCGGCAGCCACCCCTCCACATCTTTTTTTTGCTTTTCTTTTGGAATTTGTTTATTAAATTTTTTTAATAACTAAAAAATAATTTTTTAACATCAGGCATGGGATGTCGCAAAACTGCTTGTGTGGCATTAATCCCGTTAATGCTATGTAAGCAGTTTTGGACAGGAGTTAAAGTGAAAACCCTAAGGAGTTAAAATTTGGATTTAAAAACCGAGGGAGTAAATTGAAATTGCGCAAGCACATGAGGAGTTTTAACCAAATTTCCTTTTCTAAATTTTTTTATAAGTAAGAAGTGAACTATACACTTGTATTTTTTCAAAATAAGCATGTTTAGTATTTGTTTCTTTGAAAATAAAACCAAACAATTTTGTTAAGTGGGCCCCACATAATACATTTTCTCAAATGTGAATCCTACATAAAACGACTTCACATCCACCAAAGAACACTTCTCACATTTATATCACATCAAAACACTTTCCCAAAACCAAAAATCACTTTCCAAAACCAGTATTAAACATACCCTATACTATTAATTTATCAACAAAAGAAAGATCAAGATAGGCAAGTGAGACACAAACCAGGGAAGGTAATTGACTGTGTGCAAATACAGGATTGGCAGTGGCCATCTCCCCAAGAGCTCTCAGCACCAAAGACAAATTTTTCTGTATTTCTCGAACCTTCTCACGTATAGATGCCTCCTCTCTTAGCAGCAACTCACGTGCCTCTTCTTTTCCGGTCTTACCCTTATCTAAATGGATCAAAATGAACCCCAAAAAAAAAAGCATATTATGAAAAATTACTAATGCTAGGAAAACGAATTAGACCAAAACCAAAAAAGATGAAACAGTAACATGCCAGCTTTCTTTGTTGCTTTCCCAATATCCTTTTTCCCAACACCAGCAGCTTCTCTACTAGCCGGTTCTCTCTTTGCTGAATGATTAGAACTGATATGATCCTGGGAAGAAATAGGTATAACTAACACTGAAAAGAGGGGGGGAAACACAGAAAATAAAAATTAACAAAGAAGAAACTCTAAAAGAACCATGTCATCTTGGTCTTCATACGTCCGAAAACGACCCTTTGCTTGTTTTGTGTTCTTAGTAGCAACGGACTCTGCAACATAAATACCTTGCTCACTGGAAACCGTTCCTTCAGGAGTATGAAAAACCTGAAACGTTACGAGAAAAATGGAAGCAGATGTCATATAATCTCAAAAATATTAAAACACAAAAATAGAGAAGATGCTTAAAGAAAATGTTACTTAATGCAAAGAAAGAAAAAACCAAATATGAAATGGGCGTACTTTTAGTGTTATGGAACATGTTTCCTTTTTGAAGTAGAGAGCACATTTTAAAGTAAAGAAGAAAAGGAAAGAATATACTTAAAAGAAAAACCCAATGAGAACCAAAAAAAAAAAAAACTTTACAAGAATGGTATGACAAATTGTAGAATTATAAACTGGAAAAATTAAAGCCTTCCAGAGAATGATATCCAGTAAATTTGAAGATTTCTGATAAATTAATACCATGTTTTAGTTGATGTAATTTGAACTCAACTCAAAAAATTAGCAATCCAATTATAGAAAGATATCTTGAAGGACAAGGAGACACTATATGAAGCCCAAGAATTACCCAGGCATACCCTCACCTGCAGAATATAAGGTCTACAACTTTCACACGCACCAAAAATTTACCATAAAATTCATCATTGGTTTTCGTTGACCTTGAGCATTAGTACTAAGAAAAATTACACAAGCTCAACGTTACAGTAACCACAGAGAAGGTAAAAGCAACTGAGTTTCCAACACTTGATATTATCAACTTATGAAGTACTAGAGAACATTTGATGAACTAGCACCTGCAGTAGTGCCTACCTATAGGCTAGACTGGACTTCCAATGAATCTGCTTCAATGCCAAAGGTTACTAGATCCGAGGACAATGTCCATGGCACAAATAAGTGACTACTTATTCTCAAAACCATGTTTTTAAGGGCATCTTCTCAACTTCTTTACTAGCATTAACTCCAGACTAATTAATTCTCTTTCTCCCCTCATCTGAACTCAATTAAGGTAAAAGCAACTGAGTTCCCAACATTAGATTCTATCAGCTTATGAAATAATAGAGATTTCCACGCACTAGCACTTACAGTAATGACACCTATATGTCACCTATAGGCTAGACTGAGCTTCCATCCTAGGACATATTCCTTAGCACAATCTATTTATTCGTATAACACTGTTTATAAGGGCATTTTCTCCATCTTCTTCACTAGTGTCAACTTCACACTTACCAATTCTCTTTCTTTTTTGATAAGTAATCAAATTTTAATAAAACGCAAAAGGTGCAACAGAGGTACACATGAAGTATACAAGACATACACCTAAAAAGAAAATGAAAAATTATTAAAAATAATAATAATAATGAAAACTAGAAATATGAAAACAATCATAGGCAATCATCCAGTGGTAAAGGGTTTGGTGGAAAAAAATTACTGCACTTAGCATTCTCTCTCTAGCACAATGCCCTCAATTTTTGCCTCCAACTCGCCTCCTCCATAGAAGTTATAACACCACGGTCTCATATTGGATAGATGAAGTAGCCACATAGAGTGTGGTGGTTTATAAAGATAGTCATAAGTGCTAAGTCTCACATTGCCTAGTTACTAGGTGAAACTACGCTTTATAAGGAATTTTAGAGAAGCTCCAGATTAACTAGTCATTTTGGAGTGATAACGTAGATGTGGCCATCACTTTTTCCTGGATCGTTGCAAATGGTATTAAAGCCACCTAATAACTTCAGGCCATGTGGTACTGAAACACTGCATGATGTGTCCCTAACGAGGACATTAGGAGTTTAAGAGGGGGAGTTTGTAACACCATATTCCCATATTAGGAAGATGAGAAGTAGCCCACATAGAGTGGGTGATTTATTTTTTATTTTTAATGACAAGGACCCCCTTTAAGACAAGGCCACTTCATGTATCCATCCCTACCGAGTAAACCTCGAACCTGTGCAAAGCGGACCCTAAACACAGATCGAGTAACACTCCGACTTTTTTTTTTTTTTGATAAGTAATGATGATATAAAAAAGAGCGCAGAGGGGCGCAACCTACATACACGGGAAATATAAACAGAGAGCGCCTAGGAGGGGGAGAAATGAAAAAGAAAATCAGTTAAAATATTCTTTAAAACACTCCGACTTTACCGGTGGGATAGCCCTAAAGAATTGTTTGCACCCACATTGCCTAGTTACCAAGTGAAATTGAACTTTATAAGAAATTCTAAGGAAGCTCCAAATTGACTAGTCCTTTTAGGGTGATACCGCAAATATGGCTAGCGCTTTTTCCTGGGTCATTACAAAAGCAGTCCTCTCCAAATCACTAATAATTAGCCTTCCTCATTTTCTCCTAATCACATAAAGTTATCTCTTCTTCAATAACATCAAGACCTTGTAACTCGTATGGAAGAAACTTTTTGTCTCTCTACATTGTCAAACACCTCCACATCTACATACAATTAAGATCTCGACAAAGACATTTCAGACATAATAATTAACCTTTAATAGAACTATGAACAGTGACTAGAAGTAGACCAAGAGATGTAGGAAGCTAAGATGAATTTTTGGATTTAATAAAATATACCTCGCTTTTTACAACACATAGCCTCATCTTAAACATTTTAAGCAGCAAGTTTACATATCCAAATATAAATATTGCCCCCACAAATACGTTGGGTGAGTCAATGGCCATATGCCGATCTCATCACCTATATTTTGCACACATTTTCTCCATGTCACTCGAAAAAACTTATATCGAAGGCGGGGGTGTTAGTGTGTGAGTGTGTGAGGAGAGAGAGAAAGAGAGAGAGAGAGAGAGAGACCAAGACTAGGCCATTTAACCATAAAGCAACAGAAAAACGCCAAGGACTTTGGGAGATGCTCAATAAAAGCCCATTGCACCTTCCACTATGACCAACAGATGGTGAATAGAAGCCAATCACAAAGAAAAAAAAAGGGGGGGAAATACATTTTACCCCCCCCTGAACTATCCACCCATTTGCATTTTTAACCTCAATGTTTAAAAAGTGAAACTTTACCCCCCAAACTTCCAAATTGTTGCAATTTGCCACCCCTTAATTTTTATTTTTTTAACTTGAGATGGGCGCATTTTGGGAAAAAAAATCAGAATAGTCGAATTGCAACAATTTGGAAGTTTTTTTTTTGGGGGGGGGAGGGGAAGTAAAGTGTCACTTTTTAAACATTGGGGTTAAAAGTGCAAATGGGTGGATAGTTCAAGGGGTAAAGTGTATTTTCCCCATAAAATGATATTCAATCAATTAATGGTAAAAGAGGAGATTCTATCCTATAAATGCACAACAACAAAGCACAAGTTGTCATCTCACTTTCAAAGCAAACTAATATCACCTCCTCAAATGACAACTAATGACTTCCGCACACACAATTAAAGGAAGGAGGAAGCTTGCTAAAGAAGACAATCATTACAGCCAAATTACATCCTCCACATATCTATTGTTCCACAAAAGTATGTTATTGCAACATTACACAACAAACAGCAATCATTTCCGACTGAAGGATTTTTTTTTTTTTTTTAATAGGCAAGGATTAAAAGCGTTAGGTGCCCCTAAGCATACAGGGAGTATGCAAAAAGGACACCAAAACAGAAAGAAAACGAAAAAACAACAGAAAACACCTGCACAACCAAAAAGATAGAAAAAGCCCCACCACAGAAATGAAATATCATCATATCCAATATGTTTTTTTTGTTTTTGACAAATAAATGAAATATCTTATCATATCTAATATGTTAAGAGAACCGAAATTGTAACATCAAACATACAACGTGACTTTTTTCCTACAGTGATTCTCATTTCATTTATCCCAAATCCAGCACAGTTCAAGTAGAAAAGCCAGAAAAATTTACCTGAACATCATTTTCCGAAAGCATATCATGTGAATAACGGTCTGGAAGATTTTGCAAATGCTGGCATGAAAAATAAGCGCTAGTCAGCTGTCAGTAGAGGAACAGACCTTTAACATATCATTGGCCCCATTTAACTAATAAATCTTAAAATATAGTTCATTTAAGCAGCAAACCTTTTCAAATTCTATATAGGTATCTCTGGGTGTTATAGTCATCAATGTGGAAAATGATGATACTGCCGCTTGGCGTTCAAGGGGATTAGCACTCATCAACCCCATTGGTCCCAATAATCCCTGCAAAACAAAACCAGCAAGTGATCAGCCTTTGAAAACAACAGGAACATCACTGCATAAAAGATGTAGTTCATAGATGAAATTATGATCATCATAAGATCAAAATTTATAAGAACTTTCAAACAAAAAACAGCTGAGTCAAACAAATGAAAAGGAAATACCTAGAGCATTTGACATGTGCATGTGCGTAGTGAATTACAAGAATCTTATGCTGACCATCAACTACCTTAGACGCAAAGATACAGATACAAAATACAGATACGATACAATACTAACTCAAAATTACATCAAATGAAGTGGCCCGAGCTTTATGGAGTCTGGTTTTCTCTCTTTTTGCTGCTACTTGGGTCATGCCTAGAGGAGTGGTAGATTTGTTAGCCTGTTGGCATGGTCAGCAAGGCAATATTTCAGCTAAGGAGGTATGGCGAATTGCACCACTATGCATCATGTGGATTATTTAGCAAGAGCGGAATGGAAGATGTTTTGAAGATCAAGAAAGGTCAATGGAAGAGCTCAAAAAGTTGTTTATTCAAACTCTATTCCATTGGGCCGACACTTTTAGTGTGCCTCAATTTTCTACTGTGTCTCAATTTTTATCTTTATGCTCTTCTTTCTACCTTTATTAAGGCCTTTCTTTGTATATTTCCTATATACTAGGGTTGCGCTCATCTGCGCTTTTCAATGAATCACTTATTTATCAAAGAAAAAATTACATCAAATTCTGAAAATCTAGAATAATACAAGTATTTTTTATTAAAAATGTAAATAAACATATGCATATTTATTACGCTAAAGCTTTTGTTAAAGGATAATTAACAAACACCAAAAATATATGAAATTATACATGAATAATAAAACTTACTTAAAAGATATAAATGAAGTTTTTTTCTTTTTTTTTTTTTTTATAAGTAATAAAAAGTTTATAAAAAAAGCATAAGGCAGCCTTAAATACTCAGGAAGGAAAACCAAAGCTAGCCCACAATAGTCTCCCAAAAGAGAATCCTTTTTGATAAGTTCCCCCAAAAAAGAATCATCAAACCCAATGAAACCCTATAACCTGACTAGAGCCACTACCTCTAGCTCCCCAAAGAAACCCTAGACCCGCAAAATTGTCCTACCTAAGCCCTAACTAGAGCCACTGCCTCTAGTGTCAAAATTAATGGAGCATTGCAAATTTTTGAGCTCCTTCTTCCCCTTAGTATTTGAAACAGAAGCCCCATCTTCAATATACCGATCCGATACTTTCCAATAGCTGACAAAAGATCGTTAAATCTTTTCTCGTCACCCCCAAAAGACAATCGCAAAGTGGGAGCGACTTTCATCGCATTAAGCACAACCTCGGAATATCCCTCAACCCCCACCTCTCCATTCTCTCCAAACTTTGTCGACTTAGGAGGGTGACCAACGATCTGATGAGGATGTTCACCGATAGAGATTGAGCAAACGCACGCAGCTCTCGAGACCCTAACAGCCCCCTCCATTGGCGTGGCCGCCACAGCCTCGACCATCAACTTCTTGTTAAACTTCTTATTCAGATGCGCACCTAAATCTTCCTTAACCTTCCAAAAATACCTCAGATGTGACTTGGACTCCGACAACACAGGATGGTGGAGTCTTATTGTTACGATAAAAGCCCCATCCAATACCCATCCTAAACCAAAACAGACAGGGAAAGGGAGGGGGGGAGTGATGCAGGGGCTTAGTGGGTTCGCAAAAACAACAAAACACAAGAATCACAAAACCAAGAACCAATCATGGAATTAAGGTAAAAGGGATAGAAAACCAATCTTCGGGTGTTTCTTATTGATAACTGATCAATATTCATTAAAAATTAAGGCTCTAGACGGCCATAACACATATTTATACTACCTAGACTCCTAACCCTAATAAAAAAACTAAAAGAAAGTCGGTTTACAAAAATTTGCCACAGCCAGTTCAAACTAGTAACAAATTTCAGCTCATCCCAAGTTCAATTCGAATTGAGATTTGGGACACGCACTATTGCAACTCCCTGAATCACATTGTTACAAGTTCAGTTTGAACTGAGACTTGGAACGCGTCTTTTTATTGTCCAACTCTATAGACTCCTCTTTGCAGCCCGTTTTAACCAAGTAAACATTGGAATTGGCAAAACTTCATGAAACATGACTTTGTAGGCCTTCAAAACAACTTTCCAACGCCACCAAGCTTCCTTCCATTTGATGTCAGAATCATGAGAAATGACCTTTTTTTTTATATAAAACTAATAAGATGGTAAACTGCCCTACATCGTCCTCCCTAAGTTGGAGAGAATTTGTCCTCAAATTTCGATGGTTCTTGCCTCAATCCTTCAAACCCCAATCAATCCCTTTCAAACCACTCTTATCAAGAACAAAACAACTTGATAGCCAACAAGAAATTCCACACATTTAATCACCACAAGATTGTGAATATCATCTTGAAAACTCTTCACATATACTTCATTTACCTTCTCCAATTTTCACGCACCATGAAAATCTCCCAAAAATGATCAACAATCTCTTCCTATTTAAACATAAAATTCTCCTCCACCATATAGGCATCGTCAAACATTATTATCAGGAGAATTTGATAAAGCATTGTCTACCCCAAGGAAATCCACAAAACTGATTTCTTCAACCCCCAAATGAAACTTGTCAACTTTAGGGCTTTCATCAAACTCATGAAGTATAGCACTCTCATCAACAAAATTTTATGTGGAATCCAAGAGACTTACCTCATTCAACCGATTTTCTTGATTATATGACAAAGAACTTCCCACAAGATCTTCATCATTAACAATGGTATCATAGGTTGGTTGAGAATCCCACGAATCCTTGACAAGGCTCTTCAACATTTTCACGTTGGAACTCCTCCTCAATGACCTCATATTCTTTTCTTTTTTTTTTTTTTTTTTTTTTTTTTTGATAAGTAATGTAGTAAATATCAAAAAAAGCACAAAGCGCCTCTAAGTACACAATAATGTATACAAAGGAACCCAACCAAACACCCTAACAAACCAAAAACCCAGAAAAACCCAATCAAACCCAACACCCAACCAAAATGGTATACAAGAGACCCAACCAAATACCCAAGAAAAGCCCTAGTGCATCTCAGGTCGAAACCTAGTGCACCTCAGGGGGAAATGAAAAAGCATTTTTCGACCCCAAAAATCCCCGCTGACGCCGGCCCTTCACCGGAGAGATGGAACAATCCAGACTTTTGAGCTCCCTCATCCCCTTAACCTTAGGAGCAGAAGCTTCAAACACGGGCTCCCTCTTTTCAATGACGGAAAAAAGGTCCCGAAGTTTTTTGTCTTCATCTCCCCAAGACAACCCCACAACGGGAGCGAGATTCATCACATCAAGCCCCCTATCGGACTTCCCTTCCACCGAAGAATCAACCACAACCTCGGCAAGCAGGTCCTTGTTCTTATGAAGCTGCTTTGCGACTTTTTCCTTCACCCTCTGGGTATACCACAGTTGGGACGTAGATATAGAGAAATAAATGGGAGTACCACTCTCTGTCATGCGAGGAAAAGGACGGCTAAGACTCCTACCCATCTCAGCCACCCCATCGGGAAGGGAAGTAGTCGAGAGAGAAGTGCAGACCTGAGACGAGAGCAAGGAGGTAGCATCAGGGAAATGAAGACCCAGCTCAGCCACCCCAAAGGTAGGCGAGACAGTAGAGCCTACTTGAACCTCCACCAGCACAGAGGGAACCGGAACAGGGTCATTTCCCTTAGAAGACAAGGAAGAATCCTTCAACACCACCGGAGAGGGAGAGACAGCTCTCGGACCAAAGAACCCACGACGAATCAACCCTTTCGCCGGAGAAGGGCAAACAACCTGTTCCTCCCCCCCCGAAAAAGGAACCTCCCTTTCCCTGCAAGGAGGGATCGCCAGAGAGTCCACCTCCCACGGAACAGAGAAAGCCTCTTTGAGAATAGAAAGACGCGCCGAATCAGAAATCTCCGAAGACACAGTCGCACCCCAGCAGGCTTCAGGCACCGAAGAAAAAGAAACCTCCCGAAGACACAATGACCTCATCTTGGAACTCTTCATCAACAAACTCACCTTCCTCCTCCACACAAGATGGATTCAATAGACGGATATGAAGCTCGCAAACAATGGTCAAAGTGGCGTGCCGCGGACTCCACGTGTCAAGCCGCACCTTCCTTCGTTGAGATCACACCCCACTAAAGGTAAACACATCATCCTCATCCACGAACCACAAGTTTGGTTGACAGCAACGACCATTTGGACCACCCATGTTGGCAAATTAATTGGCAAGAGCTCTAATTTGCGCACCAACCTGTTTGCCAAATCACTCGACTCGCTCACAAAGTGCTCCTCCATGCGCTGCAAACAAAACACCAGTTGCTCATCACGTGTCGCTTCTAGGTGCTCTTGCACAACACCTAGGCTTGCATATTTGTTTCCTCCAGCGCATTCTCTTTGAGCCATGGCGGGAAAGTTCCTAGGCTCTGATACCAATTGATGCAGTGAAGCATAGTGGGTTTGTAACAACAAACACAAAAATTACAACTCTTCCCAAAACCAATAACCAATTAATGAATTGAGGCAAAAGGGAGAGAAAACCACTCCTAGAGTGTTTCTTCTTGATATCAGATCAAAAACTGAGTCTCCTAAACGACCACAACACATTTATACTACCTATACTCCTAACCCTAATAAAAACTAAAAGAATTTCATTTTACAAAATCTGCCGCAGCCAATCCAAACTGAGCCATTTACCAATTCAACCTCGTAAATTTTAGCTCGTCCCAAGTTCAGTTCAAACTGAGATTTGTGACGCACGCTACTGCAACTCCAAGAATCATCTCGTTCCAAGTGCAGTTTGAATTGAGACTTGAAACACGCCTTTCTGTTCAGTTCTATAGACTCATCTTTGCAACCTGTTTTGACCTAGTAAACATCACTTTATAGGCCTTTAAATCAGCTTTCCAACACCACCAACCTTGCTTCTATCCAGTGTCAAAATCATGAGATATGACCTTTTTTCAAAAACTGGTTTGATGGAAAACTGCCCTACATCTGGGAGCCTAAACGATATATACCCATGTGCCAACCAAATGAAAAAAAAAATGTAACCCACTAAACTTTGTTCACCTGCGTATGGCTCCTCCCCCTCCTATCGTGTAAAACATTTTCCTCTTTGTCCCCCAGGAAGACAAGGATAGGCACCAATCTAAGCTTTGAGAAGATGAGGCAGCCCCATCAGCATGGACAAAAACACTTAAGAGATAAGTTCACTCTAATTGTCAAGCTCAAAGATGAACCAATTTATTGTGAGCATAAACCTCCACATGAGAAAAGAGAAGATGAGAAAGCCGATGCAACCATGGATGAAGATATTAGAGCTTACATCATTACAATCATCAAGCTCAAAGAGATCACCATCATCATCAACAATTAAAATGAAGATCTCATTATCAATCCATACAAACTCAATTTAAAGGATATTTCTTTTTTTTAATTGATCCACTTTGCATTTGTCATTTCTATGTCATATTGGCAGTAGACGATCTCATTTCTATGTCATAGTGCCTCCTTAAGTTAATGGTGGCCACCATAGTGCCACCAGACATTCATGGCGACCACTAAAGAGCCGAGCTGCCGGAAGTTCCCAACAGCCACCACGGGGCAACCAAAAAGTTCATGACGGCCTCCGCAAGGCCGCCAGACATTCACGGTAATTATTTTTTGAGAACTGTTTTGTGTATTATATTTTTAGAAGTATTTTGCAAAAAGTCATGTTTACGGAAAAGAGTTTTGTGGTTTGTTTTGAAAAGTGTGTTAGTGGTTGGGGCCACATTTGAAAATCCGAATAACTGAGAAGCAAAAACCAATTCTGAAAATTTTGCCAAACACACCCTTAGTGTTTTTTTTTATCAATTGAAACATATTGCTCCTAGATTAAGTCATGTTAAAAAGGCTCCAAGTATATGGAACGTAAACAAGAGAAACCCATACATAACTCAACTACAAGAATTAAGAGCATCCAAGAAATCTAATAGTGATAGTGAAAAGTCAAAAACAGAATGATTGGAAGGCCAAGCAAACAAGAAATAAATGAACACCATTAGAGCTTCCACAATCCTTTCAAATATATCATATAGAACACCCTATTGGTTCTTTCCCCATCAATTGATACAACCATTCATGGATATCCACTTATAGCCAAACACCTTGTTACAAGTGCTAATATCATTTTTTCCCTTTGTTCACCCCAAAATGTTTTTTTTTTTTTTTTTTTTTTTTGATAGGTAAAAAGTTTCATAAATCAAAAGTGAAGAGGGGCATAACCCTAGTACACAAGAAGTATACAAGATAACGCCTAAAAAAGGAGGAGAAAAGAAGGAGAGGAAAAGAGAGCAAAGACGATAGAAAAACAAAAGAAAGAAAGCCCAACAAAAACCCCAAGACAAAAGCCCTCACGACACCATAAACCCTAAGACTAAAACCCTCCCATCCGAGACCCAAAAGGAGGCTCAGCGATGCCTCCCTTGCGCCTTGCCTTTCCCTCGCCAATTGGAAGTAATATTGTCGCCATAGTTAACTAAACTCTTCAGGTTGAGCAGCTCCCTAGTGCCTTTATACTTCGCCCGAGCGACTTTTACTTATGAAAATCCTCTTTTTTTTTACAAGTAATAATGATATAAAAAGCGCAAAGGGGGGCAACCCACATACACGGGAAGTATACACAGAGAGCACCTAAGAGGGAGAGAAATGAAAAAGAAAATCAGAAAAACTAATCACTAAAGGAGCTAGCCAAGGGACCGTCCAAGAGTAAAGAGTAAAGAAGAAAATATGAGTCAATTCCTCTATGGTCCTAGTGGAATTTTCAAAACATCTAGCATTTCTTTCATTCCATATACACCACATAAGACACAGAGGGATCATCTGTCACGCAACCGCGCTTCGAGATCGACCTCCCGACCACCAGCTATCGAACAAGTCCCTCACCCGGCAAGGCATGACCCAATGCAACCCAAACCGCTTAAAAATCGTGTGCCAAAGAGCGCTTGCGATCTCACAGTGGAGAAGAAGATGATCAACTGACTCTCCGTTCTTCTTGCACATACAACACCATTCCACTACCACTATGTTCCTCTTATGCAGAGTATCATGAGTCAAAATTTTGCCTAGAGCCGCAGTCCACCCAAAAAAATCCTCCCCTTATGAAAATCCTCTTCAATGGTGTCCAACATCGCCAAGGCTGGATCCTCCCTTCGTCATACTCCCAATTGAGGGGGTCGGGAAAATCCCACTCATCAATTCTCCCCAAACGGATGACAAACGTCCAAAGGATAATAAACCTCAATCTCCCCAGAAGGACCTAAACCTACCAGCCAATATTGGGGTTGTAACAACCCATCCCTCTCCTCAGCAATCTCAGATAATGTCGACAAAACAATCGGCATCTTAGACGCATGAGTACCTTTCTCCGACGATCTTGAATTAAGGAAACCCCACCGTAATAAGTGTTCACCCCAAAATGTTATATAAGTGTTTTGCATTTGTCCACCTAAAATATTTTCAATAATGTGTCCTTGGACTGAGAACAATGTATTTATGCCCCATTCTTCACTTGCTGTTAAAAATGCAATAAGCCATTCATCCTAGCAAACCAATAGGAAAATGCAGAATAATCTAATTATGTTAAATGCTTGATTTGCTGGAAAATTAACAAGTAGAGACACATATCAAAGGATTCCTCAGGACGGTTCATTAGTAATCCAATGGAAAACCACAAGAATATCAAAAATTTATATCCATAATCTATAATTTACCTTGCACAAATTCCCCACATCGGCAGAAAGGATGCCAATGACGTCAAAACCCAGCGTTTGCAAACATTTATGAAGTCTCTGAAACATAAACATCGAGCAGTATGTCAAAAAACAAGCCACCAACCCGTCTGTAATCAAACATAAAAGCATGCTCATATGTACTTCACATCTGGAAAACGAGCAAAACAAAAGGCAAATTGCAATTGCTACCACAATACATGCAATTGTACGCATGCCAGTAGTAGCCGTGAATGTAGCTTCAAAGGTTTTTTGCTTATTGCCATGAACTACCCCCAATCCCCTTCGCCCGCCCACGTCCAAACAAAAAAGGGCAGAAATTGGCAAGCTCACCAACCAAGTCTTTTTTGTTATTTGGTATTGTCTAACACTGTTTACTATTGTTTCTTGAACTCGTTGTTTCACTTCCAATTGTTTTAAAATTGTTTCGACGGGATGAGAAAAAAATAATATTGATCCTGCCTTATCCCTTGAGCCTTATACCTTGCTTTTCAATGACAAAAATACCTTGCCCTTGCACCTTTGACACTACAAACATTGGGTGACAATGAATTTTCTCTTATTTCATCAAATGTATTAGTGGGTCAAGAAAGCTGAAAATCGATAAGAGTTCACAGGTTCTTTTTTATAAGTCTTCACATACCTATATTAATTTCTGCTAAAGCATTTTCTATCTATCCCTTATTTTACCATTCTAAATTCCCCACTGCAATTTAATTTTTTTTTTTTTTTATAAGTAAATATGCATTATCAATGCACAGAGGGGCGCAACCCTTGTACATAGGGAGTACACAAGAGAGCGACTAAGAGGGAGAAAAAAACAGATGATTCCATTCTAAATTCCCCACTGCAATTTAATATATGCAAACAACAAACAGATGATTGGAGATCTTGATGGTAGAGAAAATGGCCCCACAATTCCACTTTAAAAATATGGCTATATATAATATAATTGTGTTCCACTGCTTTCAAACGAAAAATATGCTCAGCAAAGAACTAAACAGAAAGTACAAAAGCATGTTATGCCTATGTTTTATGATTTGCATTTACCCTCCAAATTGCATCTCGTTTTCCAGTGCCAACTATGCATGGATGATGTGAGCAGAATACAACTCGCACGAACGAACTCGGGCCAGCAGCTAGAGCCACTGATGATATTAGAATGAAAGCCTTTACCAAAACCTCAACAGATGGAAGGAAGGGAACTTGAGGATCCAATGAATTCTCTGGGTCACTAAAGACATAAAAAGTTAGATGCCTCAACCATATCATAGAAGGGGCTGAAATGGAAAAAATGTGACCAGGAAAAACCATATCCAAAAGCTTGCCCATAAAAAGCAACAAATTCAAATTAAGTCAATAAATGGCCTTAAAAGATTGGGAATTTGTCAGGCCAGTACAAAAAAACCTGAGCAATTACATGCACAACTTCATATTGATTTAAGCCATCACATAGAAATTCAGCAGAATTCATAAGTTCTTAAATTTAAGAGTTATGTTCTTGCACATGGTTTTTCCTCAACCGTATACATAGATATCTATGTTTATGAAGGTATATGTCTATGTAAATATATTGTGTGTGTGTGTGTATTGGTGATCATGGTAGTAATAATAATAAAGACTCATCAAATATGAATTCGAACTTGTCTTCAAAATAAAATTGTGCATATGCATGTACATATGTGCATCTTTCACTCAATGGAGAGAAGGAAAAGAATTTTGAAACTACAAACAATGGCAAAATTAAAAGAGAGTAAATGAATATAAAATACACCTTGTATTTGAATTACAAATTCTCTCTCCAACTACAGAAAGAAAATTTGTAAATTCTAGTAAAAGATCTTCAGATAACTGTGGTGCAGCAGCAATTATCTTTCTGGTACCATCAGAAGCCATTCTCCGTATGTCCCAACTTGGATGACATATGAAAAAGATCATTAACTGCACCATATCAACAATCACTATCACTAAGTAATGAAGTTCCTAGATAAGAAAAAGATTCATGTAGTACTACACTGGCTTACCTGTAATAGTAGTCTGACTGAAAAGGTGTCCAACACCCTGTAGAATGAACAACAAACAAGCCTTTCAGAAAAGCCACTTAAGAGTTTTCTAAGCCAACCCACACAGACAATAATACTGTAGAGGGTTTGCAAATTTAAAGAATTCAAACCTGTGGAAATGTTCCACCAGCAGCACTTCAAGAAGATCAACACATGCCATGCAATCCTCAGATGATAACTTTGAGGCCTGTATAGCACATTTTAGTGTCAAATACCCAAGAAAAACTTAAAATTAAATATCACTAACATCAAAGAGTCAGTGGGTAGCTACCAATGAAATTGGTACAAGTGAGGGTTCATTTTGTGATATCAAAGACCAGATCTTTTCCTTTGCAACAGTCTCCTCTGACAAAAGGTGTGAAACTAAATCAACTTAAAGTTCCACAGAGGAAAGATCAGTGATAGAAATGGAGGGAAGTAATAAGTACATAGTTAAAAATGTAGCATTAAAAATACTATGCACCTGCTTTGATATCAAGAGCAGCAATCTTCCCAACTAAGAGCAAAGCATATATACCATCCAAACGCTGTACTGCCTTAGTAAAACCAGTTTTTACAAGTTGTACAAGAGGACCCAACAAAGACGATACCTGAAGTGTTTAACATAGAAGCGTCAAAGTGATGAATGCAACAGCCTCAACAAGAATCGAAATCAAATTCTGAAAGATTTCGTTGAAATAAAGCAACAAAGCACTGATATAGTTTAATAAGACAGCATACCCGTAAAACAGCATCAGCATTTCTGCATATAACCCGTAAACAACGAAGATGCCCCCTCCTTAAAGCTTCCTTCTCCTTGAGTCCAGAAGCAATAAAGGACACCAAATCTTGTTGAACAGCATCAGCAGATCGCACTGCCCAAGAGGCTACAGCCGACAAAATTGCAAGCTTCACCTCTTCATTTCCTAGAATAGAACATTGGACAAAGAATCAGCACTATGCGTGGAAAAATAAAAGATGCAAACATTAAAAAAAGGGGATCCAACTTGAAGATTGAAAGTAACAAAGAATTACTGAAAAGTTCATAACCCCCACCAATAAATAAAACTAAATTAAATTTAAAAAAGAAAAAAGAGAACAAAGTAAAGATTACCATCATCCTTGTAATAGGACAAAAGGAACATGCATATGGAGCATGATAGACTGTTGAGGTATTTTCCCTCAGGAGCATTAGATAATTCCTGGAGTGCACTGACCATGCCAATTCTCTGGTAAGGATAAGTAAGTCTGCCTTCTGAGCCTGTTTAAATTGAACAAATTAATGTGTGAATAACAAAAGGTCACCAAAGATTTACACATTCAGTCATTGAACTTCCTAAATATATCATCTTACAGCAAACATTATAAGGTACTTAAAATCACTAAAAGAAACAATATGAAAGCATGTATAAATAAATACACCCAGACCTCCAATTACAGCTTTGACAGCATTGAACATTGCTTCTAAAACATCTGGATTACTAGACTTCTGGCTCAAAGACCTGACTATACCTAATGCCACAACCCTTCTTCCTTCATCGGCATGCCGAGCCTGTGGTAATACCACCGAAAGAATTTCGGTCGCATACTTACTCAAATCAAGGCTCACTGATTCCAAAAGAATTCCAACTGACTCCAACACAATCTCAGGGTTGCGTTTCAGCATTTTAACAGAAGACGGAACCACAATACTTTGAAAATCTTCATGCGACATACGTGTAAAAAGTGAACAAAAAGCTTCACTAAGAACCTGTCTTGGCTTTTCTCTGGCACTTAACACTGTTTTAACATATATATCAAGAAATGTTGGCTGTAGAAAACGAATAAATCATGTCAAAATTCAGGCAGAAGAATCAGCACACAAGCACTTCCATGGAATAAGAAATACACAGGAAGAAAATAGATTTATCTCACCTTGTACTGTTCAAACAAAGATGGTGACGTACTTGAGAAGTCCAATAATAACCATATTAATTCAGGACCATCTTTGTATGGGATCCGCCCATCCTTTAATTCCTCAATGTATATTTTATAAATGTCAGGAGACTGCAAAAAAACACAAAACAAAACAAAAAAAAAAAAAAAAGGCAACACAGAATGATTAAAAAAAATTTAGGTACCAGCAGGACAGTCTTCTAAAATAATCAGTAAATATTAAATGGCCTAAACCTGAGAAAATAGACTTAAAAATGTTCGCTTGCAAGCCCTTCGCGCACTGAAAGATCTTTGAACAACAATATTAAGTAAAGATGCTTGCGCTGCAGCTACTCTACACAATGCATTCTTTGAAACTGTGGCAAACTGACTCTTGCTTAAGAGGAAGCATGACCACCTGAGAAGTCTGTAGCAGCCTACATGGGATTGGAACTTTGACTGCCTCTCCATTACCTGGACAAGTGCTGCGGCAAAATTCTTCATGAACAATAAGTCACCCAGAGCTTTTGCAATGACATCATCAACAGCCTTCCTTGATCCACGATCATCATAAATTAACAATGTTCTAAATATTATTTCTACTAGAAGTGATGCAAGCTCTGTACACATCTCTGCAAAGTTCAAAATTACAACATTTCAGGACAATAAGACGCATGGACGATTTAATTCACAGCACTTTCCAAAAGAATAATGACTTTGCTTATAGCAAAAACAAAAGATAAATTAATATGCATACATAAACACACACACACACACACACATATATATATATATACACGTCAAAATTAATGCTAAAGGAAGAATTTTATTGACCTCCTTCCTCCACAGTATTTAAAAGATGAAAAATAAATCAAATTCAATTTCCTCCTCATTGACACTCAGGAAATTCCACTTCAAATTTGAACTTGGACAGAACTTTGTTTGCTAAGATGGCTACAACACAACTGCCAAAAGTCTAGGCACTTAAAAACGCTATATGCGTCTGCATATTTTGTAAGTGAAACAGATAATGCATAAGAACCAGGGTTGGTCAAACACCTCTGAAAATAGATACATAAAAGGAATACAAACATGAAAACTCGGCCCCCAAATGGTGGATTATCAAATATATAAGCTTTGAATGTATTCTCTGACTAATACAAGTCCCAAATTGCATAATATATCTAATAATGATTCCTTGAAACTTCCCCAAAAGGTGCAGCCAATGCCTAATCCCCTTACTGATAACATTCAAATAATTAAGAAAAAAATCCTAAACCCGTGGTGTTGTTTCAAATGTGCTCAAACAGTTCTCTCTCTCTCAACACAATATTATCTAATTTAACATGACATAGCTAAGCTGGCCAACATATATATCATTGTCACAATGATTCCCTTGTGGAATGCACCGATACAGAGCAACAGCAAATGAGTAACACCTGTGTGTATCCATATGAGTATATTTGTATAGATACATCTGTGTGTGCCAATGGTGGTCACGAACCAAATGAAATGGCATTGAATTTAGAACCAAGTCAGTACATTATAACACTTTACCGGAAATTCGTCCTACCATTTTCCGCAGAAACAAATAAATTCACTCGGAAAAGAAAAAGTGAATCAAGAAGTGGAAATGATATTTGACAACTAGAATTCGAGAGAGAGAGAGAGACAATCGGTGACTGACCTGAATTGTCCAGAATCGCCGGGATTTCATCGCGAAATATCCGGACCCGGGTCTTGGTGGACTGGGAGGAGACCGACCCGCCAATGGATATGAGAGAATCCAAAGAATTCGCTGCCATTGGGAAACGGGTAGCTCCGGGTTGAGGATCCGAGTGAGGTGTGGAGCTTCAGATGACTGGTTAGGGTTTTAGGAGCTGCTAAGTCTGTCACTGGGACACAGAGAGGGCGACTAAATATGTTAAATATTTTTCGTTTTCTTTGTAGTGAAAGCGGAAGGTCTACGGACTAGGGTAGAAAATGGCCTATGGGCTGGGATAGCGTTTTCTACCGCAAAGCCCACGTGAAGTTCATCCCAACTGCTTTCTGGTAGCGGTGTTCAAACGAGGCGGTTATAACCGTCCCACCAACTACTGTTTATACCTGCTAATCGTTAACCGCCTTGACAAGTGATTATTAAAAACTGCTAACCACCTACTAACTGCTTAGGATGATTGCAGTGAGAAAACTACCCTTATATATAATAATATAAATTTTTATATTTTATATTAATTATAATATAACATTTAAAATGACGTAGTTTTGGGGTTATACACCAACACAGCGTTGTTTTTGAGAAAAACCTTAGCCCAAAACGTTTAAAATAAGCTCAAAAAATAAGTCAATTAAAGGCACAAAACACTTGAAAAGCTCAAAAGCTCATATAAAAAAGCGGTTATAAAATAACCGCTAACCACCTAGGTGGTTGCGCAGTTATTAAAAAACGATAACCGCCCAAGACGGTTGCGGTTAGCGGTTATAGCCAATAACCGCCGGTTATAACCCACTTGAACACCCCTACTTTTTGGATTTCATTTTTCTTTCCCTTTGTTTTCTGTTTTTGTCATTTGATATGAGAGGACACGTGGTGGGAGGCTCTTAGGCTTTTTTAGCCTTTTCTAGTGAATTAGGGATTAGGATTTAGACCTGGGTCTATTTATGGTATAAACAGTTGCCCCCATTTCCATGGGTGACCAATTCAAATGGTCGACCATCGGGAATTTTTCTTTTTGCTTATAGTTAAGAGTCATCTTTTTGGGATCAATGAAGTTCTTCAAGTTTTATTTTTGGTTTGCTTTCCTTTCCGAGTTATTTTTCCGGCCCTTGTTAAGTTGCCCTCCACTCCTATAGGAAGTTAGTTATTTTATTAATGTCAAACTCGCGGCTTAGTCATTGTCCCCAGTCGTGTGGATTGGTCCTTCGGGGTAGCTTGAGTATAATAATGTTTACAAAATCCTTTATAAAAGTTAATTAGTTAAAGTTAGCTTACGGTGCCTCTTTTATCGTCTTGCTCACTAGCTTTTCACAAGTCTTTGCCATAAGATGTCTCGAGATCAATCAACTTGTTGAATTGTCGAAGTGTCTTTCTTGGGGTCTTTATGCAATTGACATTGAGAGCATCACAAGGGTCTAGATGTGGCAATTCGTATTCGCACGTCAGGTTCGAATCATGTCGAGATACGTCACGTCACGTTGAGACAAGCTTTTAACAAGATTTGAACATGATAAGGCAGTAACTTCTTTGAGATCCCATGTCATGTTCAAGTCTTACCAAGCTTTGAATGTGGCAAGGCAATGAGCATTTTGTGGCTTTGCGTCACATTCATGTCTTGACGTGCTTTGGATAGCAAGAATAAAATCACCAAAACACTCAATGTTTTTCACCTCAAACACTTTGGAAATGAAAAGTATTATAAATAAGATCTTGGAAACCAAATTAAGAAAATTTCTAATTCCTAACGATATCCTCAGTTGATCATTACCTAAGTATCAGCTTCGTACTTACCGAGAATTTATTACGTGCAATAGCCTGCACTTGGGTTTGAACTATTTTTAGCACAACAATTAGTTTCTCATGCATGGCCTCTATCCATCTTTCATCAATCCGAGCTTCTTCAACCTTCTTGAGTTCGAATTGAGATATAACATACATAGGAAACTTGATTAACAATGCTGCTTCTTAGTCTCTTTCCTTCTTCCAAGCTCCCCAAAAAAAATTTCATGGCAATGATTCATCAATCTTAATCAGAAAGGACGATCCTTTGACACTCTTTCGGTTTGGGGGTTGGTGATTCTTCATTGTCTGATTTTACATAAACTTCTACTTCCACAACTTCAACTACTTCATCAAATTTTTTCCACTTTGTTGTTTCCTTCTATGGTATCATCATCATCAACAACAAAGTTCACAAATTCCATCAGTCTCAGTTCTTTTGTTGTAAACTCTAAAATCAAGACCGTATATGGAATACTCCGAAAAAAGTTCCTTCATCACTTTTAGTGTTAAACTTGCCTAGATTCTCCATGCTTCGAAGAATATAAAATTTACTTCCAGAAACTTGATAATGCTTGACTGATGGCTTCTTGTCAGTTCATGGTTCATATGGTGTCTTCTTTGTCCTTAGTTTCGAGTAAACCCTGTTAATGACATAGCAAGCCGTGTTAAGAGCTTCACCCCAAAAATCTGTTGCTCACCCCTTTTCATGTATCATAGCACTTGTCATATCTTATATCACTATGTTATTCATTTCAATAAATCCATTTTGTTGGGGATTAATCAGAGCAGAGGACTCCTACTTAATCCTAACATCATCACAATATTCTTCAAAAGAATTTTCAAACTCTCTTCTATGATCACTTCGTATACGTTTGATGAGACACCTATTCTCATTTTGTATTTTATTGAAAAGAACTTTACCGTGATCACATGCCTCTGATTTCTCTCGAAGCATCATCACCTATGTATGTCTAGGGTAATCATCTACTACTACCATAATGTACATTTTTTCTCCCATACTCTTTGTCTGGGTGGAACCCAACGAATCCATATGCATTAGCTTCAAAAGACTTGAGATATGTATGGAACTTGTTTTCTTATGCTGAGACTTTAATTGTTTCCTAGATGAAAAGGTCCACAAAGAATTTTTTAAGGTTTTCCCAATTTGGGTAATCTAACAATGTGTTCATTCTGGGGTCCTCTCAATAGATCTTCGAAGTTTAAGTGACCCAACCATTGATGTCATAGCTCAAATTCATCAAGTTTAGCTATATTACAGCTCACACGAATGTTTAGTCCAATGCCATAGTACTTGACATAAGTTATTTGAGCGCCCATTGAAGATATTACTTTCCTTCTTTGAAAACTGAACTATCCAATCCTCATCACAAATTTGGCTAATGTTGAGAAGGTTGGCTTTCAGATCTTTGACATAAAGTACTTCACGAAATTCTAAGAGAACTTTAATTTCAACATACCACTTCCCCTTGATTTGTGACTTTTTTTTCCATCTCCAAATGTGACACTGACAGTGTAACTCCCTCTTACACTCCCTCAAAACTAACATTGACCATTTTGGTGGGGTTAATAACAATTCCATTAAATAAAAATTAAAAAAAATTTAAATAAAAAAAATTGATAAATACAAAATCAGTTTATGTGATTGACCTAAATTACAGATATCTCCCTACAGTATTAAAAAAAAAAAAAAAAAAAAAAAAGCAATAATTCAAAGGTGTTGGGATAAGCCAAAATATGATTTAATTATGGTAAATTCTCAAAACAGAGCGGATTCCACTGGTGTGCCATAATAAAAGATAACACGTCACTCTTAATATATATATATATATATATATATATATATAAATTATTTTTTTTTTTAAATAGAGGGGTGGCTGCCAATCATATTTTTTTGTTTTAATTTTTTATTTGGTTTTGTAATTTTGATTTTTGATTTTTTTTTTTTATTCGAACTGTTGTTGATGCATTAATAATTTTTATTTTTTTAATTTTAAGGGGAAACTTTCAATTTGATTCAATTGACCCCCCTCCGTCAAATTTAGCCGTTAACCTCTCACGAAAATGCCTAAAAAGATTAAATTGTCCTTCGATTTTCGTATTTTTTTAAATAACTTTATTTTTTTTTAATTTCAAATTAAGGGTAAATTTAGAATTTAATAAAAAAATTCAGGGGTATAAATGCCATTTTATCATTTTTAACGTTTAAAATTTGATGGATGTGGGTCAATTGAATCAAATTGAAAGCTCTAGGGGTTAAATTGAAAGTTTTTGAAATTTATGGGGTCTTTTCAAAATGTAAGGTAGGTAAAGAGTCTAAAGTGAAATATATCTTAATTTTAATGGTATTATATGTAAATTTTGTTTAAAAAGTTAACGTATCTGCGTCATTTCAAGTTTTCTTTAACTAGGTTGACTTACGGAAGGTGGATTTTGGTAAGTAAAGGGTAGTTTGGTGTGGCCAGGTGGTGAGCGTGTCAATTCATAGGGCCATGTTGACGGAATGTGGTAGTTCATGAGGGTAAAAAGTAATTACCCATATATATATACACACACAAAGATATATGGACGAACTAACGAGCCAGGCTAGCAAGTCGAATCAAGCTTTATACAAACTAAGCTGCCTTACACGAGTCAAGCTTTATACAAGTTGAGCTCACGAGCTTTAATCGAATCTTGTTAAGTGAGTCAAGTATTTATCACTTAATAATCTCAAGAGTTTCTACAATAATAAGTGGGTTTTTATAGTGACAAGTTCAAGTTTGGGTCGAGTTTAATTGGGCGGGTATTAAGTGGGTTGTCAAATAGATTGGTTTATTTATAGCGTTAGTTTCTGTTCTGAGTATTTTTGTTATTATGTGAAATAGGCATGGATAGTTTTGTCCGTTTAGATATTTCATTAAAATTAAAATTAAAATTGTGACATGCATAAGCTCAAATCTGCTTTTATGCAATTGAAGCTTTTGAAAAATATGACTTTTTTACTTTATCAAAGAAGTGGGCCTAAAAATCAAAAGGCTTTTGCAACCATTTCTCTCCCTCATTATTCACTCTCTAAACCGTGTTGTCAAACATGCATGCACTCAATCTTTTAATCTTGACCGTCCAAATCTAACAACAGGATGAAAAACTGGAAGTAAGCGGAATCCTTTACTCAAAGAGATAAGACTGTAACACTATAATAAAATTAAAAACTGAGTTTTCCTCTAAATAATAAGAACCAACAGATAAAAAGGGGATCAACATTCACTGAAGCACTTGATTGCGACCAACTCCAGTTGTAGGTCTTTGTAGGTAGATTTATACATACTATATATCATTTTGGTTTCCTCCAATATCGGAAGCAATGAATTTTAATGTTGAATTCTTGCTATCTCCACCTTCTTCTTTTTGAATTCTGCATACTACAAGCCTCTCCATCTGACAAAAAAAAAAAGACAAGCATAACATTAAGCCAATTGAACAGTCATTCAAAATTTAAACTTAGGGAAATTAATTACTTTATAATTTTCTAAGTTTTTGTTATGTGACAGATAAGGATTTAAGTTTATAATTTTAACAAGTATCTAAGTTATAATCATTTGTCCCCAAGAAATAGTTCAATCAACTGGGACCACGCTTAATGAAGTTGAGGTCACTAGTTCGAATTTCATTCTCCTCTCTTGTGCGGACATGTCAAAAAAAAAAAAAAAGAAGCTATAATCATTTAATGAATAAGTCATTCCTCATCCACCTTTTGATGGAAGAAGTTAGTGCTAACGGTTTTCTTTTCAATGTAAGACTAATAAAACCTTGTAATGTGTATCAAGAGCACATTATGCAACTTTTCTTTTTGAAAAAGAGAAGTTCGAGAGGTGAGGGTGGAGCCAACCCAATTCGACCATTATGGTGGTGGAGATCCACCCAATTAACATGGAGGGCATTGAGATCCAACCTATCATGACAAAACTAAATTTCACCATCTTAGAAAGAGCAAATAATATAATAGAAAATAAACCAATCCCATAAAACATTTAAATTTAAATGGTTCAGCTTAATAAGTCTATATTCACTAATAGAGACGATCCAGGAGAAATTCATTATCAAAAGGAATAAAAAGAATAGTTGAGAGAAAATCACTCAAAACTCAAATCTCAATCTCATACAAAAGAAAAAAAAAACAAAAAACAAAAGAGAGAAAAACAATATAAAGAAAACTCTCTTTTTCTCGATGTGACTTATGGCATAACAAAGTGAGAAATCACTAATAAGATAGCAGCACTCACCTCATTGTTGTGATAACCAAAACCTTGAAGCTACGTTCTGTTTATAGGAGTTAAGAGTCGGCTAAAAGGAAATCCAAAACCGTGAGGGAAATGGAGAGAACAAGTCGGTTGCCCAAAAGCACCTCAATAGGATTCTCAGTCCATGTAAAACAATGCCTTCTGTCGGCTAAACTTCCAAGTAGGAAAAGGAATAGTGCTCGAAGATCAAGTCAAAAATACAACACAACCCTATTGAGCTTTTTGGTTTTTTTTTTATTCTATCTTTTGCCTTTTGTGTTTCAATTTGTAGATAATGTGCTGACATAGCTCTTGATACACTTGACAAGTTTTTATCACTACTTGTTTCATTAAAAGTTAGACGAAAAATAAACGGAATGGCTTATTTGTCAAATGACCAAAACTTAGTTAAATCTTTAGTTGTTAAAATTAGAACTTACGTAGGTCCTCATCCAGGAGGTACAAGGCAATTATTTCCATTAAATTTATAAATAAAGCTTAATGGTATTTTTAAAGTAGAATAAAGTTGTAACCTTTTGGGTGATGCTGTCAGTAAGTGCATCAGCTGGAATTATGCTTGGATTGAGTCTATATTCTTCCATTATCCACGGTCGCTTTTCACCATTTGGTTCTAGTCCCCAATAAAAGTTGAAAGATTTCTTGAACCCAACAATTTCAGTGCCGCCATCACCACCAAAAACTTGTTCATCTTCACCAATTGCCTTCCAATAACCATTCTTAGTAGTTCGATTTGGTCGAGTGTTGGTAAAGTAATATGCCTCATTCCTCATACCATACCTGAACTTATCTGCGGATCACACAACAATTTTGATAGTTAGACTTTAAGCTCCCTATTTCTCGATTCAATAGAAGCCCAAAGAGGGTATACTAAGCAATTTCAATAATCAGATCATTCTCAACACTAAAATATATATCAAACTGATGTTGTATTTGCAAAAATATAAGATTAATTTCTAAGAGAATACACAAAAATAATAACTAGGTTATTATTCTAGAGTTTTTTTAAAAAAAACAACCAACTCAAACTCTACATTGTTTAAAATTTCTACAACAAAAAATTTCACATGAAGCATACACTAGTTTTACAATAGATTAAAAATTTGCAACGTAGTTGTTATCTCATATTTCAACCAAAAAAGAAGTAAAAATTGAAACTTCCATAAACTAGAAAAAAAAAAAAAAAAAAAAAAAAAAACCCTCACCGATGGGAAGCTGATGAGGATCATACTCGTACAAGTCAATGTCTTTTATGATGTTGGCGGAGAGTGGACGGCCCAACAGCTTGTTGGTCAAATAATGCGAAATAAGCTCGTTTTCCTCCGGCCAAAATCTATAACCGGTCGGCAAATTCAGTTCTTCTTCTCCTCCACCTCCTCCTCCGTTACTTTCTTGAACCGATGCGATTTGGGAGTCACCGGCCATGTCTGAGAGTGCCGTCTGATGAGTATGAAACCACTTTTTCTTTTTTCTTTTTTCTGTGAGCGAGTATGAAACCGCTTGTTCGGCCATGAGGATGAGTATCATCCCTATATATATATATATATGTCGACAAACGAGGTTTCCTAGGGACATAAATGTGACCCGGTCCGTAAAGAATTTTAACCAAACCCTCTTTTCACCGTTTGTGTTTGGTGAAAATAGAAATTCAAACAAGACGAGAGATAGAGGACCAAATTAAAGTGAATTGTTTTTCTTCAATTGCATCTTATAATGCGTTTTCTTTTAATAAAGGGAAAAATATAAAAAAATTCCTCAAACTAAGAGTTATTTTTTAAAGAGTTTTATGATGTTCAAAAGATAATAAAATAGTCTATCAAATAATCAAAATGTGTCAAAAAGGCAACATATTTTTTTATATTCATATAATACCCTTATTTTTTAAAAAACTAAAATATAAAATAAATAACTAAAATATTAATTTGTCAAAAAAAAAAAAAGGAAACGAGTGGCAGCCAATTGATCAAGCCAACTACAAGGTTTGAATTTGAATTTATCCATATCTTTTATACCACATGAGCTATTTGTAATTTAAGCCAACAATAGTGACTAATTTTTTATTCATTCCAAACCAAAAAAAAAAAAAAATTGAATTTATTCACCCCTTGGTTTTTTTTTTTCTTCCTTTTTTTTTAAATTTTGTGTTTAAAAAATAGTTTCGTTTATTTTTTTTTGCATAAATTTTTTTTTAAAAAAAAAGATTAGGGGTATTATAGGAATATAAAAAAAGATGTGGTCTTTTTGACACACTTTAGTAGTTTGATGGGCTACTTTAGTTAGTTTGGAAAGATTTTTTTTATATTTTTCCCTTTAATAAATTGGACCGAATAAACGAAAATTTTTATATTTTTAAACGAAAATTTTTATTTTTTTAAAGGAAATTTTTATTTTAAAAAATTTGTAAAACAGAAATTAAAATTTTTCAGTTTTTATTAAAAAAATCGAAAATTTTTATTTTTTTTCTAAATTTGGCCACCGCTTGGATTTTTTTTTTGTTAGTTTTAGTTTTTTTTTAGAAGTTTTAGTATTTTTGTTTTTATTTTACGAAGGATAATTTCGTCATTGGGGAGAATATTGACAAGTTTTGGTAGTTTCTTTTTATCTCTTAATACGTAACCTTCTATGATTAGACTATAGCGTCTACCTCTCATTAAGGACTGTTAGAGCACACAATGTATCGACAATAGAAGGAAAATACATTCAAGACTCTCACACTCAAATAGATATCATCACTAAACAAGATAATCACAAGTAGTAGAAGATTTAGATAAACCAAATGTCCAGTTGTAGATAAACGCCGAGGGTTGCGTAGATAAACCATATGTCTACACTCATCCTTTAGTCTTCTAATTTCATTGTAATTCTAAATAGGAGTAATTACCTTTTTCCCCATGAACTACAACACTCCGTCAATATACCCCCATGAACTAGAACATTTACTACCCAACCACATCAAATTACCATTTACTTCTCAAAAAACCCTTTTTGCCAATCAATCTCGTTAAAAAAATTGAAATGACCAAAATACCATAACTTTATAAGCAAAAATTACATAATACCCTTGAAATTAAACAAATATATATATCAAAAATCAAAAGCCAAAAAATTAAAACGAAAAATAGAAATATATTAAAATTAAAAGACACTTATAAATATTGACAGAGCATGGTAATTCATAGGGGAAAAATGTAATTACCCCTTATAAATATCAATACAAACTACCAAGAGTGGTAACGTGTTCAAGGCATTCAACCCATATTTTATAAGATTGTTTATGGTATCAGAGCAAAAACATATTAACGTCTAGCTCAATGGCTGAAGCTATGATTTCCTCTGCCTCCACAAGCTCAACACCACCCTCCAATCCAACTCCCATATTCACCATCTCCCATATTCACCATACCCACTATGTCCCATACCCTCTATGTCAAATTATCCAAGGATAATTTCACGTCCTGGCACATGCAAATTCAGGCCTATCTCCGCGAACAAGATGCTTGTGGTTTTGTGTGTAGATAATATTGTTGTATATTAAATCACTATGAATGATGTATATAAGGGGCCTATATATACAAGCTAGTAATACAGACTATATATCTTTAACCCATGTGGGACTCTCTAACCCATGTTGGATAATACTACATATAATCTAATAGCCCTCCTCAAACTCAAGGTGGAGTGCGAGAGACCAACTTGAATTTGAAAACAAGATCACGAAAACACACTGGAGGATGTAATTTTGTAAAGACGTTCACAAGCTGATCATGAGACATAACAGAATGAAGTTGTAGTGAGCCCTAAAGAAGATGATGACCTAGAAAATGACAATTAATTTCAATATGTTTGGTACGTTCAAGAAAAACATCATTATGAGCAATTTGAATAGCACTCCTATTGTCACAATATACACGAGTAGCAGAAGAAAGAGAGACACCTATATCATGTAACAACCATCGTAACCAAAGAAGCTCCGAGGTGGTGTCAGCTAAAGCATGATATTCTACCTCAGTGCTAAATGAAGCAACAACAATTTGTTTCTTACTTCGCCAAGAGATAAGAGAGGTACCAAGTAGAAAACAATAACCTGTGATAGAACGACAATCTGTGGGATCACCAGCCCAATCAGCAACAATATAAGCATGCAACTGAAGAGGAGACTGAATGAGAAATAGAGCCCAAGAAATAATGTCCCTTTAGGTAGCGAAGGATGCGAAGGGCAACTAAGAAATGAGTAGAGTGAGGAGCAACCATAAACTGACTCACCTGATGGACAACATACGAGATATCAGGCCGAGTGACAGTAAGGTAAATGATGAAGAGGCATCTACCTGGTGCACCTAGGGGTGGGCAAATTAACTGCTTACAGATTACCAATCGCCTACCGATGATGACCGAACCAAAATTAATCGTTGATCGACTTTTGTAGTTCGAAAATCGGTATGTATTTTTTATACCGACATCAATTCAATTAATCAGTATACAATTATTTTTATCGGTTAAAACCGAACTGACGTTAGTATAAAAAATCCATAATGGGCCTTCGTTAAAGCTTGTAACCAATTTGTGAACATTTAAAACCATGAGAACAGAAAGAACTTTTCACTGTAAATATATGTTAGAAAAGTGTTACACTCGTTAAAGCTCTTTATATTTGTTAAAGCTCCAGGCTTGTACAACAAAGTTGTTATCTGGGCTCTCAAGATTGATCTTAACCCAAAAAAACATGTTTAATAAATTATTTTAGGCTTGTTAGCTCAAAAAAAAATTATTTTGGGCCCCCAAAACAACTAATTTTTGGCCCATTTAAAAATATGATTTGCCCAATTAAAGAGGTGCACGATTAACCAATTAAACGGCCGAAATTAACCGAAATTTTCGAAATACTTTCTTATCGAAATGCTATCGGTGAATTAACCGATTTAACCAACAATTTCACTTAACCGATCGATAATAACTTTTCTGAACCGAATCGAACCGATACCCACCCCTAGGTTCACCAACCCACCACATCTGTCAACTATGTGGCAAAACAAGCCACCTTGCCTCTCGGTGCTACTCCTAGTTTGATCCATCCTTCTAGAATGTACTCCACATGCTCTCTACTGCTCTCCGTCCCTAGCCACAGACGAGGATTCCTATCGGGACATGGGAGCAACCCATCATCTTACTAACGAGATGAACAACCTCAGCTTTACCTCTGAGGAGTACTCAGGCATAGACCACATTCGAATAGGCAATGGTTCATGTTTGTCTAACAATTAATCTCAACGGTCATATTCAATAAAACGAAGAACTCAATAGCATGTAAAAAAGGGTCATCAAGAATTAATGGCTTGTAAGAGTTGTAAAAGAGTAACAATCATAACTATTAAAATTGATTTTTCTTTCATAAAAACTTATGAATATGAATTAATGTCAAATGATAAAAACCAACTGGGGACCACGCCTTATGAAAAGAAGATTACTAGTTCGAGTCTCCGTTTCCCCTTATGCGGACATGTCAAAAAAAAAAAAAAAATGAAATCATGTTTGTAACTCACATACTACAACATGTTGCTGTTAGTGGAGGTGTGCTAATTCTTTTTATATTAATTCATGCCATTAATTATAAGAAATTTGAAAGGTCTTGTGGTGAATGTTGTTGCCTGAAATAGATAACAGATCACATAAAGTAATTTATCATGGTTTCGGCCATGGATTAATTGTTTGATAGATATGGGTAAGCTTTAATGTGTATTTTGTATTGATAGTTTAGATTTTTTTTTTTTTTTAATTTAAAAAAAAAAATTAAAACATAGCTTCTACAAAGAAAAATCATTCTTAGTGGACAACGACCAACTTCATGTTAGACCCATTGTGCGTCACAAACTTGCAACTAGTAGAGTTCTGAAAGAAACATTTGTTGATTTTTGGTCGGCATCGTTTATGGTTGAGACTAAGACAGTATTTGATTGTCTTTTGAGCCATCAACTTTTATTCTTAATTTATGAAAACATCATTAGCAAATGCTTTTGTAGTTATTCGTCTTTTCTTGTAACTTTTTTCCTTCACTTACTGATGCACTTAAGCTTAGTGGCCACCTAATTTGGGGGTCGCGTTGGAAGTGTTATTGGTACTGTGACACAACAAGGTCATGAAGCACATAACGAGCAACACAGCACACACGATGGGGTGGGTTTGCTTGTCACCAGAGACAGATTTAGGGGGACAGGGGATGGCCTTGGCCTCCCCCCAATCCCTAAAAAAAATAAAAAATAAATAAATTTAAAGGCCATTGGCCCTACCCCAAAAAATTGGAGTGGGGCAGGGCCCCACCCAATTCCCCCTAAAAAAATTTTTAGGTAATAAAAAAAAGAAAACTACCCATTTGGCCCAGCCCAAAATAATAATAATAATAATAAAATTACCCATTTGCTTGATCTCATCTTCGTTAAATCTAGAGGGGAATTTTCAGATATAGGTAAAATTCTTACCATTTTCTTGTAAATTTAGTTATACTTGTGTGATTAGGAATTAGAAATTGTGAGGATTTATCAAACTTTGGGTTCATTCTTGGGATTTGGGGGATTTTGCTATATTGTTGAAATCTCTAGTTTCTCTTTGAGTTTGTATTCTATCTATCCATTAAATTTCAAGTTTGAAATTATATTGATTTGGGGAATTTTTGATTAGGTCCGAATTTGGGGAAATTTTCGTAAGAAGTTAAATTCCTAAAATTAACTTGGGGCTTTTGTGTGTAGTGGATTTCTATGCATATGATTTAAGCTCTGGCCGGGTTGTTAGATTAATCGGTTGAAAGCTTCAATTTCACTATTGTTCATAGTATGGACATAAACCCTAATTTGTATAGTATGAATTAAATTATGGCTTTTGTTATGTGAACACTAGAATTGCTAATTAGTTGGGTTAATTACATTTAAAGTGTTAATTAATCATAGACTTTCATGAGTTCAATAGAAATTGATGCCTATGGGATTTAGGTTCTAATATGTCGTATTAGAATCATATTGATTATTGTATGTGAATATGAATATTATTTTCTAAAGACTCCAAAATGATCATGTAAATTTATTTGTAGATGATGAGAAAGCCAAATACAATACTTGATATCCCAATTTCTGAAAATTCTCATAAAAAGCTTCGGGGAGTTGGCAATGAATTTGATACTAGTTCATTGAAATTTGATCCTGGATTGCGTCGTCACATATGGGAATATGACCTTAATCAATAAGGTGCAAAATAACTCAATGCAAATCGCACTTTTTGAGTACTAGTTATTAGAAAAAAAAAAAAAAAAAAAAAAAAAAAA
>NC_081542.1:9333803-9338687 GCF_901000735.1 Corylus avellana
TCATTACACAATGCCAAAAAAAAAAAAAAAAAAAAAAAAATCCTAATAACCAAAAAAAGTAAAAATTGCTTTGGCCCATCCCATAAAACTTCCTAGATCCGTCCCTGCTTGTCGCCTAGCTACTAGGAGTGGGATCTCAATCACTGAGATCTCAATCACTGGGATCATGATGCTAGTTGCCGGTGGGGATAATCTCATTTGTCTTTCTTTTTTTTTTTTCTTTTTTTTTTAAATAACATTAACGTGAAAAAATGTTAGGTCATAATCGACACATGCCTGGTGCTTAGACGCCTTCACTTAATGGTCTGTTAAGTTATTGGATTAGACAGAATAACTAACACAGTTAATTAATTAGATGACCTCAAATATCACACGATAATTTTAAAATTGATACAGCTAACACTAGTCTAAAAGTGACCCAAATAGAATTTAAGCCTGGCTATTTCTTATGAGAACTATTTTTTAGCTTCTAGAATCTATTTCTTAGTTCAAGATACTTCTTACCTTACTGGAACCAAAGAGTTAGTAGATTGTTCCGCCTAAAATGGGAATGGGCTAGGGTTATGAACTTATAATCTCTAATCTGATGATCGAGTTGATTCTATGATTATAAGTTCATTCCATACTAGGACAAACCAGCACTACAAAAAAACAATTTTTTTCTCACTGGAGTTTTCTGACATGTCAGGGTGTTTGACATGTCAAAATTTTTTTTTTCTGACGTGGCGCTCCTGACGTGTGTTGAATGTCAGAGGCATAGGTCTCAGGAAATTTTTTTTCTTGATGTGTTACTGTTTAGCACGTCAGAATTTTCTGACGTGTCAATTTTGGCACGTCAGAAATTTAAAAATTAATTAAAAATAATAAATTTTTTTTAAAATTTTTTTTCTAGAACTTTTTTTTTTATTATTAAAAAATGTATTAATTAATTATTATTATTATTTTTTTGTTTTATTGAGTGTTGCAGAGAAATGAATTTCTCTGCACCACTCGTTTCTCTGCAGAGAATATTTTAAAATCTTCTTTACACCACGAAAAAATTTTCTCGTTTCTGCAAAAATTTTCTCCAAAATCTTTTCTCCGTTTTCTCACTTCTTTTCAATCTCCATTTTCAAAAACCCAAACCCACACCAAAAAATCTTCAAACAATCAAAAACCCAAATCAAAAAATCAAAAACCCAAATAAAAAAAAACAATTTGAAAAATCAAAAACATAAATGTCAAACCCAACAAATCTTCAAAAACATAAAAAATCTTCTTATCTTCTCTTCTCTTTTTTTTTTTTTTTTTTTTTTTTGTCTTCTTCTTCTCTTCTCCCTTTCTTTTTCTTCTTCTCTTCTCCTTTTCTTTTTCTTCTCCTTCTTCTACTTTCTTCGATCTGCCGTGGAGAGAAAGAGGAGAGAGAGAGAGAGTGTAGGGAAAATAAATGAGGAGGGAAGAATAAAAAGAGAAAAAAAGTTGAGGGAAAATAAGAAGAATGAAAATTTTCAAAATTTTGCCATTTTTTTTTTTGACGCGCTAAATTAGTGCATCAGAAAATTGTGATGTGCTATTTTTAGCATGTCAGAAAAATATTTTCTAACGTGGCATTTTTTGCCACGTCAGAAAATAGTAATTTTTTTGTAGTGCAGAATAGAGTTAGGTTATATACATTCTAATTATGAGTAGGGGTTATTTGAGCGTATCTTAATCGCACAAGAGAGATACAAGTAATAGGAATATTATGTGATAAGTTAATATACAAAATATAAAATTCAAGTAGGCAAGTCAAAAAATAGATGGTTGAATCAAAATAATTCTTTTAAAGTTCTATTTCCTTTAGAGGGCAGTATGAATGTTCTATTATGTTCTATCAACACAGTACTAAAAGGGCTATACGATACATTTGGTGCGGAAGTTGGCCAACATTTCTATTGGCAAATAGGAGGATTTGGTCTAAGCCAAGCACACCGTCAAGTTCTAGTTCAATTGACACCAGTGGCAGGAGGCGTTGAGAGGGGTCAAATGCCTCCCTTAACCCTAAAATGTTTTGCTCATCCTCGGTAGAAAATCCCCCATAACCCTAAATGCCCATCCTGAGTCAAGGGCAATAAAAGTCACCTTCAGCCACTCACACATCAGACAATATTTGGGGCAAACCATAAACACTCACGCAGCGTCGAAAGCTATTTTTTTCAGTCACAATTTTCAACTTTCTTCGTTTTTAGGTTAGACGAAATGTTGAAGAAGACAACCCTTTATTTTTAATTAAAACGCCCCGTTTGTTGTTAGTTGACATGCGGCTCCCAGGCTGCTAGCGCTCATTTGGTTTAATTTTACAAATGCTCCATGTTGTGTTGTTTTATTTTTAACACAATAGTGGGCAATTAGAAAGAGAAAACAAAAAACGCATGTGGGCAGATAACTTAAAATCAGTGGGCAATTTTTTATTTTTTTTTTCTTCAAAGAAAAAAACAATTCCTTTGGGCACTATCGACAGGCCATTTATATTGTAAAACTAACGACTTTATGACTTTTTTTTAAGTGGATTTTTACTTGATAAATTGATTTGGTTGAGACCCTCATTTCGTTTAATCTAAGGTGCTGACCCAAATAAAAATTCAAAGTATATATTTAAACCATTGAGTCGAATTGTGATTGGAGGAGTACTACACATCTCAAATTTTCTCTCCAAAAGTTAATTCTCAAATGATGTGTCACAATTTTATGAGATTTATTATTTTGGAAAGTGTTTCACTGACATATGGGATGGTGACACATCATTTGAAAATCAACTTTTGGGCAAAAAATTTGAGAAGTGTAGCATTTCTCTTGCGATTATATGATTCTGTGAACCTCTAAATCAAGAAATTGCAAATTAACTGTTTATTTTGTTATACATTTTAATTGTATGAAATATATAATTGTAGTTACAACTACTATTAAAAGAGCTTTTTTAATAGTGAATATTATTAAAATTTGTTTACATAACTGAATGGGAGGTAAGTAGATGAACGATTGTCTAATCACGTATATTTAGAATGATATATTCAAAACAATTGCTTTATACAACGATTTCAAAATATGAAAACTTGACACAATTGAATAAATTAACATTAGGCATCACAAAATAAATTCTAAATTACATTTATATGTTTTAAACAATAATTAAAATTTGTTGAATTGATTATTTATTTCATTAGTTATATTATTTAATATTTTTAATTAATTTTTTCATTTATAAAAAAAATAAGGGTTAAATACTAAATACTCTCTGGGGTTTGGTAACTTTATTTTTACCTCCCTGGAGTTTCATTTTTTATCATAGGACCCCCCTGAGGTTTTGATAAAGTATCAAATTAGTCCATCCGTTAGTTGACATTTATGACTGACACGTGGACCAATCAGATGTTGACACGTGGCACATATTTAATTTTTTTTAATTAAAAATAAAAAATAAAAATAAAAAAATTGGGGGTGGCCGAGCCACCCTCAATTTTTTTTTTTTTTTAAATATACATTTTTAAAAAAAATTTAAGAAAATTAAATAGGTGCCACGTGTCAACATCTAATTGGTCCACATGTCAGTCCTAACGATCAACTAACGGTCAACTAACAGATGGACTAACTTGGTCCTTTATCAAAATCTCAGGGAGGTCCTATGATAAAAATGAAACTCCAAGGGGGTAAAAATAAAGTTATCAAACCCCATGGAGTATTTGGTATTTAACCCAAAAAATAATCTTGACTCCTTATTCAAAATCCTAACTCTGCCACTATCAACACCGGCCGCTTGGCCGCCTCTCGGAGTCTCGGTCGTCACTAATTGACACCCAGCCCCTAAAAATTACACACACGTGCCCAACTTGAAACGAAACTGAAGGACTTTCCATCAATCAAGACAAGTGTCCGTGCTCATCAACACGTTTCAATCAAACGATTAAAACCAAACTGTCACTTTAAACGTGTCAACCGTCCGATTCTCTTCTCTCGGGCCTTGCTTATTGCACTATATCTTCCTTGCTAGCCTTCCTCTTCACAACAATGGCATAGCGAGCGAGCGAGAGAGAGAGAGAGAGCGCGCGTTGAAGTTTAAAAATGGAGAGAGAAGCGAAGAGAGTGGGCAGGAAAAGATCAACGGGAGGGTCAAGAAAAGGGTGCATGAAAGGGAAAGGAGGGCCGGAGAATGGGCTGTGTACCTACAGAGGAGTGAGGCAAAGAACGTGGGGCAAATGGGTGGCGGAAATCCGGGAGCCGAACCGCGGCGCTCGTCTCTGGCTGGGAACTTTCAACACCTCCACCGAAGCTGCACTTGCTTATGACGACGCGGCTCGAAAGCTTTCCGGGCCTTCTGCAAAGCTCAACTTGCCAGACAACCGATCACCACTCAAGAGCTCCTGTGTTTCCGTCAACAGCCGCGCCCCGAGCGAACCCCCCGCCGCCGCAGCCGCAGCCGCAGCCGCCAGGAGTGATGGCTCGGATAAAGGTGGTGATCAAAACACGTTCTTCATGGGAAATCATATGTACGGAAATAATTTAGGGGAGGGATCGGTTCAGGTGGTTCCGGGTTTGCTCGCGGAATTGTTGGCTGGAAACGAATTTGTTGGGGATCCGATGAGTGGTTTAATGGTCGGGGAAGAGCTTTTGGATTGGGATGGCTTGCAGGTTCCATGGTGCTGACATTTTGATGTGCCTCATCTTGCTACGTTGAAGGGCCTGCAGTATAAAGTAGAGCTTCTTTTCTTTTCTTTTTTTTTTTTTTTTTTTAATTTCTAGTTTATTCTTTCTTTTAATGGGTCCACGTCTGCATGTATGAAGTTGGAAAGTAGTTGAATATATGAATATGCATGTTGGTTAATGTATAATCAAAATCTGAGGATTTGATAGAGGATGTGTACGTAATGT
>NC_081542.1:9338707-9341554 GCF_901000735.1 Corylus avellana
CAAAAAATGTGTTTTTTGTAGTGTACCATCAAAATCTATGCATTATTCTGTCTCTGTTCTAAATCTGCCTTAAGATCTTATATATATTTTTTTTGTTCTACTACTCTCAGTCGGCTGAAGATAAACTTCAGGAATATAGATAGGATTGCGTCAATATATATATATATATATATATATATATATATATATAGAATAAACTAAAAACAAAGTTAATTACTAATGAAATAAATAAATAATTCAACAAAATTTAATTATTATTTAAACATATAAATGTAATATACAATTTATTTTGTCAGATAGATTTGAATCTATCTCGACACGAACTTATTTTGAATTTCATTGGAGCTCAATGAAATTATTGTTGTTCTCTATATTCTTATGTAAGTACAATTATATATTTCATACAATTAAAACATGTAACAAAAACTATATATATATATATATATATATATATATATATATATATATATATATATATATATATATAAATAATTAATTTAATTGAGCAATCTAAATATAAAAGCTTAATCAATATTAAAGTTTGATTATATACTTACAAATATTTAGGAAAAATGAAATTGTCAAAAAGCAATTAATCTGAATTGTTGAAGGCTTGAAGAAAAAAAAAAAAAATTGACAGACTAAAAGAACAACTTCAGAACTTTGCAGAAGTCTAAATCGCAATTTTCAACATGCATTACCTTTTCCCTGTCTATAAATAGAATATGATGCCTTATTTGGACCTTTCAGTATGAAATTGAAAGGGGACAACCTCTAGATAGTCCTTGCTTCCCAATTATGAGCCAAGAGGGTTTTAGTTGAGAGCTATAGAAGCTTTCACTCTCACCTTTGATTCTTCCCATTGCTTTCACCCAAGCTTTGGATGTTATTGTGTATCCTTCAATTACAAAAAGTCTATCAATAGGTGAGTAAAAAAATGCACTATAAGAAAATTAGCAAGCTCTGAGGCAAGTAAGAAGTTTGTTGTCTTATAAATTCGATGATCTATAAGGGGTTATAAGTATTTATTGTGTTTATAATCTGTATTTTCTTGTTATAGTGATTTCATGGATTTAATTGCCTAATAGTAGTTTTACCTTTGAGGTGTTCAAAGGGTTTTCACTTCGTCAACAAAATCCTTATGTCGATTTGTGATTCATTTTGTGATTGTGATATTTATCTGCTTTATTGTTCAATAATTTTAATATGTGATAATTATTGGTTGGTTTGTTATTTTTGGGGTAAAAAACTAACATGGTTATTGGGTTTTTTTAATTAGTATCAGAGCTTGTTTTTAACTCATGTCATCATGAACCTGGTTCCTAACCCCTTTTTGTTATAGTTCTTCTTGATCTCTTAATGTGTTTGATAATAACTTAAAACAACTGTTTTTTATTGGTTCCTTAACCTTTGAGAATTCTGAGTTGAACGAGAAAGTTAACTCACTAGAAAAGAAGCTTGTTGAACAATCACAAAGTGAGTTAGTTGAGGGATTAATCATCAAGAAGCCTATAATCAACTTCGTGTGAAGTTGGATGAGGTTGTGGTTGAGGAGTCTTTTGTGGTAAATTGCATGATTTAAATGTTGTTAATGATTCCTTGAGATATAAGAACTCGATGCTTGTAATTAAAGTGAAATCTCTAAAAAATGATCTTGTTGTGTGCAAATTTGATTTCTCTAACTCATCTAATGTTAATCTTGATTGCATCTTGAGTTCCCAAAAACCTCTTGGGAACACGTGTGAGCTTGAATTTGATAAAGTAGCTAATCTTAAAATGCATTTCCTTATCGACTCTTTTGGTAGGCTCTTCGATGGACAATGGATATGTATGATGTGGTTTAAAAAACTCAAGAACAAAAATCCTCAAATAGTGAAAGCTTCAAGCTTTTAGAAATCTTCACTTGGATGAAGAAGGCACACACCTACAAAGTTTCTAGGAACAAGGATTTAACAATCTTCCTCACCAAAAAACGTTCAAAGCTTGCTTGAAAGCTATGGGAAAAAGATGAGCCAAGATCTGATTTTTTATTGGCATAGGATTTTGTCTTTGTGTCACGACGGGTCCTATTGCATTGTGACACGCATCTAGGGTTTCATTGGTAACTCTCTGACATTTGGTAGCATTTTTACAAGTCGTGTCACAACAGGCTTTGAACTAGCTTTTCACATGACTGGACAAAGAATTCTCTATGACTATACGTTAACGTTACATCCATCCCAATTGTGACAGGCTTTGAACAAAACTAGGCCGAGACTTCTTTGTGGCTTTGCGTCACATTTCTATTTTGGAAAATATTCAGTTAATTATATTTGAGGGTATTTTTGTTCCATTAAAAAGTGAAAAGACAAAAATACTTTTCAAATATAACTAACTTGATACTCTCCAGTTCAAATAAGCTGGAGATGATCCTATTCTAAGTAAAGTAGTTTAATATCTTAAGTAATAGTAGTTCAATTAATTAAGGAGACTTAACTAGCTCACTACAAAAAATAGGTCATTTTCTGAAGTGGCAAACAGTGTCTATTTTTTGCCACGTCAGTAAATGCTGACGTGCTAAAACTGGCACGTCAACAAATATTTTATTGACATGTCAAAAGTAACACGTCAGGATTTACTGACGTGTCAACTTTTGACACGTCAGTAAAATTTAATCAAATTTAATTTTTAAACAATTTATTTAAATAAAATTAAAATTTAAAAATTTCTGACGTGTCAACGTTCGACACGTCAGAAGTTTGACACGTCAGCAATTTTATTTTCTTATAGGATATTATATTTATAAATATAACTTATAATATATTATATATTATAATATATATATATATATATATATATATATATATA
>NC_081542.1:9341654-9369596 GCF_901000735.1 Corylus avellana
TGAAAGCTTCAAGCTTTTAGAAATCTTCACTTGGATGAAGAAGGCACACACCTACAAAGTTTCTAGGAACAAGGATTTAACAATCTTCCTCACCAAAAAACGTTCAAAGCTTGCTTGAAAGCTATGGGAAAAAGATGAGCCAAGATCTGATTTTTTATTCGCATAGGATTTTGTCTTTGTGTCACGACGGGTCCTATTGCATTGTGACACGCATCTAGGGTTTCACGCATCTAGGGTTTCATTGGTAACTCTCTGACATTTGGTAGCATTTTTACAAGTCGTGTCACAACAGGCTTTGAACTAGCTTTTCACATGACTGGACAAAGAATTCTCTATGACTATACGTTAACGTTACATCCATCCCAATTGTGACAGGCTTTGAACAAAACTAGGCCGAGACTTCTTTGTGGCTTTGCGTCACATCTCTATTTTGGAAAATATTCAGTTAATTATATTTGAGGGTATTTTTGTTCCATCAAAAAGTGAAAAGACAAAAATACTTTTCAAATATAACTAACTTGATACTCTCCGGTTCAAATAAGCTGGAGATATCCTATTCTAAGTAAAGTAGTTTAATATCTTAAGTAATAGTAGTTCAATTAATTAAGGAGACTTAACTAGTTTCAATTGCTATACATTAGTTAGTTGTTTTGTTTGTATTTTTATCCTTCCATTGTATTGTTATTTAAGGACGTTCAATCAATAAAGAAAAATCAAAGAATTAATTTCAAACCTTATGTTTGAAAAATGTTTTAAGTTTCTTCAAAATTTAAAAGATTCAAATTTCCTTAAAATTTAAGGTCTAAGTTTCCTTAAAACCTAAAATCTATTCCTGTTAGTTTCTCTTATATATAAAAAAAACTCTACTCTCATCATAACATATTCTCTTTATCTTTAGAAAATGATGTAATTTTTAAAATATGATCATATTTATTCTATTGTCTGCGGATAATTATTAGGAGATGGCTTTGGTTCCCCTTGGCAGTTGGCATGAAGTCAAACTTGTGCCTATTTGAGAGTCTGCAGGGAGGAGCTATTTGCGGGACTATTTGTTCTTTAACTTCTTTCTTATGTTGTTTGCTGTGCATATGAATGGATCCAGTTGTTGCACGAGTAGTTGGGCTCATTCAATCTATACAGCTCATAAATAGTTCCTTTTTTTTTTCTTTTTTTTTTTTAGAATAGTCCATAATATCATCCAACTTAATTTTTTTTAAAAAAAATAAAAATAAAAATTAGTGCCCATGCATGCATGCCTAGCAGAATTTTGAATTAATATTTGTTCAATCAATCTACTTGTTTATTTAATTCATGACTAAAAGTAATCTTACTCTTTACATTTGTTTTTTATTAATTGATATGACGTAACTTAACTGATTAAGACTTTTTTATTTATTTTTTAAAATAATTGATGTAAGAAACTACTTTAAACATTTTAGGACAATTGATTTAAAAAATGTAATAATTAAATAAATGTAAAATGTAACATTACTCGAAAACTTATTGTGTATTTGCGAATATAATGGTACAAAACACGTGGTTTATCGGTCTTTTGTATTACTTTTCACTTTCATCCTTTTTTAACTTGAAAAAAAGGTAGTTGGTCTTTTGAAGTTGGTAAAAAACAACCCCACCCCATTTATGTCGGTCACATGCCTTCTACAACCTCAACCGTTGATCTGCTCCCCATTAACCTAAACTTCATATTGTGAATCGCATGTTCTTGACTGGGTCAACAGAGACTCAAAGGCAGTCGTCATCAAAACGCAGCCAAATGCACATATGACATATCCGCCAAAAATAAAAATAAAAAAATAAAAAATTAATTGAGAAAATTTCATATAGGATTCTTGAATTATCATAAGTTTTGAGAAGATCTTTCAAATTTTAAAAACTCTCAATTTTACTCATCGAACTTTTAATTTGATGTAATCTACCATCTCAAAAGTTAAAAAAAAAAAAAAAAATGATAAAAAAGTTGAAATAATTTGTATACCCCTAAAACTTTTATAATCGAATCGGGGTCACTCACGTGATTTCGTAACAAGCGTATAATAATAATACATGAAGAGCACCTCTCAAAAAATAAATAAATAAAAAACATCAAGACTAAATTGGTTATTCTTGAACCCGATTCGTCACAATTAACGATAGAGAAATGCTACACCTTATATTCTTTTTTTTTTAAAAAAATTAATTCTCAAATAATATGTCACCTTCACATGAGTTTATAATATTTTCTAAATTAATAAATCTCGTATAATAGAATTAATGGAGTTGAAAGGAGAAAATATAAAGCGTTGGGCAGGTGACTTGGAGATGCTCACCTGCTCTTTACAGAGTTTTTTTTTTTTTTTGTTGTTTTTTTTTAATCTTTTACTTTCAATCAACCTTTTAAATGAAGAAAAAAAAAAAAAAAAAACACCATCTCTTAGTAATCTATATATTAATTATGAGAAATGTTATTTCTTTATTTCTTATTCATTTCTATTTATATTTTTTAAAACCAATTATTAAATTTATAGAATTCATGTAATTAATTTAAAAATAAAATAAATGAAAGATAGATGAGACTTGAGAGACTGTCAGTTGCTTTGTTCAGTTTTTTAAAAAGAAACAAAAAATAAAAGAAAGGTGTGGGTGGCGCTTCTACTGTTCTTATTATTAACTAATGCTGCTGAGAGGCCACTGCCAAACAAAATTATTGCCCAACCGAAAGGAACTTGAAGTGATAAATTTACCTCCATGAGTAGGGTTAACAGATGCCACATAAATTACTGAATTACTTTTATAAATCTTGCTTTGTAGATTTTTATCCCCGTTGTCATACGATTGGAATGATGTAATAATTAAAATTAATTCTTGATATTTCTTTGTACAAGTTCTTGTTGATTCAAATACTAAATTTTACTATCATGTCGTTTAACTGAACATTTCAACGTCACTTTTAAAGCATCTTCAGCAAAATAGACAAATGACTCATAATAGATAAATTTGACTATTATGAACAATTTGTTGTGATGAGCATCTTGAGCAGGGCTTTTAAATAGGTATTTTAAGTTAAATTTAGCTACTATGTGCTATTTTCATGCCCAAGCAGACCTTTTAAAATGAAAAATTTTCAACAATTTGCTACAGTAAACTTTTATACCGTAACAACTTTTAAATAATCTTCTATTATATTTTCTCTTTCTCTCTATTTTTTTAATCTTTTCTCTCTCTTTCTCTATTTCTCCCTCATAATAAAATAATATTTAATTAGAGTAGAGAGTTAAAATAGATATTTTGTTGGAGTGTATAGTAAAAAACTAATAGCTAAATTTTTTTTAAACAAAAAAAAAATTATATTTTCAATAGTTAAAATGACAATTTCTGCTGAAAATGCTGTAACAGAATAGCTATTTTAACATTTTTTTTCTTATAGTGTGATAGTTGCCTATTTGCTATTTATTGCTCTACAATTTTTTTTAATTTTATTTTTCTCTCTCTCCCTCTTTCTTTCACTCTTTTCCATAGGGGTGTCAAAAATAACCGGGAAACCGGAACCGGGACCGGAAAACCGGGAAACCGGGAAACCGGAAACCGGAAAACCGGGACCGGTTCCGAGTTCATTCAAAAAAAAAAAAAAAACCGGGACCCCGGTTAGGTCGGTTCCTGGCACCGGTCAAGCAGGAAAACGGAACAGGTATTATTTTATTAAAATTATATATATATATATATATATATATATATATATATATATTCTTCTAGTCTTAGTATTACGCAATACTGCCAATGCGTCTTTTGAAGGTTTTCGCCTTTCAGTGTTTTAATATATATATATATATATTATTATTTGAATTCTTTTATTTTTTTGAGTTTTGAATTGTTGTAGTAAGGGGTATTTATTTCTTGTGCATGTTGGTTTGTTTACATACTTGTTTTTACTTTTTATTGTTTTAATGTTTTCTTTATGTATCTAATTTAAAATTATGTTTAGGGTATTTTAAAAATTTTGAATTTTTATTTCTAAGGCTCATATAGGCAAAAACATTGATTATTTAGGATTTTTATGCTTTTTTAGGTTTATTTTTTAATTATTTGAAACAATCACAATCAAGTCTTTTTAATTTAGACAAAAAGATTAATAGTTTTTTTTTTTTTAATTTAAGCCCAATACCTAAAATAAGCCCCAAACACTAATTATTTTCAAAAACCGGGTACCGGACCGGGTAAAACCGGAACCGGCCGGGAACCGGTTTCCCAAAACCAAGAACCGGGGTACCCCGGTTCCGGTTCCGGTTTTGGCCAAAAACCGGGAAACCGGACCGGGTTGACACCCCTACTTTTCCACAAAAAAAAAAAAAAAAAAAAATTTAAGTAACTATTTTGACTATTCTAAGGACTTATTGAGATTATGTTTGATAAGCCTAAAAATGTTTGTAAGAAGAAAAAAGTACTCGTTTGGTAAAAAAGTTAAAAGAACTTTTAGGGGTTTAAAAAGCCTAAAAATTGTTAAAAAAATAATTAAGATAAAAACTTAAAAATAAAACTTTTACTCAAAAACTCACTTAAAAATTTTATTCCTTAAATACAATTCTAAACTAGCTCTAAATATGAAAGCTGGTTTAATAAAATTTTATGTCGAACAGAAGAAAAAAAAAATTAAAAAATAAAACTTTATGTCGATTCATAGAGGTAGCTAGAAAAGTTTTCACCTGCAAAGGCCGTTGGCTAAGGGAAAGGTAAAACAATAACTACTATCCGCAACAGTGAAGGGTGCTGCCAGCTTTTCTGTCTGATGGTGATGGAAGATTGTTTTTGGAGGACTGCCCGGACCATGACTAGGGTTCACAGCTGCCACCTAAATTACTGTACTACTTTTATATATGTTATTTTATAGACTTTAACACTGTTTTTATAGGATTGTGATGATATAATAATAAAAATTAACTCCCAATGTTTCTTTGTAGAAACCTTTACTTATTCAAAATTTAAATTTACTGTAATGTCATTTTAATTACATAACAGTTGTGGAATCGTTTATTAAATAGTTTTTCACTTTAACTTTTATATTGTTGAATAACAAAACTGGTTTAATAAAGGAAAATGATAAATATCATTCTCTCAATTATTTTCGCATAGTAAAATAAGTAAATCTATTATTAATTTTTTTTGTGCAATTTACATGAATCTACTGCCATTAAATTTATAAAAATAGATAATTAAATTTAATAATACTCTTAAGAATAGTACGTGGAGTAGCTAGCAAAGGCTGCACCTGCAAAGCCAATTGCTAGAAGAGATAACAATAAATACTATCCGCAATGGTGAAGGGTGCTGCAAGCTTTTCTGTCTGATGGTGGTGGGGGAAGATTGTTTTTCATTTTTATAGCCATAATTATTGTCTTCTGAAGAGTGGGAAGGGAGAGTAGAAGAAAAGTTGTGTCAGATCTAGGTTGACAGTTTACTTTCTTAAGATGGTGAAAGTGATTTTGGAAAGTAGTTGGAAGTCCACCAAACCTCTTAAATTTTAATCTCTTTCCTTTGAATTGTTCCACATTTGAGAAAACCGTAACAAATTCACTGTCCCGACAAATTGATATTTGGGACAGTGGAGTCAAAAAAAAAACATAAATTAATAAATAGGCTTATTTAGTAGACTGTATATAGTTACAGTATAATTGAAATAATATGACAATAAAAATAAGCAAATACTTTTTTTTTTACAAGTGTTAATTTAAGTATTGATTTTTATTACTACATTATTAAGTTTTATACAATTGTTTGGTATGAGAAATAGGCACTATTTGGTCATCAAAATTAGATTTGAAAAACTTTTCAACACCCCAGTGTTTTGGTGTAAAAAAGTTTGTCTTTTTAGGTGAAGTTGTGAAATCGTCACCGGAACCATCACCTTGACGTCCTAATGTTAATCGTGAATTGTAATGCCACAATAAAATTAATTAATTTTATGGTTCACTTTCTAGTCTCATTTCTCAACGAATAAAATTCAGAGATATCACACTACTCGAAGAGAGCCTGTAGTGGAAGACTTTTTACTTTTACATATAGATTGTTAGTAATTAACTCACAATTATTTAAAGTCTGGCATCATAACACATAATAAAATCTCCAAATGTTACAATTAAACCACAATCATCAATGTATAACATAAATATTACAAAAACAAATCTATGAGTCATAAAAACATTAAATCTCAAGGTCTAGTCTTAAGAAAGTAAACTAAATGTACGATTTTGATCATCTCATAGCGAGTGCTTCCATCCTCGTCCCACATGTTCTTCAGCCACTTGGAATCTAATTCCTCAAAAATAATCCTGACTATATCCCTCAAAAGAACCTGACAAAATTAGAAGAAAAAAAACATGTGGAACTGAAAAAAATCGCTGAAGATTTCAATCACTTTGGTATAAGATGTTTAATTATGTTGTTACCTTACACAACAATAATGAATAATATGGAATCGAAAAAAAAAAAAGAAAGATTAAGAGAGAGTCAAGACACATATTTACGTGGTTTGGCAATGTACCTACGTCCGCAGAGAGTGCGGCTGTATTTTACTATTAATGGTTCAGGATTACAACATAACATATATATAGGAAAACCCTAATTGTACAGGCGTATCTTAGAAATCCCCAAAATACCCCGTACCATCCCGCTCCATGAATGCCGCTTCACTTCGTTCACTCCGCTCTATATACTCGGCCAACACTGGTGTTCTAATATTACTCTCTATGCATGAAAGAATATGAGCCCTTAGTTCCAACAATCTCCATCTTGGCGAGTATTCACCTCTTCGAAGATAATCATTTAGGTTCACCTTGAACTGATAAGTTTGGGGATGCTGCTGCCACTCTTCTTCTCTCTAGCACCTGGAGACATTTGTCAAGTCCAAGTAATGCTTGAACTTATCTGCAGTAACAAGCTTCGTCAACATGTCCGCTGCATTCTCAAAAGTGTGAATCTTTTCAAGTAACAATTCACCTGTAGCAACTAATTCCCTGATCTTGTGAAACCTCACATCAATGTGCTTGGTTCTCGCATGATACACCTAGTTTTTTGCCAAGTAAATGGCGCTCTACCTGTCACAATGCAACGGAACTCTACCTTGCTGAATACCCAATTCCTTGACTAACTCTATGAGTCATAAAGCTTCCTCTGTAGCCTCAGCCGCCTCCATGTACTCTGCCTCAGTCGTGGACATCGCAACCGTGGACTAGATCATAGACTTCCAACATATGGGTCATTCTACAAGAGTGAACACATAACCCATGGTCGACCTCATGTCATCCAAATCCTTACATAATCTGCATTCACATATCCCACAATTGACAAATCACTCTTCTATCTGAAAAAGTTGATGTCATAGTCTGTAGTACCTTTCAAGTATCTGAAAATCCATTTGACTGCATCCCAGCGTTGTCTCTCTGAATTTGCCATATACTTGCTCACCACACTGATTCCATGAGCCAAATTTGGCATGGTACATACCATAACATATATCAGACACCCCTCTGCACTAGCATATGAGACCTTAGACATGTTTTCAGTTTCTTTAACTATCTTTGGACACTGTGAAGTAGACAAACAGAAGTGATTCGCCAAAGGTGTACTCACTGGTTTTGCATGCTTCATGCTAAACCTCGCTAGTACCTTATTCACGTAGCCGGCCTGAGATAGCCACAATCTCTTGGCATCTTTGTCCCTACGAATCTCTATCCCAATAATCTTCTTGGCTGCACCCAAATCTTTCATGTCAAATTATTTACTTAACAAAACTTTTAGTTTGTTGACCTCCACTATACTCTTTGTTGGAATAAGCATATCATCCACATACAGTAACAGAAAAATAAATGAGCCATCATCAAGGTTCCTCACATACACACAACAGTCATATTCACATCTCCTTTAGCCAATTCTGATTATGTAGGAATCAAACCGCTTATACCACTGCCTTAGAGACTACTTCAGCCCATAAAGTGACTTCTTCAATTTACAGACCATGCCTAGGTTTACTAAACCCTTCTGGTTGCTTCATGTAAATTTGCTCATCCAAATCACCATGGAGAAAATCTGTTTCCACATCCATTTCCTCCAATGCCATGTCATAATGAGTTACCAACACCAATACCACTCTGATGGCAGTATGTCTGACCACTGGGAAAAATATTTCCTCACAATCAACCCCTTTCTGCTGTGAATAACCCGTTGCTACTAGGCGAGCCTTGAACAACCTTTTTTCGATACTTTTCTTGAATACCTATTTACACCTTATCGCCCCCTTCCTCTCTAGAAGTTCCACCAAATCTCACGTTTGGTTCTTATATAGGGACTCCTATTGTGCCAAATACCCACCTAAATTAATAGGCGAATTTTTGGTACGTTTTAACTCGCAAGTGCACAAGATCAAAACAATAGTATATGGTGCAAGTACGAGATCATTCCAACGATGATTGTTGATTTTGTTTAGAATTGTTTTTCTAAATTAAAATACCAAAATTGTCACGAAATTGATATTATAAAAAGAAATAAAGATAAATGTAAAAGTAGGGCTTTAATATCCACCACTAATCATACTCAGTTAATATAACAATATGCCAATGTTCCAATCATATCAAGATTACTTAATATTTGCCACCACTAATCAACCTAAGATTACACAAAAACGTCTCCGTTCGCATTGCACGACGGAAAGGAAAAAGGCCAACATTGCGCTTGGGTTGATAGGGGTATATCCAGTCCTCAAGAGACCTTGGGCCCGTTGTATCGCCTTTGACCCACTTGGATTAAACGCCCAAACTCGGCTCCCCAAGATCAAAAATGGATGCATGGCATAATAATTGCTACTCTTTACTTTTTCTATGATTATTCGCTCTTTACTTTCAAGGCATATTAAGCCATGCAAGCATACATACATACATACATACATCCGATCATGCATCCATTCATGCAGGCATCCACTCATACATGCATCCATACATATACCTATGGACTCATGTTTTAAACCTCATACTACTCGAACAGTGCACGAGTATGCCTACATACCAATTAAATCACCATCTTCGGATGTACAATGTATCTTCTTGGGCCTGCTAGCACCAAACTCTTCTCCCAAAATCAAAATCAATTATAGAGTAGTTAGTGCGAGGATTTTTCCCGACTTTGGTGGAACATGCTCGGATCGAATTCAAAGAAATATATACAAGAGTTGCAAAAAACAAAGGTAACAATATTGGTGCGAAGAAAATAAATTAATTCTCATTAGGCCACCACTATGACCTAAGGGAATGGCAAGGTATTGATGAGATAAAATATTTCTCGCTTTTACCAAGCTAGGGCAAATGCCCATTGTTAATGAAAATCCCATAGCTCATTAAGCACATTAAGCACAAGCCCTCAAAACCAGGTGTTATCACTAGGTCCACCTCAAATCATATAGTTGGGCGCAAGATCCTGCAGGTCCAACGATCAAGGGAGCCCAATCAAGGCTCAACAGACCCAATCCAGGCATAACAAACTAAATCTTGTCAAAAGGAGTCCAGGTGCATGTGGAAATCATCATGCAAACCTCTCCAAAGATTGTCATAGAGATAATCGCTGATCAACCGTTCCCAAAGATTAGGGAAATCGAGTACGAATCCCAGAATGACTCTTACTCTCAGCTGCATCTATAAAAAGAGCAACCTACCACAACACCAAATACAGTGAATTCTATCTCTACTACTTTCATTTCATTATCATTACTCTATTGTTATTTACTCTCATTCTCTATAATTCTAACTTCGGCGTCGGAGGTGGAACGACTACCACACCCCCCACTTTGCAGCCTTCCATCATTGATCCATTTTTTTACTCTTAGCAGGTTTTACAATCAAGTTGCTACCAGTGTTGACAATTGTCTCAACACGTATTATCTTATTGATAGATTGATTCGTCATGTTTTAACTATTCCAGTGTCTACAACAACTACCGAACGAGCATTCTCAGCTATGAAAATTGTTAAAACAAGATTTCATAAGAAAATGGAGGATGAATTTCTTGCGGATAATTTAATTGTCTACATTGAAAGGAAAATTTCCGAAAACCTCAATTCAGATTTGATACTTTATGATTGTGTTTCTCTAAGACCACGTAGAATGCAATTTTAGACACTTTGTATTTTGTTTTGTTTTTTGTTTTTTTTTTAACAATAGTTGATTGACAATGCAATATCAACAAAGTAAAATAAAAGTTGGATAAAAGTGTAATTTCTAGCATCCATCTCTCTCTCTCTCTTATATATATATATATATATATATATATATATATATATAAAATAAAATGATATATAAGAGCACTAGCGACAGACTCCTTAAATCCCATTCTTTTCCATAAATGCAGAGAAAACTCTTAAAAAAACTTGCAACGCTCCATTGGTGTTCCCTAAGAACTCTAGCAATAGCTTTCCTAAATCCAATTCCCTTTCCAAAATGCACAGAAAACTCTTAAACATTCACTTGAAATAGACTTCTTTGGTGTTCCCTAAATTTAAGGTTTTCTCTTTTTTCTCTCTAATTCCTCTAATATTTATTTGAAACAATATTTAAATGGTTTTTCTTTACTCTCTATTTCCCCTAACATTTAACATAAAGAATATTTAAATGGTATAAGGAAATGATAAATGAAGCTACAGTGGAGTTTATTTAAATTGGCAAAAAAAGTAGTTTGGTTTTCTATATTTAAGAAAAATCTAAGGAAAATTGTTGCTAGTACTCTAAACCAAGAGAAACCGAAAGGAATTGGGTAGCATTTTCACTTCTCTTATAACAATTTATTTTTTTTAGAAAAAATGCTTTCTCTTTCCACTTGCATTTATTCGGCAAAAAAAAAAAATTTAAATGGCTTTCTCCTTTCTCTTTTTTCTCTCTAACATTTATCTGATAGAATATACTCTTTTAAAGAATATTTAAATATATAGTATAGAAAAAGAAAAAGGAAAGCTACGTACTATCAGTGCTATAACCAGTGAGATAACCGTTTTATGAATTTTTTTTTTCTTTTATTTAAAGGGGCTGTTAACAAAAATGTAACAATTAAATCGAAAGAAAACAAAAAATAATAAAATAATAAACAAAAAGGTTTGACTCTTAATGTGTCTTGAGTGTTGACTTCACGCACGGGATGGAGAACGGCCCCTAGAGTTAAGTGATAATTAAGGCAATTCCCATTTAAGCGATATATGTAGTTAATTTCATGTTTTTTTTTTTTTAATTAATATAACTTCACAAAAATTTTCACTAACAACTTTTTATTAGACGAATTGAATAATAAAGATAAATTCCGACAGATATATTACCCATTGCTAGACTGTCACATTTATCAATCGAAATGGAAAATTCAAGACGTCATGATGAATATTGAATAGTACTCAACAATGCAAAAAAAATAAAAAATAAAAAATAAAATTACTTCACCAAGATTCTCTTACTCCTTGTCTCTATCCAGTGGTGGTGGTGGTAGCACAAACAATTTAATGTGATACGCATAATGGAGCTTTATATAAAGCCACGGGTACGTATTCACTCACTCACGAGTTGGCTTGCTTGCTAGTCTACACAAAAGGGCTGTCTCCTCCAGCTTCTAGCTTGCAAGTCCATTTCAATGGAAAGCATAAGCTTTCTGGGTTTTCTTTCTCTGCTTCTAACTTTGACTAGTTTTTCTTCCCGAGCCGAGGCTCGAGCTTTCTTTGTTTTCGGCGATTCTTTGGTTGATAATGGCAACAACGACTACCTCGCCACCACTGCCCGCGCCGACTCCTACCCTTATGGCATTGACTCTCCGACTCACAGAGCTACCGGTCGTTTTTCAAACGGGCTTAACATCCCGGATATTATCAGTAGGGTTCTACTCTACATACATTAATTAATATTTGTGTTATTTACTGAACTATATGTCGTTTTATTACTTGATTAATGTTATGCTACATGTTTTGTCAGGTGAGCAAATGGGCGCGGAAACCACGTTGCCGTACTTGAGCCCACAGCTCACCGGAGAAAGACTGCTTGTCGGTGCTAACTTTGCTTCTGCTGGGATTGGAATTCTCAACGACACCGGAGTCCAATTTGTAAGCCAAAGCAAACTAATTATTGTTATTGTTCTGTTGGATTTTTGTTGTTATTATTATTATTGTTTTCATTTTCAAAGTAACACTGTAATTTTACTCTGTTTTATCGGATAAGATAACTTATATTTTCGAGTAATACTAAATACTACCTATTTATCTCCACTTTTATCTCAGTCAGCCTCACTCAACTATTCGTCAACTTTTGAATTTATTTTTTATTTTTTTAAGGGCTTATACAAAGACCGATGAGTAGTATCATATTAGCTCAGTCTGATTAGAGTAATTATATAATGAAAGTGTAATACTTAATATTATTCTATGTTTTATTAATAATATTTAGTATATTGCTATATGACTGTAATACAACTTAACGATGTAGCAGTCAAAGTAACCTTTAGGTAACACTTGTAAAAGAAAAATTGTTATACAAATTGTAATACAACTTGACGATATGGTAGTGAAAGTAACCCTTAGATCAGCATTTGTAAGAGAAAAATTGTTATACGACTGTAATACAACTTGACGATATGGCAGTGAATATTGTAACCCTTAGATCAGCACTTGTAAAAGAAAAATTATTATACGAATGTGATAAAGCTTTATGATGTGACAGTAAAAATGAGTTATAGCCTTAGATAAGCACTTGTAAGAGAAAAATTGTTATACGACTGTAATACAACTTGACGATATGGCAGTAAATATTGTATCCTTTAGATCAACACTTGTAAAAGAAAAATTACTATACAACGAGTGTGATAAAACTTTATGATGTGACAGTGAAAATAAGTTATAACCTTAGATCAGCACTTGTAAAAAAGACAAAATCCAATGACTAATTTTTCAATACCACAATATTCTAATTGTACTGCAGTCATATAGCATTCTAGTTTTTTATTTTTATTTTTTTTTATCATAAAATTAAATTATGAAAATTGTTTGTTTAATTTGCAGCTATACATAATCCGAATGTACCAACAACTGTTGTACTTTCAACAATACCAACAACGGTTGAGCGCTCTCGTCGGAGCCGACCAAGCTAAGCAGATTGTAAACGACGCGCTGGTCCTCATCACCGTAGGAGGCAACGACTTTGTGAACAACTACTACTTGGTCCCCTTCTCCGCAAGATCTCGCCAATTTGCTCTCCCGGACTACGTTGTCTATGTCGTTTCGGAGTACCGAAAACTTTTAATGGTAATTAATTATATTTATGTTATATTGTTACAATAATCACTTTTAATTGAATTAATATTTTGATAATTCCTTCAATATTAGATTACATGTTATAAATATTAAAAAAAAAACTAAAATAATTATTAATTAGTATTTTATACTCTTGAAATGACTAATGTAGAACATAACCCTATTTTCATGTCGACTAATGCTACTTTTCCTACTCATTTATGTATGAGTGGCAGACATAGCATACTGGTTAACCTAACTTTTAGCGTCAATCATTTTATGAAAACCAAAAAAAGAAAGTTGGTTAAAATATGCCATTTATGACGAATTAGGATCCTCTACAATTTTAGAAAAAATATAGTAGATTCTCAAATTGCATGCTTTTGATTATTGTTAGGCATCGAAACTCTTGAAAATTATCACCTATTGAAAATGTGATATATTTTCAGTTGTGAATTAAGTATATTTTTATTACGTTCTTACGATCTATGTTGTAAAAAAGATTTGACCAAAAAATTATCTTTTAATTTTATAAAGAAGAAGCGTTTTTACAAAAGTGAAGAAGAACCTTTTCGAAAGGAAATTATTTTTGGTTACCTCGATAATATGCCACATTTTTAATGTATAACATTTTTTAAGCGTTTTAATACATAAAAACAGTTTAAATAATGTAATTTGAGAATCTATAATTTTATAGAAATTATAGAAAATCCTAATCCATTTATAACACCATATTTCACAATTTGAGTTTAATTCATTGCGGCTGTGTTTGACAAAGGATCGGACCGGACCGGACCGACGGAAAAACCAAATTTTTTTTTTTAAAATCAATTCTAATATTTTTACTTTTTATATTACATGAATCACTTTTTATTACTATTTAAATAAAAAAATTATTACGAAATAAATTTTTTCACTTTTTAATTCTTATTTTTTTCTCTTATATTAATCAAATTTACTACGACAGTGTTTCACACCCTTTTTCTCTGATCCATTGTCGAACACGGTTGTAAAACCATAAATGGTAGTCGAGAGACTCAACACGAAGGTCACACGAAAGTAGGAAGAAAATAATAATGGTGAGTGGGGACGCATTTATGATTATTTATGACTCATATTTATGTGATGTACGTGAGGGAGGCAGCTTGGAGTTATTGTAAGACAATTTGGTTGGTGAGGCCAACAACGATTCTGCCACTATTAAAGCCTTGGTCACCAACCAACACCAAGTCTTTAGGTTACCACGTCAGAGTTATATGGCAATTAATACATAAGCATCCTAAATAACATAACACTGATATATATATATATATATATATATATATATATAAGTGTTATGTTATTAACTTATTGAGATTGATCGATCGGCTTGTGTTTGAATATGCAGAGAATATACGAGCTGGGAGCACGGAGGGTTTTGGTGACAGGTACAGGACCGCTGGGCTGTGTTCCGGCGGAGCTGGCCATGCGTAGCAGAAATGGTGAGTGCTCGGAGGAGCTGCAACGAGCCACAAACTTGTTCAACCCACAAGTGGCTCAACTGCTTAATCAACTTAACAGAGAGATTGGGTCGGATGTGTTCGTTTTCGGAAATGCTTTTGACATGCACATGGATTTTGTTAGCAATCCTGGAGCTTATGGTACGTACTATGCATGCATCTCAACCTGGCCTCCATAAATAATTTATTATACTTTGCAGCAAATTAAGTTATTTTTTAAGAATATTGAATATTTTATATTTTATTATATATAATGAGTCTTGGTGGATCAAATATTATGCACAGAACGCGATTCAAGAATTAATAATTAATGTGACACAACGACTCACACTGTCACACATACGCAGAGGAGGCAGAAATGTTGTATTGAAGAGGGAATTTGTGGGGCCACCGGGAGTAAATGCCAGATTAAGTTAGGGTGGCTTAAAAATAACAAGAATTAATGCTAGGTTTTTAATACTTTTCTCAAAAATTTGGTTTAGAATTGATGTGTCACTATTATGGGATTTATTATTTTAATAAATAAAAGCATGCATGAAATAATATCACATCTGTCAAATTTTTACTGTCACATCATTCTTTTGAAAAAATGCTAGGTATTTTAACTCTCATGTTTCATAATAAAAATCTATGCAACTTTCGTAAAATTGAACAATGTGAGTAAAAATTAGTTTTTAGATTAACACTTAATTTTTTGTTTTATAAGTACTGATTTTTACTGTCACGTCATTTTGTTGTATGGCAGTTGTACAAGAGTCTACAAAATAATATTAATATTATTCTAAAAATTTAACTTAGAGACGAGTAATGCTGAAAATTATATTTTTATCCCACAACTATTCCACAATGCTAGCGTATCAGTCTTAACTAATTATTATGAAAAAAAAAAAGAATTAAGAATTGGTTGAAACTTTCACTTTAGGGTTTAGAAAACAGAGGCCGAATCTATAGCTGCCAGCAAATAGGGGTGGCGGACCCAAGTGAAGGTTTGGTAGGGATTGGTCCTCCAAAATTTTAAAACTTCCCCCTTAATTTTTTATTTTTAAAATATTCCCTTAAAAACATTTTTTTTTATATAGTTTTGTCCATCTCAAACCTAAAAATCTAGCTCCGGCACCCCTAGTTGCAGAAGTAGGGTTTGTACATGTTTGAGTAGTCTGAAGTGTGAAGCAGTAAGAGATGAATAAGAAGATGATTGTGATGGTTTTGTAGGATTTGTAACATCAAAGATAGCATGCTGCGGGCAAGGGCCATACAACGGGATCGGACTATGCACGCCGGCGTCCAACCTGTGCCCGAACAGAGACATTTATGCTTTTTGGGATCCATTTCATCCATCTGAAAGGGCCAACAGGATCATCGTACAAACAATCATGACTGGATCCACCAAGTACATCAACCCAATGAATCTCAGCACCCTTCTGGCCGTCGACTCCAGGACCTGATCGTCTTTTGCTCTTACAAATCACGTCTTTAGATCTTTTTATGTATTCATGTTAGTTTGAAATTGGGTGGTTATTAATTATATTGTCTTTCTTATCATGGAAATTGTGTAGAGTACGATGTTTCAGATTCATATATAGTTTTTGGGGCTAATAAATAAAATCATTAGTGCTTACTGCTTACTTTATATATGGTCTACATATGTTAAGCTTTGTCTTTATTCATTTCAAAAGTTGGCTGCTCCTGATTGTGGGGACAGGCGGCTGAGAAAGCGATCGATCTTCAAGATAAGCAAGTCATTTTAGTACGCTGTTCTGAGGCTCTAAGCTTAACATCCCAATAGGCAGGATTTACTTTTTATAAATCTATAGATTTGGAGGAAATTTCTGTCGGCTCTTAACAAAGACTATTTCATTCTATGGAATTATTGGTAGAGGGTATAATTGGCCGGCCTGCTAGTGCTAGGCTCCACCCATCATTAAGGCTAATGGTCGACCTTTTTCCTATCATCCCAATAGGCAGGATTTGCTTTTTATAAACCTATCTAGAACCACCCAAATAGTGGTTTAAAGATATGTAGATAAGGATACTAATGTTATATTATTATATGTAATTTTTAAAATGTTAGAAATACTTTTTGTTTAAAAAATTATTTTATTTTATTTTATTTTTTATTCTCTCAACTTCAACTGTTCGAAAATATCACCTAGGGTTTCAAAAAAAATAAATGCTACTCAACATTTTCTGTTATGTTCTTTTTTCGGCATTCTCTTTGTTGTAATGTTTTAGTTTTTCTTTATCTTTTTCTTTATTTTTATTTTTTTAAAAAAAAACCACTAAATCAAGATTATCTACCATTTCAAAGAAATTGTAAATTATCAAATTATAGAATTTAGACCGTATATATGCATCAAAAAGCTTTGAAAATGTCATGTATTTTTTCTGCCTACCTTGACAACTTGCCATGGCAAGTTGTCGAGGTAGGCAGAAAAAATTGCTTTCTCAAAATGCTTTCACTTTTGAAGAGGCGTTTATTCTTTAAAGGGAAAAATATAAAAAATCTTCCCAAACTAACAAGTAACAGTTGTTTTTGAAAGAGCCTCACGATGTTCAAAAGGTTCTAAAGTAGTCCATCAAACTACTAAAATGTGTCAAAAATGTCACATCTTTTTTTATATTCTTATAATACCCTTATTCTTTTAAAAAATAAAATAAAAAATTAATAAATTAATAAAATAAAAAACTAAAATATTAATTTTTAATTTTTTAATTTTTGTTTTTTGTTTTAAAAGGAAAGTGATGTTGCCAGTTGAGCCAACCACAGGGCAAAGATTTTGCATTTATCCATATTTTTTATACCACACAAGTAATTTGTAATTTAAGCCAATTACATTGACTAATTTTTTATTTATTCCAAAAAAAAAATTGTATTTATTTGCCCATTGGTTTTTCTTTTTTTTCTTTTTTTTTTTTGTTTTAAAAAAAGTTTAGTTTATTTTTTATTTTATTAATTTTTTTATTTAGTTTTTAAAAGAATAGGGGTATTGTATGAATATTAAAAAAGATGTAGCCTTTTTGACACACTTTAGTAGTTTGATGGGTTATTTTAGTATGTTTTGAACATTGTAGGGCTATATCACAAACGATTGTTAGTTTAGAGGGCTTTTTTTATATTTTTCTCTTCTTTAAAAGACCAAAATATAATTTTTTGTTCAAACATTTTTACTACACAGAGAGCAACAACCCCATGAAAATATACTTAATTTTCAATTGTAACATGCCACATTTTTAATATGTGATATTTTTGAAGCATTTTAATGCTTAAAAACAATATAAATTTTGTAATTTGAGAATTCACAATTAAAATTGTAAGGGATCCTAATCCCGCACGCCGTGTTCGTCACCATAGTTGCCTTACTACAAGAAATTTGGTCTTTGGGGGCGACATCATTTGAACGCTAAAAGTCCCAAAGTGGACGCTAATGGGTTCCGCTTCATTCAAGTCTACCCTCTACCCGAAGCTCTGTTGTTCAATCCTCTCCACCTTGATCTACTCTTTTCTATCCAGTCCCTAGAACTACGATGCATCAAAATTCCCAAATCTCTCTCTGATTGATTCGATACCACTTCTTTTTTTGATATGTGTATCTGTTCTCTTCCTTTCAGTCATTTTGCATCATTTTTGTTTTTTGGAGAAAGAAATTTATGTTTTTTTGTTTATTTTTTGGATCTCGTGTTATTGTGTTTGCTATTTGAGCCTCGTGAATATAGGGTTCTATTTTCATATGAATGTAATTATGTAGGGTTTGTTTGGCTTCTCGAATATATTAGGGTGGTGTCCTAATTATTGGATGAATAAATTGCTAAAACAAAACGAAGAATTCCAGCAATAATAATATAAAAATTAATTGCAAATAAATTTTAACCCTTTCAAAGTAAAGGAATGAAGATCCTTCAATTTCAATGAAATGGATTTCATGGTCAAGGTTTACAACCTAACTAGAAGTTAGAATCTGTGTAACTACTAGTCATTATCAAATCCTCACATTGGTAGGCAAGCATATAGTTTTCCATTCTCTGAAAATACTTAAATACTTGAATATATGCTTTACCACTACCCAATGTGATGGTCAATATTTAATTAATATGTGCTAACTATGCTAACTCCAAAACATATGCCGGGCTTTGTACGAAGCATAGCATACATCGGAACTTTTAACAGCTAAAGCATAAGAAATAATGCTCACCTCGTCTTTGTCATGGCGTGTTTTAGGACAATGCTCTTTGGTAAAAGGGACTCCATGCGTGAAGGAAATTAGTCACCTCTTAGAGTTTTGCATGCTAAAGTTAGACAAAATCTTCTTTATGTATGGAGCTTTGCATAAATCTTGTTATAATATACGAAAAATATATTTTGTTGTGTATACACTTGTAAGGTTTGTATCCCACCTTAGAAAAATATAAAGAAAAATAATACGCAATACACTTACGTGTACCCAAGCCCATAAGCTTAGGCTTTTGGACTAGAAGTGGTATCCTAATATGTATATTAATTTACTCAACTCCCTTGGTATTTGTCTCCCCAACAATTGTATCAAAGCCTATAGTTAGCTTCTGCTGTTGCTGATATGAATGTCTTAGTTTGACGAGTGTCATTTCTCTTAGAGTACACATATCACTCTTATGTGAGGGGGAGTTTGGTCAATGTGGTAGACTTTAGTCAATGTGGTAGAGACTCAGAAGTGAGAAGAAATTTGTTGTGCATACACTTGTGAGGTTTGTGTCCCACATTGAGAAAATATAAAGAAAAAGAGTACTTAATATACTTAATTAAGTGGACCCAAGCCCGTAAGCTTAAGATTTTGGGCTAGAAGTGATGTCCAAATGCATATATTAATTTACTTGACTCCCTTGGTGTTTGTCTTCCCAACAATCGGTATCAAAGCTCATGGTTAGCTTCTGCTATTGCTGATACAAATGTCTTAGTTTAACGCGTTTGGTTTAACTTCGGTAAAAAATAGTGTTGTTTCTCTTGAAATACGCATGACACTCTTATGTAAGGGGGAGTTTGATCAATGTGGTAGAGACTCATAAGTGATGGGAGATTTGTTGTCCATACATTTGTAAAGAATGTGCCACACATTGAGAAAATATAAAGAAAAATAGTACATAATATACTTAAGTGGACTCAAGCCCATAAGTTTAGGATTTTAGGCTAGAAGTGGTGTCCTAATATATATATTAATTACTTGACTCCCTTGGTGTTTGTCTTTCCAACAATCAGTATCAAAACCCATAGTTAACTTCTGTTATTGTTGATACAAATGTTTTGGTTTGACTTCGGTAAAAGATAAGTGTCATTTCTCTTGGAGTACGCGTGACACTCTTATGTGATTGGGAGTTTAGTCAATGTGGTAGAGACTCGCAAGTGATGAGAGATTTGCTGTGCATACATTTGTGAGGATTGTGTCACACATTGAGAAAATATAAAGGAAAAGAGTACTTAATATACTTAAGTGGACCTAAGCCCATAAGTTTAGGATTTTGGGCTAGAAGTGGCGTCCTAATACATATATTAATTTACTTGACTCCCTTGGTGTTTGTCTTCCCAACAATTGGTATCAAAGCCCATAGTTAGTTTCCGTTATTGCTGATGCGAATGTCTTGGTTTGACGCGTTTGGTTTGACTTTGGTAAAAAATAGTGTCATTTCTCTTGGAGTACGCATGACATTCTTATGTGAGGGGGAGTTTAGTCAATGTGGCAGAGACTCACAAGTGAGGGAAGATTTGTTGTGATTACATTTGTGAGGATTGTGTCACATATTGAGAAAATATATATATATATATATATATATAAAACAAAGAAAAAGAGTACTTAATATACGAAAGTTGACCTAAGCCCATAAGCTTAAGCTTTTGGGATGAAATGTTGCTAATTGTCAGCCTTTGCCCGTTGTCGGCCCCTTTCTAGAGTTTTGCCTATTATCGGCTATTTTGAATTATAGCCCGTTGTCGGCCATTCTGCATTAACCAGCCGCCGTTGTTGGCCGCCTTCTAGGCTTTGTCTCCTTCGGTAGCCGCCATCGTCTACGGCTCGTTCCCGGCCTCTACCATCACCGTCATCATTATTGTTTCTGATTTCAAACCAAGGTTCTAGAATCTTCTACCTTGAGTTTGAGAGGGATCTTAAAATATTATATTACATAATTAAGTTGATATCAAATATTATCTATTTAACAGTTGCTTATAATTAAATATTGGAATTGTAATTGAATCATGAAGATTTGATTAATATACTGGTATAGTTGTATTTGTCCACTATTCTATAAATAGAGACATTTGTATTGTAGACAAATTAAGTTAATAAGCACAATGTAAATAAGGACTATTCAGAGTGGTAGACATAAGTGTCTAAAGACTAACACCGAACCACCCTTACAATTCTTGTGTTACTTTCTATCTCTTGCTTCTGCTTATTTTCACCTCATCATTATTTCAACAATTCTAGCTATCACTCTAATAATCTGGTAATTCTCCGGCCAACGTGAAGATTTGTATCGTGGATCATCTTTCAGAAATTAGTTGTGTTTCCATTACTATGCATGATTGGAACCTATCATTTTCGTTTACTTCTTCGTAATACTTTTAGTTAGTCAGTACACCTCTTGTATGTATCCTGTTTTTCATCTCATAAAAATAAATAAATAAATAAAGAAGGAAAGCATGGGCAGCCCAAGTCTGCAAAGTGCTGTTTTGTTTTTGTTTTTTATTTTCTTAAAAAAATAAGCATGTTCAGTCAACAGTTCACACATCCACCGGCCCCATGGTCACCATCCCCTCTCGGCTCTCACAGGAGAAGTCTCCAACCATACCACCCTCCACCGGCTACTAAACTCTGCCGATAGCATGCCGGCGTCACCCTGGTTGACATGCTCGTCGCCGTGTCGATATCCCTCTTCCTCTCACCACTCACCTCATACCCAACAGCACCTCACCGCTTACCCTGTCGAAATCGCTCCTCCTCTTGCCGAAACGCCCCACGCCGTGCCGATTCGCCCTCACCGTGAGGTTTGTATCCCCTCAAATTTCTCTCATGTTTTAATTTTGTTCTTTTCCTTTTTCAAGGCATTCTATTTATCGGGTGAGTGATAAGTGTTGGATATTTGATTATTGATAGTAGCGTCGTTAAAATAAAAACCTTTTTACTGCAATGAAAAAAATATAGACTAGTTGGTGCAAGTTAGATGGTTACACTAGAATTAGGAAGGATCCTATTACTGTGAATGGCCAAACTTAGACTGTATTCATTGAAATAACTGTTATAAGTTGTGGTATGAAATTCCTTTAATCTTATTAGTGTATATATGCCATTGCTCCATTCATGAAGTCTCATCCTGCATTTGAAGGGGGGTCATTCAGTACCATGCCATTGCTTGTAGAGCTCGAAATACACCTGCCAGTGGGATTGATAGGTAGATGTCTGAGCTCTATGAGGCCATTATAGTCAATACTAGTCGATCACAGCCACAGTTGTTCCCTCAGGTGAGCCAACATCTTTGGCTAAGTAAATTTATTCTCTATTTTAGCTAAAAAGTCACATTTATTTATTTTAGATACCTACTTTTTCAAAGAGCATACATCGGTTCAACACTTAAATTATTCACTTTTATTATTTCATTTAAATATTTTTTTTCAAAGATTTCTTTATTCATTCCTTAAAAAAAGCAAGCATAAAGAACATTTGGTGCAGTACTCACCATTTTTGATGACCCACACCAAATATTTCAATAATTTGGCGAGCCGGATGCAGAGCATTTTAGACCCATTTTAGCATTTTGAGTTATTTTGACTAGTTGGATGAGAGTGCTAACCATTGGGGAATGCATCTTACAGCTGAAAAGGTTGCAAGAATATGCCCTAAGGGATGAGTAGCGTACATGAATGCGTTGACACTGATTAGGGAACCCTCCACACAGTTACCTTTCCCATCCATTCCTCATACGTACCTGGGAACAATGGGTTTTACAATCCTAGCTTTGGAGGATTAGGTGTGCAGCATCCCCAACAGGCACCACTGGCCCCCACCCAGCTCTCCACTCTGATTACTTTTTGTGGCTTTGACATGATTTGGTTTATTTATATTGCATTTTTGTGAACTCCATTTCTGGATTGTCATGTTCATGGACTTTATTTATGCAACTTACATTTTATGGACGGCATTTTATTGAATTCGGTTATGTTATGGACTTCATTTGTAGCATCTGAAGCTTTCTAACGCTAGATTATAACGAGACAGAGGCACCATTATGTACTTGTCAAGGTGGCAGATGGTGCTATTCATGGCTAGAACAAAGCCAAAACCATAGGAGATGGTTTTTTGATGCACATTATGCTTGGTAAATATTAATGAATTAAATTCGTTGCAAGTTTTTATTGAGTGAGTGATAATTTGTGCATATTGCTAGCTCTAAATTAGGACATATGAGTGCAAATTCATTAGAATAGTTTAGCTGGTTTTAGTGAAACTCGAAATTTTGAGTATCTTGGCTTTTTATTATTATTATTATTATTATTTATTTTTATTTATTATTTTATTTTTTATTTTTATTGTTTTTTTACAACAAGGCAATGGGGAGGGAATGATTACACCAAACAAAATATAGAAAAGGGTATGAATATAAAACATAGGGCAACATAGCAATAAGCTCCGATACAACCAAATTAGTGCGAGTAAGCATAAATATAAAAGAAAATGTGCCAAAAGAATGACATTACCCTATGTATTCTTGGCACAAATGCCAAGAAAAAATGCCGTCAATAAGGCAATAACATATCAAAGAGGGCACGACCATGAGGCATAAGAAGTGGCACAAACTTCAAAAGGTTTCAACCCTTTCCGAACGCCAATAACAGTAGGGAAGGCGCTAATGAAAGTTGAATCGAAGCTATTTGTGGGAGGCACCAGCACAATGTTCGAAGAACACCTCAAAACGATTTGCAATCAGATCTCTGAGGATCACCATAGGCAAAAACAGGAAACTAACTATGGAGATCCAGTGTGGGAGAGAGTGGGGAGCTGAAGACTAGGCGCATGAACCAAAAATGAATAGGAACGGCGGTGGTTTGTGCACCACACACGTGTTGGAGCGGCATGTGGTGAATAAGCACAAAGGCAATTAATGGCTCTAAGGAGGATCAAGACAGACCCAAAAAGGAGGAATATGTACGTTTCTCGGCTTTTTGATAGAACTATTAAAAAATTATGTGTTTCTTACATGCACAAATGACAACAATTTTATAGACTGATTTCGAAGAAATCATTTTTATCCGCAATGGCCTAAGATAGCAAGAATCAGAGGGCTCTTTAAGATCTAACCCACTTCTCTAATGCAAAATCGTCAGTGCCAACGATTGGCCATTATGAATGTAATAGTTGCATAAATATTAAGAACTGAATTAAAAATAAAAAATAAAAAAAATTGAGGACCTAGAAACATAGTTCCTTTGTTCAACAGCAATGACTTCAAACCGTAAAGGGGGAAAAAAGTTCGAATTTTCTTTTCAGGTCCATCAAAATTTTATTTTCTTCATTTTCCTTTATGTTAGAACATAACAAAACACAAAATAGTATGTTTTTAGTGTAGAAATTCAATAATAAATAATAAATCGTGCAAATTAGGCAAATTGTTAGATCCTCCCATAATCCTTTTTAGCGGTAACGTCAATTTGGAGAATGTATCAGCCTTCCATTTCAGGCCCAGGCCCTAGTATGTGATATCTTGATGCGACCTGACTTAAAAAAAAAGAAAAAGAAAAAGCATTCCATAGAAGGGCATCCATTTTCGCAATACAACTTGCGATTAGAATTCTTGTTTGTGTTTCATTCCTGATGAATGTGAAAATTTTTCTGCTATTTTTGACCTGGGCCTTAACAAAGCTCTTTGTCCTGATGGTATGACGCGTCTTTTTTACAAATCTTATTGGCCTATTGTGAAGAACTGTGTTATTGCTTCCGTCCAATCTTTTTTTAGGGAAGGATTTATGCTTAAGGCTTTTAATCACATCAATATTGCATTCATCCCTAATGTGGACAACCCCTCATTGGTGAACCACTTTAGGCCTATTAGTCTCATCGACTTCAACTACAAGATTATTTCTAAAATTTTGTCCAATAGGCTCAAGCTTGTTCTCTACAAGATTGTTTCTCCCACTCAATCTGCTTTTTTGAAAGAGAGATCGATTCATGACAATACCATTCTCGACCATGAGGTCTTTCACACTATGAAGCAGCAAAAAAAGAGGCAATAGTGGTCTAATGGCTTTGAAGTTAGACATGGAGAAGGCTTTTGACTCTATGGAATAGAATTTTCTCCTGGAAATTTTCTCCCTGCTTGGCTTCCACCCAACATGGATTAATTGGATAAGTCAGTGTCTCACTACTGCCTCTTTTTCCATTCTCATGGACGGTGCTCCCTATGGCAAATTCCAGCCTTCCCGAGGACTAAAGCAAAGAGATCCCCCCTCTCCTTCTCTTTTTATCCTAGGGTCTTAAATTTTATCTAGACTCTTGTTGAAAGAAGAAACTTTGGGTTCCCTCCATGGAATAAAAATTGCAAGAATGAGTCCTCCTATTTTCCATTTGCTGTTTGCAAATGATGTTATGATTTTCTCCAGGGCTAATAGTGATGAAGCTTTTGCCATTCTCAGTTGTCTCAATACCTACTCTCTTTTGTCTGGGCAATGTATCAATTTCTCTAAGTCTGCTATCTTTTCTAGCACAGGAATTGCAAGCCTGCCATCAAAGCCTCCATCAGTAGCATTCTTAGGTTGCCTTCTATTCCAGCCAGGGCCAAGTATTTGGGCCTTCCTCCTTTCTTTGATCGGGAAAAGAGGAACTCTTTTATTGAGCTAAAGGAGAGGATTTTTGCCAAAGTTACTGGTTGGAAAGCCAAATTGCTTTCTCAAGCAGCTAGAACCACATTGATAAAATCTGTTGCTAATGCTATCCCCTCTTACATCATGTCTCTCTTTCTTCTCCCGAAGAATTTTTGTTGATCAACTCAATTCTAAGCGTCACCAACATTAGTGCAATTTATTTAGGTTCTGTTTGGGTTTGTAATTTCAAAAAGTGCACTTTAAAAATAACGATTTTAAAATTTGTGATTTGAAAATGTGATTTTTTTAAAGGCAGATAAACGTTTGACAAAATAACGGTTTGATATTTAAAATCACAGTTTAGCTTTTATAACTGTGTATTTTTTAAAAAGCATCTTTTTGCTTGCGATTTGAAAACATAGATATTTACGTTTCAAATCACAATTTTTAAAAACACAATCTCAAACAATTCATTTTCTACGATTTGATTTAAATTCCCTATTTTTGTTTATGAAATCGTACTGTCAAACGCACTCTTAATAAGCAATTTGAGTCCAATTTCCATCTTGCTTATTTGCTTTTTTTTTTTTTTTTTTTTTTTTTGGCATAAATGGGCATTGTCTTGCAAGTTGCAAGAAAGGGCAATCCATTAGTTCTTTTTTTGGGGGAAAATATAAAAAAGCCCCCCAAACTAACTGCCGTTGCGATAAAGCCTACTAACGTAGCCCATCAAACTACCAAAATGTATAAAAAATGCCACTTATTTTTTTATATTCCTATAATACTCCTGTTCTTTTAGCAAATAAAATAATTGTAAAATAAAAAAAAAACAATTAAAAAAAAAAACCAATGGGCAAATAAATACAAAAAAAAAAAAAAGAATAAATAAATAATTAGTCACTATAGTTTGCCTAAATTACAAATTGCTTCATGTCGTATGAAAGTAAAATCAAAGGTTCTTTAGATATTCAAAAAAAAAAAAAAAAAAGTCCTTGGAGGGCTAAATTTTGATACAATTTGGTAGTTTGATACAATCAAAGGTTTTATTATTTTATTTGTTAAAAGAATAAGGGTATTATAGGAATATAAAAAAATAAGTGGTCTTTTTGATACAATTTGGTAGTTTGATGGGTTATTTTAGTACATTTTAACATTGTGAGACTCTATTATAAACGGCTGTTAATTTGGAAGGCTTTTTTATATTTTTCCCTTCCTTTTGTTTTTTGTTATTTGTTTTTGTTTTTGTTATTTGTTTATTTATTTATTTTTTTCGGCCTTAAATGGGCTTTGTCAATTGCAAGGAAGGCAAATCCATTAATTTTTTTTTGGGCTTAAATGGGCTTTGTCAATTGCAAGAAAGGGACAATCCATTAGTGAAGGATGGAACAAATGAACAATTCAACTATTCAAGTGAAGCAGTACTAATTGTTTTTATTGCTTTGTGGTGCAGGCAAATGCGGACATGACACTCCTTTAAAACTCATGTTGCATAATAATAAATCATACCTATAAGTTCTATAACAATTATTGATCAATTATACATATTCTTTATCAAATCACCATTAAGGAATTTTCTTGAAAGTTTTAAAAAATTAATATCGAAATATAAATATTACATACAAAAATTTTTGGTTGCGTGGGTATGTCCGTATGTTATTTAGTAGCCTCACATGAAAAATCCGATATTTTCTATTTGCAGCTCGTTTTAAAATCCAAGGGTTACACTTGCCGCTAGGGTTGGTGACGTAGCGGAAGACTAAGGTAACTAATCAAAGAGCAGCGTCTTTGATTCTGCAAGGAGAAGCGTCTTCGTCTTCTACCCAAAAGATAAAACAAGCCCGCAGGCTAAGAAAAAAATAAAACTCCGCAGAGTATTTTGAGAGAGAATTCTCTGATTTGATTATAATTCAATTGATTGAGTTTTACATAATAGGCAAGCCTATTTATAGAAGAGAAATCCTTGGAGAAAAAGTAAACCTACTTCTAGTAGAGAAAGTAAATCTAATCTTAGTAGGAAAGTAAACATAATCCTAGTAGGGAAAGTAAACATAATTCTAATTAGGAAAGTAAATATACTCCTAGTAGGGAAAGGATTAAAAGTAAACTATTTATTCTTGGGGGTGGGGACACACATGTCCTACATCAGTCTCCCCTTCTTGAAAAGAACTCGTCCTCGAGTTAAGTTCTGACTCCTCTAGTGTAAAATATTCAAAAATGTCTGCCACGTTGAATGTTGAGGATATCGCCATTTCTTCTGGAAGATCGATGACATATGCATTGTCGTTAATCTTTTTTAGTACCTTGCATGGACCATACTTCTTATTCCTCAGCTTTCC
>NC_081542.1:9369616-9457915 GCF_901000735.1 Corylus avellana
GTAAACTATTTATTCTTGGGGGTGGGGACACACATGTCCTACATCAGTTGGCAAAACGGATTCATGTGTTGGGTTCGTGTCAACCCGGTTAACCCCCAACTCCGTTTATGCCAACCCGAACGTGACACATTTATTAAACAGGTCACAAACGACCCGTTTAACCTAAACTCTAACCCTAGAACTATGTGTCGTGTTCGCAGGTCGCAGGTTAAATTGTCAGCTCTAAATTAAGTTAAACTTAAAATTTACTTAAAAAAATAAAAATAAAATTTGAAAAATAAATAAATTGTATAAACGTGTTAACCCACGAGCCCAATTAACCCGCCGTTTATGTCAAACCCGAACTCGACATGTTTATTAAACAGGTGACTCGTTTATGATCTGAACCCGTTTAACCTAAACCCTAATATTAAAACTACGTATTATGTTTATGTCGAGTTTCCTGGTTAAATTGCCTGCCCTACTTGTCGCTTCTATCCCATTGTTGCGCCGATGTTCTTCTTTCACTATAAATTTATATTTACAAGTAGAATGATGAGTTTACAACTCAATAACACAAGTAAACTAGTGATGTCCTTCTTTCACTATAAATTTATATTTACAGGTAGAATGATGAGTTTACAACTCAATAACACAAGTAAACTAGTGTTAGGGTGTGATTGCAATCATCACGCAGTTATAGAAAACATCTTAAATATAAAAGTATCTTTTGATAAAACATTACTTTGTAGAACTTACTTTCATAAATATTTCTCTCATAAAACATTTTATTAAAAACATTTCCCTCGTAACCTTTCATTCCCAAATATTTGTTTCGTAAACATCCATTTTATTAAACCTTTAATTTGGGGAAACTTAACAAAATCCTCCAAATATTTTACAAGATTTGAAATTATCCTCTAAAATTTAAAAATTCTTAGCTTAGAGAATTTTTTGCAATGTCTCCGATATCTTAGGATTTTCTTTTAAATCTTAAAATTTTCAAAATATTCTTATTTTTCTTTTATAAAAAAAATAAAAAATTGTAAAAATTCAGACATGGGTATTTTTTCAAATTTGGTTAAATCTTGACCAAAGCCTGAATCTTTGTAATTCATTATTTTTTTATTTTTATAATAAAAAACATGGTATTTTGACAAGATTTATATAAAATCCTAACAGAGAGAAGACATTGCTTAAAATTGAAAGTTCGATATCCTAAATGTAAATTGAGAGTTTTTAAACTTTAAGTAAGTAATTTCAAAATACGTGGAAGTTTAGAAAGTTCTGTTAAGTTTCTCCTAAAACCTTTTTCTTTCATAAAAATCATTATTCTATGTAGTTATGAAAGTGAAACCACGTACACATACATAACTGGCTTTACAAATTCTTAGAGCAATACATAATTGGCTCTGCATATCCCCTGGAGCGAGGTTGTGTGTCCTGCACATCCCTTCTAGGCAAGTATTGGTCCGTACATTCCTCTCTTTCGGAACCTTATCGGCTTAGCCCCCTTTGCTTAGAGTTAGCGGCCGGTAGACTTTGCCCGGGAAAAAAAAAAAAAAAAGAATGGTTATTTGAGATATTATTTTTATAAGTAATGATATTTTAAAAAAAAAATTGATTGAAATATGATTCAATTCTTATTAGAAAATTTGGTTATGTTTGTCAAAAATGCTACATTTTTATTATATTTCTATAATACCTTTTTTTATTATATTCCTATAATACCCTTTAATACACTTTTTTGATTCACAATGGATAAGATTAAAAAATAGAATGAAAAAATAAAAAAATAATAAGTAGAAAAGATTGAGAATTTATGAAAGACTCCCCAATTGGGATACTTAAAACACAGAGATGTTGACATTCACGTGGTTTGGGATAAGTTTTCGCGGGGAAGAAGCGTTAACCATTGCGCACCAAGTGTTGAAAAGAAGGCGTGGGCCATAATTTTGTTGGAGAAACTGATAGACCCAATTAACCATTGCAATACGTTAAGAGGAGACAACTGGAATCATATATATCAATCAACCCCCACAATGGAGTTGTTGCAGTCGTTTGGTCCTTTAAGCATGTCTACTCCCTTGGTACAAATTTTGAGTATAATTCTTTTTTAAAGACTGACTTGTAAAGGACGGATGTCCAAGAGTAAAATTATACTTAAGTCATGTGAGCTAACTAGATGCTTTGGATTGTAACATACCATCACGTTCTGCAGTCGATGGCCCGACGGTAGCCATTTTTCTTTGAGCGGCTCCATTTAACACTATGCTCACACATAGTATCAAAACATTTTAATCTTGCCTATAACCTCTTCCGATACTCGACCACAAAGTCGCAACACATTTGATCACATACTCAACTTAGTGGAGGTTCCAAGTTAGACTTAATAGATTTTGAGGCCTAAGGCGACAAACTTAAGTATGGTCTTTTTAAAAAAAAAATTAAATATTTAATTAAATAATCTTAATTTCAAATCATTCTTTTTTACTTTTGCCCTTAATTTTTTTTTTTCCAAATGACTTGCAAAATTCATTTTTGTTAGGAGACGTTTAATTTCAACAGATGTCATATTTTGTGTTGAGCTATATATAATTCTTTTTTTATGTAGAATTTAGTTTGCAAAATCCAAATTTACTTTATTCTAAAAATTATTTAATGAACGAAATTAGCCAATATATTGGTTTTAAGTGAAGATGAAACTGGGAGTTTAGGAACTGTTTAGGAGTGCATTTAATGTAACTTTCCAATTTTTTCTTTCATTTCCTTTAAAGTCTTAATATCTTGGAATTAATTAGTTCTTTGTATTTATGTTTACCGTAAATGGGGCCTTAATTAGTAACTGTTTAGGAGTGCATTTAATGTAACTTTCCAATTTTTTCTTTCATTTCCTTTAAAGTCTTAATATCTTGGAATTAATTAATTCTTTGTATTTATGTTTACCGTAAATGGGGCCTTAATTAAAGAGCACTTACTAACTTTTTTGTCATAATATTATTTTTTACCATAATTGAGGCCTTAATTAAAGATAATTGACTAACTTTTTATCATAATTGAGGCTCTAATTGTTTTTTTACAAAAGAAAACTTAATTATACTATAGTTATTTGGAGCCTTATTTTTATTATTAGTGTAGGCTATGATATGTTGTGAGCATCACCGACGCTAGCTGCAGTTGAAGTCCATAAGAGTTGAAGTATATATGAATTATAGGGAGAAATTATTGCAGTTGCAGTGTCAATTCAGTCACTACATGTTTAGGCATTTCACAGTAGACAGAGGTTGAAGAGTCAATTACTTTTGCTGGGAAATTAAGAGCCTGAAAAGTAGGTTGAGAAATGTTAGTAGAATCAATTTGAATATGCGTGGGGGAACTTGTTAGTTGAACCGTTTTCTACGGCTAAATTATTCTGCGCGAAGGATATTGGTGCAGAGTAGTTGGTACTATAAAGCCTCATACAGCTCATTCATGTTTTACTTTTATAATTACTTGTATAATGCTCCCAAAGTTCTCAGGATTGTTTAATTTGTGGGCTCCATATATCCTAGCTTTTGTTTATTGTTCTTCACTTATTAATGTTCACAGTACAATTTTCAGATAACAAAAATGGAGGTTTTTCATTCAAGTTTGTGGTACCCCATTTTTTGGATGTGGAATCAGCAATTTAGAAATGCAGGGATTAATATTAAAAAGTGAAATGGTGATAATTTGTTTTAGCATGGGTACGTAGTATGATGGAAGTCTTACCCTTTATGTTGATCAAATGCCGGCATTGATCGGCACTTTTATTTATTTATATTTTTATATTTTTATATTTATATTTATATATATATTTTTTTTATTATTAGACATATTTTTATTTTTTTAAGCAAAAAAGGCAAGAGAGGGATATTAGAGTGACTACTTTATCTGAATGTGACTATAGTAGCATCTGTCCACTTTTTTTTTTTTTTTTTTTTTTCAAAGCAAAAAAGGTCGGAATGGGTTACCAGAGTTGCTATTCTACCTAGGTGTGACTATAGTAGGATAAAAAGGGCTTATACGGTGAGAAACACAGGCCCTCCTTTAAGCCCGATTGAATTATAGCCTAACCTAAACCCATCAAAACTTCAATGCAACTTGAGATGATTTACACTAATTAAACATAAATATTCTCATTGAGGAAGTCCAAACCTAATTACATGAAAATTGCCTTGATCGAGGTCATTGAATCAGCACCTTGATGGTCAAGCACAGGTGCTCTTTAACTTGTCCTTTAGTCCTAGCCTAAACAAAAATAAAAGTCATAAATATATAGTTTTTGATTCATGAAATTGCGACAAAATTTTCAATTTTTTTTTAATATTTTATTGTATTTCAACAAGTAGTATTTCTTTAATCAATGATAATACGTTAAATAAATAAATAATGGAGGGGGAGGGGAAAAACTTCACTCAACTTCCCTAAACATTTGTCACTTTTGCAATGTCTTCTCATAATTCAAAAAAATTCCAATAAGATAAAAATAGCCTTATATATTTGAAAAAAAAAAAAAAAAATTCTAAAACTAAAACAGAAATTTAAAAAAAAATGGGAAACTTCACAAAACCTCCATGAAATTCCTTGTGTTTTGAAATTATGCCCCAATGTTCAAAAACTCTCAATTTAGGGTATCAAACTCTCAATTTTTTGCAATGTCCCTTATCCATTAGGAATTTCTTTTAAATGCTGTCAAAATTATTTCCAAAATACCATTAATTTTTTGCTATAAAAAAAATAAAATAAAAAATTACAAAAATGACGGTGACCATTTTTAAAATTTTTCGAATATATAAGGCTATCTTTTCTCTTATTGAAATTTTTTTAAGGTCATCTTTGTCTTTTTACTGGCCTTAAGAGGTATTGACAAATTTTAGTAGTTTGGAAGGCACATTGACTCTTTCAATAGTTTAGGGGGTACACTGATAATGGGAATGACAATTTTTGATATGACCTGTAAACCCGACGCGAAATTATAGGGTTAAGGTTTGCCATAAACGGGTTCACCCGCTTGACCTGTGGGTTGACTGCTTGACTCGTTTATCAAATTATATATATATATATTAAAAAATAGATATATGTTGAAACAAGTAAATGCGTCAAACGGGTTATGTCGGGTTTGGTCAAACAAATTAAACAGATCGTGTTCAGGTCTAAATGAGTCAAATGGGTCAACCAATTTGTGACTCATTTATTAAACATGTTAAGCGAGTCGTGTTTGGGTTTAATGGTTTGGCCGATTTAGCTAAACGAGTCGGTTCAGGTTTATTTTTATCAAATTGTCGGATCAACCCGAATCCAATTGCCAGCCCTACCTACGTCGACATTAAAATGTGCAAAATATGGTAGGAAGTGTGGTGGGAAAGACAATTAAATCCATAAAATTTGATTACAGGCTGACAACTATGATAAATACCTAATAATGAAAAGTTAATACATCAACACTAATATATAAAATATTAATGAACTTACAGATGGTGCTTGGTGGGTTATTACAGATGTTTTGTTTTTCTGTTTTTGGTTTTTGGTTTTTAAACTCGAGCAGCACCAATTCAAGTCTATTTTCTTTACAAGTTACAAGCATATATCCATGAAAGGGCCGGGATTGCACATAAATATGTAATAAACCTGCGAAATGAGCATAATTAATGAGGTTAAATATTAGGTAGGACACAATACACCTCGTCCAGCCTTGATCCTCAGAACCAAGTTGTAATAAGCAGATCAATTGGGTCCACCTGCGCGCGCCTTAATGTCATCGATTGCTAAACATAATCCAAGAAAAGTTCTCTACATTGACGAAGCCATGGTGCCATCAGGACCAATATTGTTAGCTCTACTTAGCCCAGGCATCTCTATTGGCCATCACCCCCACCAATATACTAATTCTCAGTCCCACAAATCATCTTCTTGTTAAGCTCTTAAGTATATAGCCCTTGTAGCACCCAGTTTTACATTGGGAAGGAATGAGTAGTCCACGTGGAACTTATAGGTGCTAAATCTCACTTTTTATTTTTAATTTATTTTTAATTTAATTTAATTTAATTTAATTATTATTTAATTTAATTTTTTTTTTTTTTTATGAATACAACATGTTGACTGCTATGAAATTTAAACCCACTGCTAAGTCTCACGTTATGTACTTAGATCATGTTTGAGATTGTGCTTGAAAAATAGAGCTTTTAAATTAAAAAGCGTTTTTTGACAAAAATTTTATTTTTAAGCTTTTGTCAAATATGCGTTTTAGTCATTTTTAGGCCTTTTGGACTCTTAAAAGCACTTCTAATTCTTTTTACTAAACATGTACTTATTATTATTATTATTTTTTTTTCAAATAGACTTTTTGAATATTAAACGCACTTTTAAGCTTCTCAAACACACATGCTAACATACCCTTAATAGGTGAAACTGAAGTTTTATAGATGATTTTATTGAAGTTTCAAATTAACCAGTTCATTTTAAAATTATAACACAGACAGATATGGTTAGACCTTTTTTCCAGGTCTACATGCTGCACCTCTAATCATGATTCATTAGAAATGGTCATTGGGGTGCTCTAAAAATGGAGTAAAAAATAATGTTACAAGGCTTGCATTAAACAAACTTCTTCTTCTTCTTCTTATTCTTTTCTTTTTCTTTTTCTTTTTCTTTTTCTTTTTTTAATTTTTTTTAAAATTTTTTTATTCTTGGTAGAAACAACCCCATAATTACCCAGAAGAAGATATTCTTTATACCAGCATGGGTGGTCAGGGCATGACCTCACATGCATGGCAATATTGCTATGCACAACTACCTGTACTAGCTTGCTTTTGCAGTAGTGGGCCTTCTTTTGCTGCAGAGGCCAACAAGCCTAACTATATATAAGGCTTCCCCTATCGTTGCATCTCTGCACACAACCAAAGGTGTTAGTGAAACACATAAGATAGAGCTACCTCTACCCTTTCATTTCTTGCTTCCAAATCCATGGCTAGAATGCTGCTTCTTTGTTCTTGGATGGCCTTCATCATGGCCATGGCATTGGCAGCTTTCAGCACTCAAGCTGATGCTGCTCGGGCTTTCTTCGTCTTTGGAGATTCATTGGTTGATAATGGCAACAACAACTACTTGGTAACCACTGCCCGAGCCGACTCCCCTCCCTACGGCATTGATTACCCAACTCATCACCCCACTGGCCGATTCTCTAATGGCCGAAATATTCCTGATTTTATCAGTTGGGTTTATCTCTTTTTCATGCTCAAATTTGAATATATATTGTTCTTTCTGTTGATTATTTTGTGTATGTTGTGAGATTGATCGACGCGAAAATTTAAATTTAGGTGAGCGAATTGGCTCAGAACCCACGTTGCCATACTTGAGCCCAGAGCTCAATGGAGAAAGACTTCTTGTTGGTGCCAACTTTGCTTCTGCTGGCATTGGAATTCTTAATGACACTGGAATTCAGTTCGTAAGTCCCAACTTCTCACCAACAAGATGGAGGAAATTAGGAAAATGAAGCATTAATTCACGTCCCGCTCAGCAAATATTTAGTATAAAAAGAACATATTTTCTTATTTTAGTTACTCACATTTTCAAAGCACCTACATCTCTCTAAGCATTTTAACTATTATTTAAAATATTCTTTTTTGAAAAATGCTGCACACTCTCATTGTCAAAGTTTCAAGTGCACTGCACACTCTTTGACGTAATAGTGAAAATCAGTATTGGATCCAAAATTCAATAATAATTCATCTAGGATCCAATAATGATTTTTAAGTACGCACTTGGAAGTGTGAGAGTGAAACGTTTGGTGTTTTTTTTTTTTTTTTTTTTGAAGTTAAATCCTTGGCCAAATGACTAGAGGCTAGTTAAGTTAAATGACTAGAGGATTTATAAAAAAAAAAAAAAAAAAAAAAAAAAAAAAAAAAAATACCTAATGTGGGTGCTATATATTGGAGCATACATGATACATACATGCATGGGTGATGGGTTGAATTAATATGTTTGGTGATGGGTTGAATTAATATGTTTGGGTTTGCAGATAAACATAATAAGAATGTTCAGACAACTGGAATACTTTCAAGAGTACCAGCAAAGAGTGGCTGGACTTATTGGAGAAGAGGGAGCAAGGCAACTGGTTGATCAGGCCCTTGTCCTCATCACTGTTGGTGGTAACGACTTTGTGAACAACTACTTCTTAGTACCTTTCTCTGCCAGATCTCGCCAGTACTCTCTTCCAGATTATGTCAAGTATCTCATTTCCGAGTACGAAAAACTTCTGCAGGTGACCTACCCTTTCTCCTTTTACATCCACACATTTATATTCTTACCACCACATGCCTACTTCAAAATGGACATTAATGCACTTGCATTGAGCAATGCCCTTTCACTTTCATGGGTTTCTTTAACTGGTGAAAACTTTGGACTTTGACCGCATTATTGCGTGTAAACAGTTCTTTAGGACTACGCTCACTGCAAAACCGAGTTCAACCCGGTTCGTGTTGAGCAGCATCCTGTATGAGTTTAAGGAGTGATCCTCTCTATTTCATTTGAATTTGATAATATTCAATTAATTATATTGGATAATATTTTTTTCTCCTTAAAAAGTGAAAAAACAAAAATATTCCTATAATATAAATAATTAGATATTACTCATCAACGAAAAAATATCATGTCATAAAACAATTTAAAAAAAAAAACCTTTTTCATTAAATTTGATTTGTGATCCATAGTTTATGAACTACACGTGCCATGTGAGTTAATGGGGTTTTGTTTTTTTTTGTTCTTTCTCTTTCTCTTTCTCTCACTTCTTAATAGCCGAAATTAATGTGATTGCAGAGGCTATATGATCTCGGAGCACGTAGGGTGCTTGTGACAGGGACAGGACCACTGGGCTGCGTTCCAGCAGAATTGGCGATGAGAAGCCCAAGTGGGCAATGCGCAGCAGAGCTGCAAAGAGCTGCGGCCTTGTTCAACCCACAGCTCGTTCAGATGCTAGGCAGGCTCAACAGCAGGATTGGCGCCGATGTTTTTATTGGTGTTAATACACAGCAAATGCACAATGATTTCATCGATAATCCTCAAGCATATGGTATACATACAAATATATGTCTTTTCATCTGGGCCTTCCGTTCTACCATCACGTGTCAAATGAGACATTTAAAAAAAATAAAAAATACGCAATTTTATATTTTCAATTTTTTTACATGCATGTTTAATGTTTTTCAAATTGTTTTTTAAATTTTTTTTTAAATTTTTTTTTTTTTACAGGATTTGTTACATCGAAGGTAGCATGTTGTGGGCAAGGACTCTATAATGGTCTTGGACTTTGCACACCACTATCCAACTTATGCCCAGACAGAGACCTTTATGCATTTTGGGATGCATTCCATCCATCTGAGAAGGCAAACGCACTAATTGTTCAGCAGATCCTGAGTGGCACTTCCTCTTACATGCACCCCATGAATCTCAGCACCATCATGGCATTGGACTCCAGGAATTAATTTATTGCATGTGCTGTCTTGGAAAACCTTGCATTATTTATTAAGTGTAATTTATGTTTAATTTGCGATTCATGTTGGCTTGTGTTGGAATGTAGTAAAGAATTCAGCTTGATGTTGCTTAAGTTATAATGTATTGGTTGATGATATGTCAGAATTGACCCGATTTTCTGTCCGGAATAAGGAATAAGAAAAAAAAGAACGACTTGTTTTGTCACTATGTGCCTTTTGTTTGCTCGTAATGTGCATGCCGAATAGATGATCAAACAAACAATTTTTGACACAATTCACGAATTTGACATGAACTCAACACTAAATTGGTGGATCAGGGTTGAGGGTTTTGACCCGTTTAATTAAACGAATCAGGTTAGAGTTGACCAATATAATTTTATACATATGCATCGACACGATCTGAACTCAACACGCGTCATTTAAGACTAGCAATTTTGAACATGAGTCATAAACCTAACACGAAATTAGCGGATTAGAGTTGAATGATGTGACCTATTTAATTAAATAAGTTGGATTAGAGTTGACTGATATAATTTTATACACATACTTCAACACAACCTGAATTAGACACACAAACACAAATTGCTACTATTCATTAAAAGATCTGGCCTATTTAATTAAATAGGTTGGATTAGAGTTGACTGATATAATTTTATATGCATACTTCAACATAACTTGAATTAGACACACAAACACAAATTGCTACTCTTCCTTAAAAGATCTGAACTATTTAATTAAATAAGTTGGATTAGAGTTGAGTGATATAATTTTATACGCGTACTTTAACACAACCTGAATTAGACACACAAACACAAATTGCTACCCTTCCTTATAATGCGGATGCAACCACATGATGGTCATGCAAGTCTCAGCCTGGTAACGTGGGGTGACTTTTTCACCCATTCAATTTGGTGGGGCCACAATATATGTACGAAGGAAATGTTTGTTTCCTTGTCCTACTTGGTTTGGGACACTTTTTTCCAAGTTTGAGTTGTATTTGAAGTGTCGACCAACTTGTTGCGTTAGCTGACAATCAAGTATTATTAAAGGAGCATTGTGTCTGCAGCCGTTCGGACAATATTAGTCACGCAAAATTTCAGAGAGCTTCGTTTGAAGTCTCGTCTGTAAGGCGTCTGGACACTTATGTTATATTTCAGTTTTTATGTACTTTAGTTTAGTGACCGTTTGAACGGAAGTATGTTTCGTCCGGACAGCCAGCGTAGAAGTCTAAAACCGACTTATTCTCTATTTACTACTAGGGTTAGGACTTTGGGGGCTATAAACACATGCTTAATTATAACCCTAAGAAAATAGCTTTTGATTATTATTCAGTTTTTATCAATAAAAAGCCCCAGAGTTGAGTTTCTTCAATATTTTCTCAAAACATAGAAAAAATCTAGCGTTTTGAGAAGATTTCTTAAATCTTGGATAGACTCAAAGTCTAATTAATATTTATCCATTCTTCTTGTTGTTTATCTTTGCAACCCACGATGTCACGTTGCACCAGTTGGTATCAGAGCACAAGTTACTTTCCATGAAGGGGGAGGGGCAACCATTTTCCATGAATTGACTCGATTTTCTGTCCATATCATAATGTTTTGGAATAAGGAATAAGGAAAAAAATAGAAGAACTACTTGTTTTGTTAGTGTGTGCCTTTTGTTTGCTCGTAATGTGCATGCCGAATAGATGATGAGATTGACAATTTTTGACATGATTCGCGAATTTGACATGAACTCAACACTAAATTGGTAGATCAAGGTTGAGGATTTTGACATGTTTAATTAAACGAATTAAGTTAGAGTTGACCTATATAATCTTATACATTATGCATTGACATGATCTGAACTCAACACGCATTATTTAAGACTGGTAATTTTGAACATGAGTTACAAACCTTACACGAAATTAGTGGGTTAGAGCTAAAGGATTTGACCCTATTTAATTAAATAGGTTAGATTAATAGAGTTCAGTGATACAATCCTATACTCATACTTAAACACAACATCAACCGGACACGCAAACACAAATTGCTATCCTTCCATATAATGTAGATGATGACTACATGATGGTCAAGCAAGTCTCACCTTATTAACGTGGGGTGACTTTTTCACCCATTCAAGTTGGTGGAGCCACAGTATCTGTCCTTCTCTACGAAGGAAAGGTTTGTTTCCTTGTCCTACTTGGTTTGGGAGACTTTTTTTCAAGTTTGAGTTGTATTTGAAGTGTCCATCGACTTGTTGTGTTAGCCGACTACCAAGCATCATTAAAGGAGCATTGTGTCAATTGCTGAAGCATCAAAAAAAGCCCTAGATCAAGGCGCCACACAACTTGTGATTCTATGTGTTTGTAGTGCTTTGGAAAGAGAAAAGCGTGGGTCTTTTCTTCTTGGTTTTTTGAGAAAGAAAAAAGAGAGAGAGAGAGAGGATCACAGTTTGAGAGAAAAAAATATAGACTAACCGCCATCTTATCCTAACAAAAGAAAAAGTTGTATTCTTATCTTTTGTATTCTCTTTTGCAAATAATCTTTATTGTGTGATAGTGAGATTTGAGTGTATTAAGGCTTTAGGTTCTAAGTAATTTTCTCTCTGATATTTTTTTGTACTCCATCTTGATAGTGAATTTCTTTGTGATTGCCTCTGCTAGTAGACATACTTCACATTGATAAACCACTTAAATCTTGGTGTTATTTGTGTGTAATTGTCTTTCCTTATTTATTGTAATTGTGGTCTTTTTGCACAAGTGGTATCAGATTCAAGGTTCGGGATTCAAATTGACGGTAAATATGGCGAGTACCAAGTATGAAGTTGAGAAGTTCAATGGGAAAAAAAAAAAACATTTTCTCTCTTTGGCAGAGGAGGATGAGGGATCTTTTGATTTAGCAAGGAGTCTACATGGCGTGATTTGGGAAAGGTGAAGAAATGCAAAAAGATGGCTAGTGATGACTGGGAATAGATGGTTGCAAAGGCTGCCAATGCGATATATCTTAATTTGTAAGATGAAGTCATTCACAATGTAATTATTGATGAAAAAGCAGAGCAAATTTGTTAGAAATTAGACCGTTTGTATATGTTGAAGAATTTGACAAATAATTTGTATGTGAAGAAGCAGCTATATGATTACAGATGGAGGAAAATACAGATTTGTTGGAGGACTTCAATAAGTTAAACATGTTGAATAAACAATTGTTGAATTTTGGTGTGAAGATTCAAGAAGAAGATAAAGCGACACTTTTGTTGTCATCGCTTCCTCTTTCTTATAATCATCTAGTTACGACATTGTTGTGTGGGACTGAGACTCTGATGTTTGAAGAGGTGAATGGATCTCTCTTGTCACACAAGACGGAAAGGGAACCTATCAATGACCAAGTTGATAGGCTTATGGAATGGTTTGAACCAAAGCGTGGAAGAGGTAAATTTAAGGAGAAGAATGACAAAAGTAAGCAGTATAGATCTAAGTCACGATTGTCACATGGTGAAGAATCTTGGTCAAATGCAAAAGATGTAGTGCTATTATTGTCACAAGAAAGGGCACTACAAAAGATTTCACAAGCTGGTGAAACAAGAACTGAAAAATAAAAGAAATCATAAAGGTTTTGTAGATTCAGTCAGTATGGCTAATGACGAGTTCAATGACATAGGGTTAGCGCAAATGTTCTTTCAATTGCCCTAGGTACATATTCTCTTACAGACTCTTGGGTTTTGGATTCTACTTGTTCATATCATATATGTCCGAATAGGCAGTAGTTCATCACATTTAAATCATGTAGTACGGGTACAATACTAATGGGTAATGATGCAATGAGTAAGGCCATAGGACTAGGTACCGTAAAGGTCTGAATGTTTGATGAGATTGTAAGGATATTCATTAATGTTAGATATGTTCCAAACCTTAAGAAAAATTTGATTTCGTTAAACACATTAGATTCTTTGGGCTATGGTTATTCAGCCAAAGATGAAGTTATAAAAATAATTAACGGTATTATGGTGATAATGAAGGCTAAGAAAATTTATAATTTGTATAAGCTACTCGGGAACACAGTTACATGTGGAGCTGCAACATCCACTTTAGCAAAACCAAATAGTGATAATATAGTTTTGTGGCATATGTGGCTTAGCCATTTGGGCCATTTGGAGGAGTGTAGTTGATAAGCGCCGAATGTTCCACATTCAAACCCCTTAACTTGCATATATTAATTCCTTAGCATTTTTATTTGTTTAATTTTGCGTTGTTTTATTGTTTTCAGGTTTTAAAAAAGATGCAAGAAATTTCATTGATTTTGGGTTTAAAGCACACTTTGAGAAGACCCAGAAGATGTGGTTAAGCTTAAGCAATCATAATAGATGACCTATATGATATAGTTAAGTTTAATCAAATCAAGGATATGATTAAATAGGAATTTCTATAATTAGAGTTAAAATTGGATTGGATTAAATTTTGGATTCTGCACATGTCTTAGTATTTTGTGTTAACTTTCCAATGCCGCTGGTTTCACCTCAATCCGATACTTGAGTGGAAAGTTATGTTCAAAATACTGAGACGTGTGCAGAATCCAAAATTTAATCCAATCCGATTTTAATTCCAATTAGAAAAATTTTGATTTAATCATTTCCTTGATTTGATTAAACTTAACCACATCATATAGGTCATCTATTATGATTGGTTAAGCTTACCATATCTTCTAGGTCTTCTCAAAGTGTGCTTTAAGCCCATTGTTTATGTTTGAGCTTCATAAGCGAAATTTGTTGAAATGTGAGAAGTAATGCAAATTGAGTCTCTACAAGTTCTGTGTGTATGGAAAGCAACGAAGAGTCAGGTTTAACGTAGCATCTCATAGAAATAAAGGCGTTCTCGACAATGTTCACTCAAGTGTTTGGGGACTAGTGGCGGTATCTTCGATCAGAGGTGCGTATTATTTTTTCAGTTTTATTAATGATTTTTCAAGAAATGTCTAGGTTTATCTTATAAGGCACAAGTCAAAGGTTTCACCATCTTCTAGTAATGGAAGACACTGTGGAAAATCAGAATGAAATAAAAGTGAAGTATTTAAGATCCAACAATGGATTAGAGTACAGAGACATTGCATTCTTGGAATTCTGAAAAACGAAAGGCATTACTCATCACTTCACGGTTAAAGGGACTACACAACAAAATGGAGTTGCCGAAAAGATGAACATAATAGTGTTGGAAAAAGCAAGATGCATGAGGTTGAATGTAGTATTGTCAAAGAATTTTTGAGCTGAGACAATTAATTATGCATGTTTCGTCACAAACCAATCTCCATCAATAGCAATTGATTTCAAGGTTTCAGAGGAAGTATGGTCAAGTAAACCAATTGTTATTCTATATTGAGAATATTTAGTTGTCTAACATACATTCACGTGCAAAGTGGAGAGCAATCGAAATTAGATTCAAAGTCAAAAAATTGTATTTTTCTTGGTTTGGATTATGGTGTTAAAGGCTATAGGTTATAGGCTATGGGCTCTACTCTCAAATAAAAATATTGTTAGTAAAGACATGGTGTTTGATGATGCTTATATGCTAAGAAATGGTGAAGATGAAACATCGACTGATAGCCAGAAAGAGAAACATGTCATGAGGTGGAGCTTGATGACCAACATTCACTCACGAACGAATGTGATGGTGAAGAATTTTTAAGAGACTCACAACACCGAGAAGAGCCTTATTCTTTAGCAAAAGGCAAAGAGAAACATGATCAAAAAATATTAGAGATGCATGGATTTGAGGACATGATTTCCTTTGCTCTGACAGTTGGTGGTGGAAACTCATTGTGTGTTTAGAATGGTATATCGAAAGAGGTGGAATCACTACAATAAAGTAAAGCTTGAGAATCAGTAGAATTGTCCAAGAGAAAGAAGGCAAAACAATGTAGATGGGTTTATAGGAAGAAACAACCAACAAAGATAGTTATATGGCCAAGGGGACTAGTAGATAAGCATGGTGTTTAGTCTAAATTAGGTCCTATACTCAAGTTCAAGAAATGCTTGGACTTGAGTGACACTTGTGGATTGTGATTGGCCTTAGGAATTTTGGCAGAAACATCCGAAGGAGATTCGTTTAGATTTGACGGGTTTCAAATTAAGGTTGAGATTGTTAACGTGGGATGACTTTTTCACCCATTCAAGTTGGTGGGACCACAATATTTGTCCTTCTCTATGAAGGAAAGGTTTGCTTCCTTGTCCTACATGGTTTGGGAAACTTTTTTTAAAGTTTGAGTTGTATTTGAAGTGTCCACCGACTTGTTGCATTAGCCGACTACCAAGCATTATTAAAGGAGCATTGTGTCAATTGTTGAAGCATCAGAAAAAGCCTTCGATCAAGGCGCCCAACAGCTCATGTTTTTATGAGTTTGTAGTGCTGAAATCAACTGCCATCTTGTCCCAACAAAATAAGAAGTTTGTTTTCATGTATTTTATATTCTCTTTTGGAATTAATCTTTATTGTGTGATAATGAGATTTTTGTGTATTGAGGTTTTGGGCTCTCGGTGATTTTCTCTAAACTATTTTTTGTACTTCATCTTGATAGTGAATTTCTTTGTAAGGACATAGTTTTCCTATAAACTGAGTTTGGTAAATTTCCTCCATCCTAATCTATAATAATAATGACATGTCTCTTAACATGTGAAAAACACATAATTTTTTAATAACACGTGAGATGAACATGTTTTTTAATAAAATTTATTTCAAATTTGTCCATACTATTAAAAAATTATGTGTTTTTCACATGTTAAGAGACACATGTCATTACTATAGATTATGTTTGAGGAAATTTCTCCAACCCAGTTTGGAGGAAAACGCTGTCTTTCTTTGTAATTGTCTTCCTCAGTAAACGTACCTCACATTGAAGGAACCACTTAAATCTTAGTATTATTTATGTGTGATTGTCTTATTTTATTTACGATAATTATAGTCTTTTGCACAATATTACAGCCTATGCCAGGCCATCTAACAATTTTTTTTTTTTCTTAGTGAATATACCAATCTATTTTGTGCAATAATGGCTGTGGTAGCTAGCCTCATGATCAAAATAATTCAATTAATTGCTAAACCAAACCAGGAAAAAATTAAGGGTGTTCTATCAGACTTTCGTTGTCGTATAATTAAGCATGTTGGTCACAGAATCATGACTAAACCGAAAGGTTGGATAGGCATCTTCCCATCTCTATTTTTGTTCATTGCATTTTGAAAAATTCTAAATAGATAAATATCACAATTTTATGCGGAATTAACAGATATATATCAAAACAAACATTCACCAAAATATGAATAATCACACACAAAGATTTTGGTGACGAAGATGAAACCTTTTAGAAAACGTTCTAAAAGTAAAACCTCTCCGGGGCAGCCAAACCCAGGAAATCACTATCAAAAGATAATCCAGAGATTACAGACACTAGGAACACTTACAACCCTTTGCAAGACCTTGACTCTGTAAGATCGACAAGCCTCCAACTTGTTTCCTCGCTCACAATCTTCTTCAACGTGATTCTCCTTTATCGGACCCTTCCGATAGACTTCAATTAAGCACACAATCAATACTAACAAAAATCCTCTAAGAGGAATCAATTTGGCTCACAACAAAATAATCACTCAAGCACAGCCTCACACGAAGTCTCTGGGGGTGAAAATTTGTGCTTCTCTCTTCTATAATGATGTATATATACCCCCGACAAAACCCTAGACCTAACCCACTTAAAATCATGTTTTTGGGCCTAAAACTTACGGGGTGTCCGGACATGTTAATGGGCGGTCCGGACACGGCTTCGCGGAGCAAGATTTTAGTTTCTGGAAATGAGGTCCGGACCCGGGGAATTGCGGTCCGGACCCGGCCTGTCCAGTCTTCATCAACAGCTCCGATCGATGGGCGTTTGTGGTCCGATTGAGCTGAAATTTTGCAGGGACGTTCATAACACATGAATCTACATTATGAACGGTGGAGATTGGATTCTGAGCATTCTATATCAGTGTTTGAGCCGTGAACAGTAACATCTACATTTTGGAACTGAATTAAGCCAACACAAGAACTAACACATTTAATTTGTGAAAGACTTTGCTGCATATAAACAAAAAAGCAGATGATTGGTCATGCCTAGATTTTTTTTTTTTTTCCCATAATAAAAAGACACTTGATGGCCCACGTTCTTATTCATTGAATACCAAAATGTCTTAAACACTACGTGATCGGCTATATATACATTAAATGTTTAGTTTAGTTATATATATATATAAAACTAAACAAAACATTTAATGATCCATTGCCAGCGCATGGGTTAGTTGAGGTTGTTTGTCATGATCACCCGCATGGCCATGTCCTTTAGTTATTATTATTTTTTTAATAATTTGTTAAGAGTAAATTTGTATTTTCATAAATTATACACAAGCAATAGATATTTTACCTAAAGAAATTCTACCATTTCTTTAGGTGTTCTACTGGTCGTACGTGAAAAATATATTTTGCTTTTTTTTTTAAGGAACTGGTGAGATAAGTTTTTTTTCTGTTTTTTTTAGAAAATAATATTTATGTAGGATTAGGAGAACGCGAAGAAGAATCGTAACATTTATCTTTTACTTATTACCCGTTTAATTTATCGCAAAACCCTAATGTTAAGAAATAAATTAAAAAAGACTGAAACATAAAATACAAACATTACAAATTTTAATAATTTGTTGTGATTGTATAAAACTCTTTACAATTTGAAAGTAAGTGAAGATAAAAAAATAAAAAATAAAAAATAATAAATAATAAAAAAGTAATTATAGAACTCAATGAAGGATAATTAAGAAGAGTCCCTAGTTCTAGAAAAAAAAAACAGGACGTTGATAGATATATAAGATAGGTACGTGCTTAGCTTGGTCCTAAAATAAATAATATTTATTGCTAATTTAAAAACCAAGAGACAAAGCAAGCCTCGTCGTACTCAGACTAAAACGTTCAACTAAAATCTATTTAGATTTGTAATGGACCTGCAATCTCAATCACTATCCACCGAAAACAATCAATCAATTATATTAATTACAATTAAATGCGGGAGGAAATCTATAAATCTATGAACAATAAATTATTTATATCAATTTTAATGATTTTGTTAACGTCAAACACCCATCAATAATAATATATGAAAAAGAATATCAATCACATGTCAACACAAATGTAATCAGATATTAAATCACACGTTATCAGCATAGATTGATACTTGTTGTTAACGAGGAGGAAAACTCAATCATTGCTTCAACAACAAAATTGACTTTTAGCAGCGACACAATTTTTAATTGTTGAAAGCCACCCCTACCAATAAAAAGGAGGTTATTAATTAAAACGATTCGCATTTAGCAATGGCTTTGGCTTTATTTAATAGAAAAAAAAAAGGTTTTGTTTGTTATGGTTTTATTTTTAAAACAAAAATATTAACTCAAAACACAAAACACACACAATTATTTTTACCTAAAGAAAAATTTAAAGTACCATGTGGGAAAGTAGTATGATTGTGTGTTACAAACATTTTTTCAATTCATTAATTTTTCTTTGACTTTTAAGACAGTGCATTGAATTTCTTGTTTTCTACTTGGTCTTTAACAATTGGTCATGAGCATTACGTTTTTACCGTATGATCATTATCAAATTTTATGATTTTATCTTCATGCATTATGACCTTTTGGTCATTATAGTTTCTTTGAAAAAGTCAGCACTTACTTATATAAAAGAAAAAAAGAAAAAAACTTCTTCAATCCCATGCAGTGAAAATATGCCTTACATACAGAAGATATATTTCTTTTGTTTTCAGTATCGTACAGTATTGTCAAACATATTTTGTTTCCAGCTATAAAGCTATATGCCTATATTCTATGTCATTAGGTTTTCTACAAAATTGTATTATGAAGTCTCTCGGCTATTTTGACAAAATTGTTATTTTATTAGACTTTGTTATTAAAAGCGTCTCCTTGGCAAAAGTAGATGTATGTTATAGTGTAATCCTGATAGGTTACGTATCAAGAGATCACACCAAGTTATACATTTCAAGAGGCACAAATCAACTTTTAAGGATAACGCTCCTATAGTATTGTGAGATATTTTTATACTCCACTTTGCGTTTTTTATAATTTATATATTTTATTGTTAATTTTTAAATTTGTATTATTTCATTTCAACAAAATTTTTTTGCACCAACCAAAATTATTTTCAACATTTCTTTATGTATTGTCTAACTTGGCACCATTTCACCCAACACAAGCCTCTTGTGAGCATTTTTTTCTTTCTTTTTTTTTTTGCCAACCCACCAAAAAAAAAAAAGCCCTTTGTACTTTCTGTGATGAGTCTGATGACGTGATGATAGGGTTGTAACATTCATTGCAAAGCACTTTAGCGAATTTAAGAGCCTGAAAAATTAAGTTCCACAATATATATATTTAATGAAGAAAAAGAAACAAGGAACCAGAGTTGGCAGACGGTGGCATGCCCACCTGTTTAGTAAATGCTTATGTAAATATGCCCCCACATAAGTTCGGCAAACACATATGTATATATGCCCCCACATAAGCATTTAGTAAACAGGTGGGCATGGCACCGTCTGCCAACTCTGGTTCCTTGTTTCTTTTTCTTCATTAAATATATATATTGTGGAACTTAATTTTTCAGGCTATATATATATATATATATATTCTTAGGGATAATTCAATCGATTAACAATTATGCTTCATAAAGCTAAAGTCATTAGTTCGAATCCTCTTTTACGTTTTATTGTGCGAAGATGTTAATATATATATATATATATATATATATATATATACTATAAATACAAAATAAAAATATTTCAACTTTTCTGGAATGAATTAAAGGAGCCTTCTATTTTCCATTAAAATCCGTACTGATATTCTTTCTCAGGACCGAAATTAACCAGATCCAACTCCACAAAAAAAAGAAAAAAAAGAAAAAAAAAAGAAAGAAAGTAAATATTAGCCCAATTATGTATTGTGGGTATTTTTCTTCTGACCATAGGTACAAATAAGCAAAGATGCTACCTAATTGGCATTAATTAAGGTCTGTTATTGGTCATGCCACAATCATTTTTCCCCTTCATCACCTTTTAATAGTAGCATAAGGATTATTCAAAATAATTATCTGTCATAATTTCTAATAACTTAGACAAATATTGTTAGTTATAGATTCTATATGAAACTCAATTACCTAAATAAATTTTGAATTGTTCCGCCACCAACTCTACAAATAAGTATTATATTATTTGCTCAAATTTCTAGTAATTCGAACAGATAATTATTGTGAATTTAATCTCTCATAGTATTATTTAAAAAAAAAAAAAAAAGAAGTTGAATTGGATGTGTTCGGTGGAAGTAGTCTTTTGGGTGTAGCTCAATCGAACCCTACCCCATTTATGTACAACACATGACACGTACACAAGTGGCCTTAATTGATGGCAAACCTAAAAGTTGACATATGGCATGGGCTTTCTATTTCATGCCAGAGGATTGGGAGTTTCGTGTGTGTGGTGACCCCACGACATACAAATGAAGAGTTCATCCTAAGCCACAAAATTTAGTCCCTAGAAAACCAAATGCCTCTAAAATTCCTGCAATTTATTAAATTGTAAGGTAGTTAGATTAGATTCTGATATTAACTAATTTGTTGTTTAGATTGTTAGCAATTTGAGTAGCAAATGTAAGAAAGTAAAAGACCCACCTGCCCAAAACAAAATTAGTTAACAAGAGTACTTGCAATAAGAACAAAGGTGTGTGGTACTGGCAAACCCACATAGCCTACTGATGATCTTAGAGATGGCCTATAAGATTGATAAAAAAGATTCCATTTGAGGGAAACACGAGTCAATGTAAAAATGTGCGAGTCCCATGTCAAAAAGATGTCCTAAGTGTGAGTGATTAATAGCATAGTATGGCCAAAACTTATAAATTAAGCTTTTGAGTTCATGAGTAATATCTCAACGTGCTATATTATGAGCTCACTAAAAGGCTCTCGCAAAGTATCAGTCAACCTCACCGCTTAAAATCACATTGCCTAGCAGAGCCTAATAATCTGAAATAGCTTATGCTAGTGATCAGTGGAAATTGGGTTTGTATATAGTGTACTGCCCATTTATAATACTCAAGCCCGGTTATAGACATGTTTGTGAGTATTAGACAAAACATTTTTGTGGTGCTGTGTTTCTTGATTCATAAATATTTTTGTCCTCATAAGAAAGCAAAACAACACTAAAACTCCAAATTATCCTAGGCTTTCAACATCATTGAATCATCAAGCGATGAACATGTGCCACCATCTAGATTTTTAGCTTTGGTCATCAGCGTGTGATCAGAATATGGTTTATGCTGACATCAACATATGATCAAATCCTAGATGGGAGGCAGAATCTTACAAATAACTATTGAAATGATAGAAATTGGTAGACTTTGTTTGACATTTTATTATTATAATTTTTTGGTTAATTAAGTGGAGTGTTATTATACCACTAATTATTTTAAAAGTTTAAGTTGATAGAAAATAGTTGACTTAGAGCCTGTTTGGGATTGCGTTTGAGAAATATAGCTTTTAAATCAAAAAGAGCTTTTGAAAGCTTCATTTTTAAGCTTTTGCCAAAAGTGTTTTTTGGTCATTTTTAGGTTTTTTGGACCTTTAAAAGTGCTTTTAATTTTTTTTACCAAACGAGTAATTTTTTCTTCAAACGGGCTTTTTGAGTGTTAAAAGCACTTTTAGATCCTTTAAACGCAATCCCAAACATGCCATTAAATTATATTATAACATTTCTTTTCATGTGTGGAATCAAGCTCTCTCTTAACAAGTAATGCTCAACATGTAAATTTTTCAATTAAAATAGAGATGAATGACAAAGACAAAGTTCAGACTTATGATTTATTATTATTATTATTATTTTCTCCTTGATCATTCTTTATTATAGTCACTGAAAATTTATCCTATATTAGGGGGTTGATTGTTCAAATTTAAAGTTAAAAATAACACTGCAAATAATCATATGGGCACCTTGCACCTTAATTTGTGCCTCTACTCCAAGGATCTTTGTCCGTGCATATACCATTCTACAATACCTTACTCCATCATTGCTTATGATACTATCTGTTAAGTAAATTGATATTTTGACGAGTCTTTTAGTGAGTGCATACATAACATAATATGCTAGAACACAACACAATTCAAAAGCTTAACCTTAACGGATTTGAATCCAACTATGTTATATTATTCACCCACATTGAAGACAATATTATCTTTTCAACGTGAAACTCAACTTTTCTACACCTGTGTAAACTCAAACACAAGCATATCTGTGTTCTAAGGCATTGAATAACTCCAAGCTGTTACTCCCGTGCTTTAATTTAGTATCGTGGTCCAGTTTATTCAGTGCTGGTAGGATCCACAAGCTATAAAAAATACTCATCTTTCCCAAATATTTCTCCATCCACACCAGAGATTTCTTCACACAACAACAATGGAAACCTCATCAACTTTGAGTTCTTGGATTACTTTTTTGGGTCTTGTAATTGCAATAGGAAGCCTTATGCAGGCAGCAGATGCGAGGGCTTTCTTCGTCTTCGGGGATTCACTTGTGGACAGTGGCAACAACAACTACCTGGCAACAACTGCCCGGGCCGACTCACCCCCTTATGGCATTGATTATCCAACTCACAGGCCAACAGGCCGCTTCTCCAATGGCCTTAACATCCCCGACCTTATCAGTTGCGTCTCAATCTGCATTAACTCCGATCCTCTCTTTTTTTCTAATCAATTTTATTATTTACACCATGTTTAAAATTGCTATTTTTCTATAGTTTTAATATTTTTTAACTCTTTTATATATTAAACGGGTTTATTTTTTTTATTTACTAAAAGTATTTTTTAAACTCGATAAAGACGGTCTACTTTTTGGCTGCATGCTTGTGAATACAATAATGAAGAATGGGTAGATATGAGTTATTAGTGATGATGAGTTGTTGGTTGCATTGTTAGGTCAACGGATGGGCTCTGAATCGGCATTGCCATACTTGAGCCCTGAGCTCACTGGACAAAGGCTGCTTGTTGGGGCAAACTTTGCTTCGGCTGGCATTGGAATACTCAATGACACTGGAATTCAGTTTGTAAGTGATTGCCGTACTTTCTGCATACCTTATTTGGCATCGGGAATATAAATGCAGAGAGACGGAAAAAATTATGGTGTTTGATCACTACTTATCTTAAAAGTTTAAGTTATTAAAATTATATTCTAATACTGCTTCTTGGGCTTAATGCTGAATAATATAAACAAAATTTAAACTCATGACCTTTGTTCATACCATTTTAAATAATTACTTATCTTAAAAGCTTAAGTTAATAGAAAGTAATGAATTTAGTCATTTAATTTATATTTTAATAATGTGGACCGACGGTTATCCTTATGCAAGCCTCATTCCAATTTATCCTTGTTAGTTTGCCATACTAAATATTTTCTGCAAATGTTTTTTTTTTTTTTTTTTTGAAAACTTTACTTGCCACTCCTGATCTTTCTTCACTTTACAATCATACCCTCAAACTTTAAAAAATGTCAATTTAGTGTATCCATCTTTCAATTTTTTTTTTTTTCACTTTCAACCCACCATTAGGATTTTTCATTAAATCCTTTCAAAATTTTCAAAATACCCCTTTTTTTTATTAAAAAAAAAAAAGAGAAAAAGAAATTGCAAGGATTTAGGAGTTGGTCCAGATTTAACAAAATTTGCAAAAATACTCATGCCTGAATCTTTGAAAAAATGATTTTTTTTTTTTAAAATGGGTATTTTATAAATTTTGACAGAATTTAACATAAATTAAAAAGAAAAATCGAAAGATGAATATACTAAATTAACACTTTTTAAATGTTAAGAGTATGATTATATAAGTGAAAAGATAGTGAATAGAAGAAAAAAAATAATGTAATTACATTATTATTATTTTTTTTCTAACGTGGAACCGTAGCATAAAACTCCAAAAGTACATTATGTTAATTTCATGACAAAATACTAGTTCTACTATATATATATATATATATATATATATATATATATGCCTCCCTAAGCAGCCCTTTTCATTTTGAAAGCCAGAAATTAGCAGTTTGAAAATAATAAATTAAGCAATGGCTAACAATTAATAATGCTGATTTTGGCAGCTAAACATAATAAGAATGTACAGACAATTTGAATACTTCCAAGAATACCAGCGACGAGTGCGTGCTCTGATTGGAAGCGCCGGAACAAAGAGGCTTGTGAGCCAAGCGCTCATTCTCATCACTGTTGGTGGCAATGACTTTGTTAACAACTATTACTTGGTTCCCTATTCGGCAAGATCTCGCCAATACTCCCTGCCCGATTATGTCAAGTATCTCATCTCAGAGTATCGCAAAATTTTATTGGTAATATTTTAATATATCTTAATTTTATTTTGTTGTATTTAACGCCTAACCGTAAACATATTGTCACGTTATTTAAAAATTTTAAGTGATCATGTGACAATGTATCTAGTGTAAAAATATAATCCTCTCTCTATATATATATATATAATGATTCATCTCCATTTCAAGATTAACTATTCTTGTTCCCACAAGTCAAAGGAGGTTATCAATAAAAGGGAAATAGGCATAAGATCTTCAAGTATATGTTTTAGCATCTCAGGCCAACAATCGTGTGGTTTTGTTTCCTTTTTTTAAAATGTTACATGTACTCTCATGTGCACACTCTCAAATGTAGACTTGTTGATTTGATAGTAAAAATTACTATTAAATTCAAGAGTGATTTTTAATGTCACGTAAAAAAATGTACATTTGAAAGTGCATGTAGCATTTCTCTTTCTATTTTTCTTTAACGTGATCATTTAAATTGATGCAGGACATCTTAAACATCATTGGAAGAGTTTTCCATTTTATTTTTTTAACTTTCTAGGTTAGAGCTTTATTTCCTTTTTTTGAACAAAATCGGAGTTTTGTAGTTAAAATTAAGTTTATTTTTGGTTAATATATTAATTAAGGATTAAAAAAAAAAAAAACTCATCTCAAAATTAATTATTATTATTATTATTATTTAAAATTTGCATTAGTACTCTCTTATCTATAAATTATCCAGAAAATAATAAAAATGAGAAGAAAAAGGAATATTGGTACGTAGCTATTGTAAATATGAAGTTCATAAGCCTATTTCTGATGACATTGCAGAAGCTATATAAACTTGGAGGTCGAAGGGTTCTTGTGACAGGAACCGGACCCATGGGTTGTGTCCCGGCGGAATTGGCGATGCGAAACACAAATGGCGGATGCTCAGCCGAGCTGCAAAGAGCTGCTGCCTTGTTCAACCCACAACTCCTTCAAATGTTAAGAGAAATAAATAACAAAGTTGGCAAAGATGTCTTCATAGCTGCCAATACACAACGCATGCACAGGGATTTCATTAATAACCCTCAAGCATTTGGTATGCTAATTGCTTCCTTTTCTACCTACCTCTTTATTTGCAATATTTTTAAGAGCACATATTTGAATTTTTATTTGTTTTTCAAGAAAGACTGATATATTCAAAGGGTCAATGAATGCTGCTACATTAGCTCAGTAGTATGATAGTGGAATGGTATATGAGTATTTAGAATTACACCATAATATAATATTGAGAGTAATTCTATTTAGCAGATTCATGTGCAACTGTCATACAACTTGATGACATGACAAGAAAAATCAAACCTTGATTAATACTTGATTTATTGCCACCTCATTTAATTGTATGACAGTTATACACAAGTCTAATAAATGTCATATTTCACATCTTGTACAAAGTATTACTCTTATTTATTTATGTAGTGTCCTTATTTAAGTTTTGACACCTCATCCAAATGCAAATTTGCTTGACCAAGCACAACTTAGTCTTAACGACACATAATTTTTTATTCTAATGGAAAAGAGCATTAATGTTATTTTGCAGACTGTTATACAACTGTCATATAATTAGAATGACGTAATAGTAAAAATCAATTCTTTTTTTTTTCAAGTGCTAATCTAAAGGCTAAGTTGTATAGCAATTGAAAAAAAAAAACAAAAACAATTAACATTGGCATGTTGTGAGTTTGGCAGGATTTACAACAGCAAAGATAGCTTGTTGTGGGCAAGGGCCTTACAATGGGATTGGACTGTGCACAGGACTCTCCAACTTGTGCCCCAACCGAGATGAGTATGCGTTTTGGGATCCATTCCATCCATCTGAAAAGGCGAACAAAATAATTGTAGAGCAGATCATGTCCGGCTCTACTCACTACATGAACCCCATGAACCTCAGCTCTCTCATGGCCTTGGATAGTCGGACTCCATAATCACCTCAGAGGGGTGAAGAGTCTTTTTCTGGGAAATAATTGCTTGCCAATGTTTATTTCTTTTCACTGTCCTGCATTATCAGGCTTGATATTTGAAATTTGAAACTTCATTGTATTGTCTGACTAGGAAATAATGACCAAATTCTTCTTCAATAACTCTCTCTCTCATATATTGTTATTGTTGATTCATAAAATCAATCCGTGACCATCCACGCGTAGTCCTCGATCCAGGATTCCTACAAGACAATTAAATGTAATAGTGGTGCACCACAAAGGAGGGGAGGGGGGCGGCAGTGACACATCCGATACTTACACTACAAAAAAAATCACATTTAATTAAAAAAAAAAAGTCACTATTTGGCGACTTTTTATGGTTCAAACAATACTAACTAAATTCTGAAAATCTGCAGCTCAAAATTGAGGTTTATAAGCTGAACACTACATATTAAAAAACACTACAATTTCTCTCTCTCACACCCACACACTACAATTAACTTCGATGGCAACACATTCTGACCCGGCACAACCCGACACAACAGTGAAGTCATTTTAATTTTTATAGCCTAACCAAGTGAGAGATGACCGAGAAAGAGAGGGAGATCGGAGATTGAGAGAGAGGGAGTTTGAGAGGGAGACCTGCGGCAGTTTGAGAGAGAGCGAATGACGGAATGGATTGAGCACACTTCACGCTGCCAACCAAGTGAGATATGGCCGAGGAGAGAGAGAGAGAGAGAGAGGTTTGAGAGAGAGCAGCTGAGGGAGAAAAGAAATGGAGAAAAGCTAGGATAAAAATTTAAGTTAAAAAATTCAAAAGATAAACAGGTCAACCAGTGGGTTGACACGACCCGAGATGTTTAATTAAAGGGTCATAAACACCCGTTTATGACACGAACCCATTTAACCTAAACCATAGTCCAAAAATTACGTGTCGGGTTCACGGGTCATGGTTTAAATTGCCAACCCTGCCCAAAATTCCACCCCACCATAGGCCACAAGGGTGGCTTGCGAGCCACCCCTAAGGTGGGGGTGGCCTTTCGGGCCACCCTAGGGCAGATTTGGGTGGCCCCCCAAAGGTGGCATGTGCCACCCCGGCTGAAAGAATTCATAATGTGAAAATAATAAGATAGTTACACAGAGATTCAGGTCAACCAGCGAGTTGACACGACCCGACATGTTTATTAAAAGGGTCATAACCCGAACCCGTTTAACCTAAACCATAGCCCTAAAATTACGTGTCGGGTTAACGGGTCACGAGTTAAATTGCCAGCCCTGTCCAAAATTCCACCCCACCACAGGCCACAAGGGTGGCTTGCGAGCCACCCCTAAGGTGGGGGTGGCCTCTCGGGCCACCCCAGGGCAGATTTGGGTGGGCCCCCAAAGGTGGCTTGCACCACCCCGACTGAAAGAATTCATAATGTGGAAATAATAAGATAGTTACACAGAGATTTACGTGGTTCGATTTATAACCTACATCCACAAGATCAAGCCCTAAGGCTCCATTAAGCTCTTATTATCTGAGTAATATTTACAATATAACTTGCTCCTATTTATAGGAGAATCATGTTGAATACAAATAGACTTCTACTCTAGCTAGGTTAGCTTGGTCATAATCTTTAACTATTCACCATTAACTACAGTGATAGTCTTCAAGTGTGACTTAGTGATATTCTTCAACTGTAAGTCAATAATAGTCTTATACTGTGACTATTATTCTTGAACTTCATGATATACTCTAACATTCCCCCTCAAACTCAAGGTGTAAACTTGTGAAACTTAAACTTCGGCAACTTTTGGCCTCTTTTAGAGAAGAAAGAGCCAACAATAGGATAAGGGAGTAAGGAGATGCGCAACTATGGCCTCTTTTAAAGAAGGGAGCGCCAACTATGGGCTAATAGAAAAAAAAAAAAAAAATGAAAAAAAAAAAGGCAACTATGGGCTAATAGAAAAAAAAAAAAAAAATGAAAAAAAAAAAGGCAACTATGGCCCTTTTTGAGAAGGGAGAGCCAACTATGGGCTAGGGGAAAAGAAATGGGCAACTATGGCCTCTTTTGAGAAGGGAGAGCCAAGTATGGGTTAGGGGAAAAGAAAGGGAAAGCCAACTATGGGCTAAAAGATAAAGAAAATGGGCATCTTGGGCCTCTTTTTGTGAGCAACTTTGGCCTCTTTTGTAGGCATCTTTAGTTTCTTTTTAATTTTTTTTTTTTTTCATCCATTACAAGGAATAGCCAAGTCCCAGATTACAGAAAAACTAGGATAAGAATCAACTTAATCTTGTAACCAAACAAATCTAGGTCTAATACCTAAACCAGGATATCACATTCCTAAACTATAATAGGAATGTTTTTGCACTCAAATAAAGGTAACATACCTGTAACCAAACAGACTTCCTCTTCTTCAATTTCGTATTCCTTTTTACCACACACGCGGCTCCCACCACATACAGGAGTAATAGGACACCGATTGAAGCCGGAGGTGGAGAGAAACGCTGCTTGCGATGACTGGAGTAAGGACACCGGCTGATTGTCGTGGATCGGACGTGCGGCTGTGCATTGTTTAGACTTGGCAGGAGAGGGGCCGTGGACGACTAGGAGGGTATGACAGTTGGCGAATGGGAGTTGTGAGATCGGTGGCATAGGGAGGTTGTTGTGCAGCAATCTATAGCTAAAGGGAGCAGGGGCGCGGTGGCTTATAGTTGAACTAGCGGAGCTCTCTGCCATTGAGGATGTGCGTTCTGTGGCTGATCGATAGGCTGATGGACGATGACCAGCAGGGGCGATGCTGTGGTTCAGTGGTCATCACGATGCTCAGCTGGCAGTGGGATGGTGCGATGGCTTGTGGGCATCGTGGACCAAGATCGGTGGTGGAGGCGCCGCTACACTTCATGGATATCTGGCTAGTATGGAGGGTTGCTCTTAACACACAGAGTCTTGAGGATCACCCACATTGTGGGAAACTTGCTAACTTTGAACCCCTAACTAATTACAGAGCTTTGATGACAAAGGGGCCTGTCATTGATGTTGTTGTGTGGCATGATGGAGAAGTATGGAGGGAGGCGAGGAATAGCGGTTTGGGCTGAACATTGATCGATTCTTCTTCTTTTTTCTTTTTCTTTTTTAACAATATTGCAATCCAGGATCTAACAATTGGCGTTAGCCTATTTGCTCTGTTACCATAAAAGAATTCATAATGCATAAATAATAAAGCAGAAATAATAAGATAATGACACAAAGATTTATGTGGTTCAGTCTATGACCTACATCTGCAAGATCAAGCCCTAAGACTTTATTAAGCTCTTATTTCTCTGAGTAATATTTACAATATAACATGCTCCTATTTATAAGAGAATCATGTTGAATACAAATAGACTTCCACTCTAGCTAGGTTAGCTTGATGATAATCTTTAACTATTTACCAGTAACTATAATGATAGTCTTCAAGTGTGACACAACTGTAAGTCAGTAATAGTCTTATACTTTGACTATTATTCTTGAACTCCATGATATACTCTAACACCGGCAACCCCTAAGGTGGGGGTCGCCTTTTAGGCCACCCTAGATATCCCCTAGGGGTGGCCCAGAAGGCCACCCCTCCCCCCCACGAGGGGCAGGTTGGCAACCACCCCTATAATTTGTTTTATTTATATTTTTTTATATTTTTTTGGTAATTTTTATTTTTTATAAAAGAGTAGTGATGGTTGAACAGTGCAAGTGTCACATTCTAAAGGTGACACACATTGTTCTAGCATAACTTTCTAAAAGGTGACATTTGGCCCAAAGAGATACCTTTTAGTGTCATTTCCACTATAGAAACTGATGAGCGCCGAATGTTGCACATTTAAGCCCTTTAACTCACATATGTTAATTCACCCCAAATATCAACATGAATGAGATCAAAAGGAGCCTTTGAAGTTTTATTACTAATAGGAAAATGAAGCTTTTTCTGTTTTGCCAAAGGGCAAACAGTACAAACTTTATTTGAATCAACAGAAATGAAAGGAACTAAATTGTGCAACATGTTTATTCTAGAATTAGACAAATGACCTAGCCTAAAATGCCATAGGTTTGTTGAATGATTTTTGAGAATAGCAAAATTAACACCATGGTTTGCAGAAAGCAACCAAGTGATCAGATTATGTATGAAACAATAAGAGTTAATAAAAATGAGGCAGCAACCAAGGTGTTTGATAAGCTTTGTTGCAGAAATGAGATTGCATGAAAAAGATGGTACAAATTAGACATTGGTTAAAATGAAATGTTATGAAATTCTAACCGTGCCTATGTGTGTGACAGAAACTAAGTCACCATTAGGTAGTTTGACAGATGTGGATACAATGGATGTAATTGTTGTAAACGAAGAAACATAATTAACCATGTGATCAGTAGCTCCTATATCAATCATCCAAGAAGTATCTGTCGGATTTGGTTTGAGTTTAGGCAAGTTGAGGTTTGAATGAAAAACAAAATGCTTAACATTGAGGGCAAGGGCATTACCTGACACCTTAGAGAAAAGGTGGTCTTGAGTAGCAGGTAAAGAACCTATTTGGTTGGCGGAAGCTTGATGAGGATTAGTCTGCTAGAATTCTAGAAGTCTTTGACACTGTTCTACAGTAATTGGCAGCTGATGAACTTGTGGAGTTACAGGAAAATTTTCTCCATGATTCTGAGCAGCATAGTTCACACTTGAACTTGGGGAAAAAGAAGGCCTCTTTGTGAATTTGAATCCAGGAGGAAAGCCATGCAGTTTGTAGCATTTATCAATCGTATGTCCAAAAATACCACAATGAGTACAGACTGGTTTATCCTTTCGAGTCATCTACCTAGGAAACCTATTTTGCTGTGTGGGGACAGATTTGGTTATCAAGGCTGCAGGGTTTGAATTCATAGATCCTATGAAGATTTGTCTTTGACTTTCTTTTTGAACAACTAGTGAAAACACTTTGTTGATTGGAGGGAGTGGATCCATCAAGAGGATTTGACCTCTAATGTGTGCAAAAGACTTATTGAGCCCCATTAAAAATTGAAAAACGTACTGTTGATCAAAAAATGTGTGGACGATTTCAAGCTACCATAAGAACACGCAGGAACACAAGTACATGGAGAAATGGACTTATAGTTGCTAAATTCATCACAAAGAGATTTGAGACGAGTAAAGTAAAAGCTTACAAACATGCTATCCTGCGATAAGCTAGAGATAGCTTTCTGAAGCTGGAAGGCTTATGGTCCATTTTTCTGTGAGAATCTTTCCTTCAAACTCAACCACATATCCTGGCAATTGTTGATGTAGATTATACTGGTAGCAATGTCCTTTGATAATGTGTTAACAATCCATGAAGATATTGTGTCATTGCACCTCTTCCAGGCTCTGAATTCAGATTAATTCAGAGTGGATGAGTGAGGAAGAGTTCCATCAATGAACTACAACTTGTTATTCATAGAGCGAGCCATGGTCATGGATCGGCTCCAAGTGTTATAATTCTCACCAGTTAATGGTTGAGGAACCAATAATAGCCCTAGATTATCACCATTATGCAGATAGTAATGACTGGAGGTATTGTCATTGAGAGAGAAAGTTAATGAATGAGAAGAAGAAGAAGAAAGGGGAATGGCTACAGGAATCGAGGAAATTGGGATCGACATTGATGAACTGAACTTTCACGAAGTGAAAAGCTCTGATACCATATCAAATTGTAAAGAAAGAAAGAGATTGAAGAATGAACTCAAAACTGTTTTCATTAACTTGCCAAAATACAAAGCAATACATGAGTTTATATACTCTGTTTTACAACTCAACTAACAGAGTATAGGCTAACAACGTAACTAACATAACAGTTTCAATTTACATAACTGACTAGCTGATATAACAAACTAAACTAACTTATATACACGTATGTAAGATAAGAAAGAATAATATGTTGATGATGAGATGCTGTTACAAAAAGCTAGGGAAGATTGCCATACCTCAATAGCCTCTATTTCGTTGAAATTAAAATGTGCAAGGAGAGTTATTAGAGAGCAGGTAGACGCCTTCAATTCCATATCAAGTAGAGGGCAAGTCGTCGATGCAGAGTGAATCAAAGATTGAGGTTAAGATGAGAGTCTAAGACTTGAGGCACAAAATCTGAGTGGCTCGAGCGTGAGTGAGAACTGAGAACTGAGCAAGTGAGTTAAGGAGACTTAAATGAAAAAAAAAAAAAAAAACATCGTTTTCTTATTAAATACCAAAACGACATCATTTTGTTTATTATTATTAAGAGAAACTTTACAAAATTCTCATGAACTTCCACACGTTTTGAAAATATCATCCAAAGTTCAAAAACTCTCAATTAAGGGTATCAAACTTTCAATTTCTTTTAATTTCATAAAAAAAAAAAAAAGATTTTTAAATAAGAATATAATATTAATATAAGTTTTATTTAATTAATATTTAAATGTAAAGAAATGCATCACTTAAACTTGTTGCCTTAGGCCTCAAAATGTATCACGCCAACCCTCATACTAGGTACAGTATACTCCAAGCCTATTTTAACACCCCAAATGAACTCTGGTTGACTTGAAGATAAAGGACTTTGACATAGCCGTTTTGACATTTCGTTTGAAACGTTTGGAGTTTGTTTAACCTACTTTTTACTTGCTCAAAGTTTCTGGTCCATTAAACTTATCAACTTACATGATCTTTTTCTGTAGTTTTCTCAAGTTAATACCTTTAACCTCAATGTTTCTTCCATATTTCTTCTATAAACCTATGATTCTTAAGTTCCTGTATTTTTTCCGAAGTAACCACACCGTTTAATTATTGGGATTATCGTTTTATAATAAGATAAATTGTTTTAACGAAAATACGTGTCTTAAACAATGATTTTAAACAAAGTACGGTTCATATTTTATGTTTACAATTGTTTTGTGTTTTTAAAATATAGGTTGTTGTTTTAGGTTACGTATTTATGTATTAACTTATTCAAACGACTTTTTAAACCAGCACAAACACATAAGTTAATTATTTTATGATTGGTTTAAGGTAATCAAGGTAAACTTTTGATAATCTCATATCAAGAGTATAACCTTGAGATCCTAAAATTGTTTTGAACGTTGTCGTGTTTTTTCAAAACCCTAACGACGTTTCGGGATATTAGGATGCGTGTTTGGAGGGTCTTGAAGGCTCAAACTTAGTGCTGGAAGGCACCAGAATCGATCCTACACTGGCAGGATTGCTTACTACCAAGCAGGATAGATCCTAGCCAGGGTAGGATCGATCCCAACAGGAAGGATCAATCCTAGTCTATATAGGATCGATCGCAGCCCAGCCAAGATCAATCCTAGTCCCTTAGGATCGATCCCAGCCCCTCATGATTGATCCCAAACTGTCCAAACTAATCCCAAATTGTCCGGATTGATCCCAAAACTTTCCAAATTGATCCCAACTGCCTTAAAAGCCTAAATTAAGGTTTTCAAAGTGTGCTTTAGGTTTCCAAGTATGTTTAGGGTCTATGATTAGGGTTTGGCTGATATTTGGGTTTGAATTTGCAGCTTTGTGAGTGATGTCTTTCAGTATATCGTGGATTAGATCTAACCATTCGAGGTAAGATAACTAGCTAGATAAAAAAAAATTTCGCATGATTCTGTAAATGTAAACTATAGACCTTTCTTTAAGCATGACACAATTTTTTTTCTGACTTGATATGAGCCCTAATTATATTTCAATTGCATGATGTTATTTGTAAACCCAAATTATGTTCATTTATCTAACATGTTGTACTGATGATAGGGGACATAATGTTATATATGTGTTGAAAGGTATACTTATGAGATGTACAGTTACCTAATGGGGGTGCCAGTATGAATCTAAGATTTATGGTTACCTGATAAAGGTGCTGGTATGAATATGAGATTTGCAGATATCCAATGAGGATGCCGGTATGAAAATGAGATTTACTATTACCCAACGAGGGTTCCAGTATGAGTTACGATTATCCCAGAGGGGAAATCGGTATGCTTTACGGATTACTCTGTGGCGATTTTTTCAATAAGAATATGAATACATTGTAATGGGGTGTTGGTAGGCGTTACGATGGCTTAATGATCACAAGTCTCTGACGGTTACCTTGTAATAGGGTTCCAGTACAATGACATAGTCGGTATGTTACAATGCCTCGTGGCAGGGGGATCGGTATGTTATGGATTGCCTAATTAGGAATATAGTATGTTAGGCTAACCTCCATTGTACGAGGGTTAATGTACATGTATGACGCCATGGCTAGTATGTTACGGTACTTTGTGTATCGATATGTTACGGTGTTTTGTGTGTCGGTATGTTAGTTACAGTATTTGGTCTGCCGATATGTTACGGTACTTATACTGGTATAATACAATGCTTCATGTGCCGATATGTTACATATCACATGCATAGGGTTCTGGTATATATGGTAAGACCTCTATCGTATGAGGGTTAATATATGGTATGATGATGTTATAGAATGAGAATATGGTGTGATAAGATGATAATCATGGTGATAATATAAATAGAATTAGCAAATTAAGATGTTATGTTTTATATTTAAACGTTTTAATGCCTCAAAGTGAAGTTATCATGATTCATACTCTACATTTTATTAAAATGCCACTTGGCATTCACGCTCAAACCATTTTATAAACATTTTGGAAAACCTTCTAAATGGCATGGTATTAGGAGAAGTCATTTTGAGTCTTTCATGAGGGCTTATTTCTTGGTTTATTTCTATGTAATGTTTACTTACACAGTTGCTAAATTTTCACATGTGGAACATTAATTTGTCATATAGTTTAGCAGGTACTAGATTGAGTTAGAGTTTAGAGTCTTTCGGCGAGCTTGAGATGTGGAGCGAGAACAGTATGCAGTTTTAATGTGTTTTAGTACTTATGAACTCTAGTAATGTATTAGATGATAGTTAGTTGTTGGTACCTTTCATGGATGTTGGATTGTAATTTTATTTGAGAGATATTTTTTGAAGTATTAATCGAAGCTCATATCATATTTTTCTGCATTCCGCTATTTTATTCACTATGGTAGGTGTTTAGTGTAGTTTTCCCAGTTATTTGCAATTTAATTAATTTGGGAAGGGTGCTAGTAACTCTCCAAGTTAATTATTTTTAATTAATTTGCAATAGTTTTCTTTACAAACTCAATCCTTGTCTCATCTACATCACTTACTGAGTTTTTACTCATTAGTTTTGTTTTTATGCTTTCAAGTTAGGAAGATGTGCAGTAGGTGTTTGGAATAGCATGGTAGCATAGTTGGGATTAGAATAGGTCATTCTAACAAGATTTTTCAAAAGTCCCATTATTTTCTTTAATAATTGCACTGTGCACAATAGAAGAAAAATTATTATTTTCAGAGCCAGATTATTTTTGTTAAACTTTAGACTTTTCGTTTCCAAACTTTTAATTTTTAATAAGTGTTTTGATTAATTACTCATGCATATTATCTTATAGTTAGATGTGCTTTGTACGTTTTAATTTATGATCTTTGCACCTCTGAGTCTTTAATAGTTAATAGACTGACTGCCTTCTCAATCGTTGCACTCTAGTCAACTGATCTTCAACTGAGACTTCTACCAATTGTCTCTAACCATTTGGATACCTTGTGTTGACCCTCTTAAACTCTTGTTTCATTTCTACTATTTTTACACTTTTATTTACTGCAAAACAAGGGACATACTTTTTATGGAGTAATGTTATAAGTCTTTTTAGAGTCATCTCAAATGTGATATAGCTTTTAAAATCACTATTGAATTTGAGATGTGATTTATTAACTTTTGATCTATTGGTGATTTTAAAAGCTACATCACATTTGAGATGATTCTAGGACGACTTTAAAAAGACTTATAGTATTACTCATTTTTATGATAGAAATGATCAAACCATTTCAAGTATGAAAACAAAACCCTCATAGTTTTTTCAAATACCACCAAAACAGGGAAATATGTTCACTTTTTAGAAAATTAATTCTTCAAAAGTATGCCGAATCCACACGTTAGATTGTATTTAGATAAAGACATATTGAGATCATTATTGTGTATCCAAGAAAATAATGGATTTAATAACCCAGCCAAAACCTTTAAATAAGTAAGATTTTTTGGATTTTCTTAAATCTCAAAGTATTTACTAAATAAAGGAAACAATCCAACCTTCTAGATTACATCTTTCATGTCTTTCTAACTTCTCTTCTCACCCTGCTAAGTGCTCGCTTTCTTAAATGCAGAGTGAGAGAAGCTTTATCTTCCATTGCTTATATAAGAGCAACCCAGGCTACATGTAGATATAAGCATTGCATAGCTAGCATAGCATAGCATAATATCCTTCTAGAGGCTCCCATTCTAATCAGTAAGTAATGAAAGTATTTGAATTTTCAAATAATTGTGTATACTTCTAGTATATATTAAAGACATCATCATATTTTATTCTATCATGCACATATGGGTACTTATTAAACGTTAAGATTATAAGTTGAGTTAATTATAGTTACATTGTACACAACTTTTATTTACATATATACTATACAAAGATATGATGGTGTGTGCATAATATTATTATTGCAAAATACAACTTAATAGAAGGTTATGAATTTTTTTTCCCTCTATAGTCTATGGGGAACGAGCTAGTGTTTGAATGCATGTGTTTAGTAGCTAGAGAAAGGAAATTAAGCACCAAAATGAGTAACTTATTTCCTTTATGCATGTGTACTGATCAGGAATTGTCCCAATCTAGTGCAGTATTTTATAGTTTTGCTCAACCCAAACTTAAAATTATAATTATGCCCCTCTATGAATTATAAATTTGACTACTTACCAATATTGCTAAATGAAAATGATACTTTTATTGCCCACAGAAATACTGAAGCAAGGAAAAATGGTGTTCGAAAAGGGAGCATCTAGTTTAAAGAGTGTGAAAGCCATTGAAACAGGAAAGGTTGCTGGAACTAACAATTTGGCTACTGAAAGGAAGTTTTCCGTGCTTGTTGTGGACGATGACGCTATCATTAGAAAAATCCACAGCAAGCTCCTAAGCAAATTTCCGGTGGAAATTCAAGTGGCTGTAAATGGAAAGGAAGCAGTTGATCTTTATCGCTCTGGGGCTTTCTTTGACCTTGTTCTTATGGATATGGAAATGCCCATTATGAATGGATTTGAGGTATGTTTTACAAAGAAGAAACTGAAATTCTTAATAAGAATATATGAAATTGGCGTAGACACTCCGAATGCATCCTCTTCATTTTAAGTGAAATACAGATTGAGGAATTATTTCATAATTCATATTATATATTTAACAGATTTGATGATGTCTATGTTGCTGCATGGTGTATATGTTATCCCATCACTTTAAATTTTAAATAACGTGGCACCATATATACCGTTAAACACAACAAAATAAAATCTTGACTGTAAAATGTTTTCTCTTAATTTTACTTGAAACATATAAGATTCTATTTGGAACAAAATAATATTCAAAGTCGTGCATGCATAAAGGTGTTTTTTGTTTTTTGTTTTTTTTTTTTCAATGTATATAGATTAATAAAATTAATTCACAACCATAAATTGATGCAGTTTCTTACATAAGTCCATAATCTCCATAGTAAGAGTCCAAATTAAATGACACCTATGAGGATTGTATGATAGTGCATTGTTATTGTTCATTATAATATTTTTTGATAGACTACTATACGACTATCATACAACTGATATGACGTGTCGGTGAAAATCAACCTTTAATTTTTTCTTTTCTTTTCTTTTACAAGTGCTAATTTAATGGCTGATTTGTATCCCACATCATCAAGTTGTATGACCGTCATATAACAATTTACTAAATAGCATTACTCATTTATTATTATTGTTTTTGTGGACTTTAAGAAAGGAAGATAAAATTCGCAATTCACCAAGTATTTTGTTCAATAGCTTAAAATAAAAATAAATAATAAATAAATAAAAAGACTTTTCAATATTATTTCACTATATATATGCAACTTTGTATATTCGTTGTAATAGTTATTACATTAATTATTATGACAGGCAACAAAGGAGCTACGAGCTTTAGGCCTCAAAAGCTTGATCGTGGGAGTCACAGCACGTTCTTCAGACTCGGAAAAGAAAGCTTTTATGGAAGCTGGTCTAAATGACTGCCATGCGAAACCATTGACAAGTGAAATGGTCAAATCTCTCCTCCAGGAGCTCAACAAGAACAACTAATATGTGATCCTTAATCTTAATTAATATCATGAGATTCGAATAATGTTGTTGCTACAAATAAAATGGACGCTTTTATTTATTTAGTACTTGTTGAATAATGTTGTTGCTACAAATACCTCAACCGAGTCTGACCTTGAGGCCCACACTGCTAGCAAAGCTGTAATTGTGACTCCATCTATACACAGTGTGCTCCTCATAAAACAACTATTGGATCCAAGGCTAAACATAAACATAAACATATATATGATCATAGGGTCAAGCCCATACAATAGAAAGCCCATGATTGTTATACCATACGTACCGGTTTACCATGTCATACAATTAAAATATTGTTCAATTGTTTAGAAAATCATATATAAACAATTATCCATTTGAAATAATCTAACATGTTATAATATCAGTAGGCTCATGATATATTACTTGACAAGTAAAGCATGCTTAGTCCTCTGACATATTGCATGTTGTATTAAAAACAATTTCATAAGTATTTACTTACTTCAATTGCCCATCTACAAACTTGGACATCTCGAATTCCTCGCTACTGTGAAACATACCATAATATTATGTACAATACATCGAGAGTTCTAATCCATGCATGTGAAAACCCTAATATTGCCGTTGGTACACTAACTTCTCCTTATAACCCTAATAACCCATTTCTAGTCACTATCGAACATTTGGTCAACAAGGGTCGAATGTTTGGTGGATGCTGGAATACATAAAGGACTCAAAAACTTTTACCCATTATGCATCAAATCTTAACCAAGGTCTCTATTAGCCTAATAAAAACATATTAAACCATAATGACGTGATAAGACATGGAAAACAAGAACAAGTTCATAATAGAAAACCAATTACTTTATGTGTGAGAAATTATAGACCTAACAAGGTATGCTAAAAACTCATAAAATGCAAGATAAAAATAAGCTACTTATATGAAAATCGGGTTTTAGCTTCAAGGATTACCTTATTAAGAATGGAATTACACCAATGTCACTCGCTTTCTCTATAATTTATCTCTCAAATTTTAGGGTTGCTGGAAATGCAAGAATGAGCTAATAGCCGTGGGTTACTATTTATAAGCATGAGGAATGGATTAGATTGACTGAGGTGGCTAAAAAGTTAAGACTCTCTTGAGATAAAAATTGAATGTTCAGGGTATGGGTTAGACGTTAGCTTAGGGTTAACCTTGAACATTCCAAGGAATTGTCGAACACTTGGCTTAGGGTTAACCTTGAACATTCCAAGGAATTGTCGAACACTTGGCTTAGGGTTAGTCTTGAACATTCTAAGGAAATGTTGAACATTCGGCCTATGGTTAGTCTCGAACGTTCTAGGAATATGTCAAGTGTTTGCCTTACGGGTGGAAATGATGAAAATGTCAAATTTTAATTTTGGAAAAAATTGGTTTATAGCACTTATTGGATTCCTTTTAATGTTAATTTAAATCATGAAGTTTTTTTTTTTTTTTAATTTTTTTTTTTTTACATAAAGTGAAAATTTGACAAATAATCATATTTATTTATTTTATTATCTTTTTTATTAAAATTTTGGGATATTACAGACACATTGGCAGGAGGTGGGCAGATGGAGTGGTGCAACGGTTCGTTTAGCCTCGATGCTGACCAAGAAAGACATCACCTAATACCCTTTTCTCTCATTCTCTCTCTCTTCTCTCTCACTATAGGAAGTTAATTGGGTCAGTGTGAACTTTTGAAATGTGGTGTTTGTGTGGCGATTTTGCTGCTGTGTTTCGAGTGAATGGCGGTGGTAGTGGTGGTGACTTCCAGTGGTGTTTTTAGAGCATTTTTGATGCTCTAACCAAACACTTGAAAATGTTTTCCATATTATTTCCAGGTTTGCAATCAAACAACAAAAAATAACAAATTTTCATTAGAAAATGTTTTACACCAAAACAAACGCTCCCTAAATTAATATATGGTTAAAATATAGATTGATATTAATACAGATTCTTCGAATTAAGAAGGTAATTGCAATGATTTTGGGTGCGTTTGAGATTGTGATTTCATAAGAATAATTTGCGTTTTTAAAAGATACCACAAAATGTAAGATGTTGGGCATTGCAATTTAAAAATTACTTAATTTAAAATAGGAAAAAAAATCTGCGATTTCTATAAGCAGTCTAGGAGTAGGAGGTGCTTATTTGAAAAAACGTGAATTTAAACCAAAATCATAATTTTGCATAACAAATATTTGATAAAAAAAAAAATTTTTAAACATGTTTTACCAAACACCTTTACGATTTTAAAAAGTAGAGATTTTAAAAACGTAATTTTTAAAAACACAATTTTTAAAATCACAGTTATTGAAACCGTAATTCCAAACGGACCATTATAATTTAATGAAAATTACAAACAAAGTGATAATTTGGGATGGAAAGTGAAAATTATCATAAATAGTAAGGAGCTAAAAAGAATTTAACGTTCTTGAAATTTAAAATTTGCTTTTGAAAAATAATTTGCTAAATTTTTTTAAAAGTTCATTTAAACTAACTCTATGCATAAATGCACCTGATAATTACCTGTTCGGCTGTTATCCCTTTTAACACCTGAAACTTCCTCCAAAAACCTCCTTTCTTAAACCCCATTGTCTTCCACTCTTATCCACCCCCTCATCAATGTCCACCCATTTCTTGACCCAAGCCGCCCTCCCCTTCAAACCTCTCCATCTTTCCCTCCCACGACCCGTCGTCGTCGTTCGCTCCTCCGCAGTCTCGGCTCCAGCGAAGCGAACCAAAACCAGAAGGAAGAAGCAGCAGCTCAAGGGCGATGAGTCCTTATCCCCCGCCCTATCTGCGGCCGAGAAGAGCCTTCGGTTCACCTTCATGGAGGAGCTTATGGAGTGCGCCAGGAAGCGCGACTCTCTCGGTGTCTCCCATGTCATCTACGATATGGTTGCCGCTGGCCTCACCCCTGGCCCCCGCTCCTTCCACGGCTTAATTGTCTCCCACGCCCTCAATGCAGACCTCCAAGGCGCCGTACGCCACCATTGTTTGTTTTCCTTATTACTACTGCTATTATGGTTTTGTATTTAAGAAATTGCTTTCGAGTATTTGAGACTATACCAAGTTATAGAAGCTTAATTGTGATTGTTTGTTTTCTTAGTTGATTTTGTTAATAATGTCATGATTGCTATTTGGGACACATCTCACAGCTGGCACCACCAAGATCATGTAGCAAAATCGAAAGAAACATTGTAGCACAAACTGAATTTCTGTTGTTCCATGGTTGCAGATGCAATCACTGAGGAGGGAGTTGAGTGCAGGTATTCGCCCACTGCACGAAACATTTCTGGCGTTGATTCGGTTGTTCGGCTCTAAAGGTCATGCCAATAGAGGTTTAGAAATCCTCGCAGCGATGGAGAAGTTAAACTATGATATTCGCCGGGCTTGGCTAGTTTTTGTTGGTACAAAATACAATTTTGTTCTGCTTTTTATTCATGTGTATTTAGTTGAATTTGAGTGAATATCTTAGTTGGTGAAGTGCTTCTTGTGACCAGAGGAGCTTGTTAGGAACAATCATTTGGAAGATGCAAACAAAGTGTTTTTGAAAGGCGCCAAAGGTGGGCTGAGGGCTACCGATGAAATTTATGACCTTATGATTGAGGAAGATTGTAAAGTCGGAGATCATTCTAATGCCTTGGAAATCGCCTATGAAATGGAGGCTGCTGGGCGGATGGCAACCACTTTTCATTTCAATTGTCTGCTTAGCGTGCAGGTGACCCTTTCTAAAATGTTGCTTATGCGTTGCCTCTTTTTGCATGGTCATGTTTGATTTTTTTTTTTTTTTTTTCTTTTTTCTTTTTAATTCCTTTATATATATATAACTTATTGCATACCGGGTTTTTCTTGTAAATAAACTTGGTAACGAGATTCTTTATAAATTCTTTATGGCTATTGTGGATTAGCCTCTCATCTGTTGGTATTGAATTTGGTTTGGATGAGGCATGAATTTTTCATCCTGCTCATGCATATTAATTGGTAAGCACTTGATGATACAGCTACTTGTAAATCGTTAATGTAGGAGTTTTTCTTGGATTGATGTTATTTTTCACATAGTTACATGATATACCAAAATTCCAACTAAAGAAGCTTCGCAAACTTTTTAAACTTATACGAAAAAAGGGATTCATGAAATGTTTAAGCATTTTAATAGTATATGATGTGAAATTGCTTTGTTGAATCTTTAAGCAATTTAATATCATGAGTATGAAATAGTTTTGGTGATACAAACCTCAAGGGGTTGTCTCAAGTGGTAAAGGCCTTGGTCTTGGTGGCATTTCCATCAAGTCTAAGGTTCGAATCCCCTTAGGTGCAAACAATTCCTTAGGGCCAGCCTACCCGTGAAGCTGAAGTATTACCGATCCGTGTGAAATGGGCATTTTGCACGGGTTTGAGGTTTATCTGACAGGGGTGGGTACATGAAGTGACCCTTTCCTTGAAGGGGTTCCTCGTCATATATATAAAGAATTTTGGTGATACTTTTTTTTTTTTTGATAGGTAATATCAATATATATAAAAGCGCAAAGGGGCGCAATCCATGTACATAGGAAGTATACAATAGAACCCACGTATACAAATGCTTTTAAGCTGAAAATAAAGCACATAAGTCTAAGAATTCCGCAAGCGTTGAAGCTTGCGACGAATGCCACATTACTCTCTATGAGAACAGTGTTTTGAGCACCCTTTTCTTCAACTCTATGAGTCCAAGTTTACGGTCTTCAAAACTCCTTGCATTCCTCCCTCTATAAGCACCACATTACACACAGATGAGCCATTCTCCAAATGTGCATAACTGTACGATTACCCCTTTGACCTCTCAAACTTCCCAAACTTTCCTTCATCCTACCCGGCATCACCCACGTAACACCAAACATCTGAAAAACCATATTCCATACCTCTATAGCAACCTCACAATGCAATAATAAATAATCAATTGATTCACCACTATGCTTGCACATACAACATCACTTCGTCACTATAATGTTCTTCTTACGTAAATTGTCCAATGTTAATATTTTCCCCAGAACAGCCGTCCACACAAAAAAAGCCACTCTCGGAGGAGCTTTACTCTTCCAAATATTCTTCCAAGGACCATCCGTTGGTGCCAAATTAACCCTTACCTGATAGTATGACTTCACCTCAAAATTCTTTCTCTTCGAAGGAATCCAACAAATTTTATCCACCCAACCATGCCTAACCTGTTGGGAATATAGTAACTCGAAAAATCGAATAATTTTGGTGATACTAATTGAAAATCATAACAATCAGAAGTAGTTGAGTACAAGCTTTGCTTGCATTATGTTGTGCATACACTTGTGAGGTTTGTGTCTCACATTAAAAAAATATATTTTTTTGATAAGTAATAAAAAGTTTTATTAAAAGCGTATAGGTGCCCTAAAGTACACTGGGAGTATACAACGGAATCACCTAACGAGAAGAGGAAAAGCGAAAAAGAAAATCATCATTAGTAATCGACATTGGAAAGACATGCGCCACAGTCTAGAGATACAAAGTATGAAAACAAGAGGCTAATATGTCTTCCAAGGTCCCCTCTAAATCCTCAAAACACCTACTATTCTTTTCTTTCCATAAACACCGAAAAAAGCAGGTGGGCACCATTTTTCAAATCGCAGCACTCCCCCTCCTCCCCGAGGACCACCAATAGGCTAGTGGATCCGAAACCCGTCTCGACATCACCCAAGACAACCCAAACCGACCAAAAAAAGTACACCATAGGGCATAGGCAACCTCGCAATGAAGGAGAAGATGATCCACCGTCTCCTCACCCTTTTGCACATATAGCATCTATTCATTAAAGAAATATAAAGAACAATAATACTTAATATACATAAGTGGACCCAAGCCCATTAGCTTAGGCTTTTGGGTTAGAAGTGATGTCCTAATATGTATATTAACTTACTCTTGTTTGACTTCTCTTGGCGTTTCTCTCCCCAACACATTATATCATGGCTTGTGTCCATTCTAGTTTATTTTTTCTTTAATCTTAAATACGAGGGCAACTAACATATTTTTCTTGAATACTTTATTATGATGTAGGCATCATAAGTATCCTGGAATTCCATCTCAACATCTTCGTTGAAACAATATGACAATAGTTGTTGTTTTGTTCTTTGAAATATCTTTGCAAAGACAACTGGTTTTATCATCATTTGTCTTGGAATATAAGGCCTATGTTGGGGATATGTTTTGTAAGCTTGCCTAACATGTCCATAATTTTAAACTATTCTTTCCTTTTTTTGCATTGCATACAGGCTGAAATGTAGCTGATAGAAATATGCATTGGACAGGCATCATGTCGTGACTCCTTTGACATTGCTTCCTACATCTTCAGCCAAAACATCCAAACACCATCTCCAACCATTAATTCTTGGTTTATTTACGGAGTAATGTTACACTTACTCCTACTTTTCTACACTCATTTCTCATACCCATAGGTGGCTTTTAAAAAAACCATTGGATTAAAATCTAATAAAGATCCATCTCATATCCAATGGTGGTTTTAAAGCCACCTATGGGTGTGGAGAAGTGGGAATCAGTGTAGCATTACTCTTATTTATGATTTCGTTTTTTCAAAAGCTCATGTTTGTGAAATTACATAGATATGGTGGTTAGAATAGCAGTAGAAGTATCAGCTGATATTCTAATTCTGTTGTAAATTATTAGAGATTGTTTAAATTTTCCCTAGTTGTTTTCAATTACAAATCCTGCACGAGACTGATTACTTCTGTTTCTATTATTTAGGCTTCATGTGGCATACCTGAAATTGCTTTTGCAACATTTGAGAATATGGAATATGGAGAAGGTTCACATTCTCTTTTCCTTTCTTCATGCTTGTATGTTAAGATATTCCTTCTAAGTGATTTTGCATTCACAACTACTTGCAGAGCAATTTTTTTTTTTTCATGAATGCTGGAGCAGTTTAAGCCTTTTTCAGTCTTTAGTGCAGTGTGTACTGTCAATAATGGAATGCCTAGTTGCTAGCTTTTTTTTTATAAGATTTTGGGCCTTGTGACATTGTAACCACTTTAGGGTACATGATGCAGCAAAGATGCACTTTGGTTATTTCACTATATATCTAAATTAGTAATTTTTTTAGTTGTACTCCTATCCCTTTATTTTGTGATAACCATGCTACTTTACATATTGCATCTAACTCAATTTTTCATGAAATGACCAAGCATATTAAGGTTGATCGTCACATATGTTTACAAAATCTTATGTTGTGACCGGTTAGAGTTTATTTGTTCCAAACTAAATTTATTTGATATATTTGCTCCAGCTTGAGGGGGAGTGTTTACAAAATCTTATGTTGTGACCGGTTAGAGTTTATTTGTTCCAAACTGAATTTATTTGATATATTTGCTCCAGCTTGAGGGGGAGTGTTAGAAGAGTGTATTAGGGTTTGGGGGTATTTTAGTTATTGTCATATTTCTCAAAACTTATAATAAGATGTGTGAGGTAGGCTACGTAAGTTGCACTAGCCTTCTCTTTCTCTTTAATATTTTTCATGCAAACCTCATGACAATATGGAACAAAAATTTTGATGGAAGGGAAGAGGGGTACAGACACAGGAGCAAATTCCTCAACAATACAATTGAATTGGAAAAAAGTGAAAAGGGAGACAATGACTATATTAAGGCAACAATGTCACTGATTGGGCATTGGGTGACAATTAAAATATTCCCTCCCAGTACCTCATCCTTTTACAAGGAGGTTGCTCCTATGCGTTGACCTAGTGAGGGGTGTTTTGAGGGTTTCAGTGTTATCTCGTATCAATCCTACTGTTGTCTCAATTGTTGGGTAACTGTTACATACTCTAGGGATATGTGAGAAAAAAAAAATTGTCATGAGGAACCCCTCAATTCAAACTGTTTGGCAAATAGTTGATACTTGTTAACTGAAGATGCCACTTAACTTCCACTCTTCTTACCCCCTCCCCCCTCTTTTGGTTTGCATAAGCTCTCTTTTGGTTGACGTTTGCTTCTTTTTCTATTTGTTTTTCTTTCCTTCGGTGCTTCATGGTATCAATTTCTATCTATCTTCCTGCTCTTGGACATTGTTAACGACCTTGAAAGTTTACCTATCAGTAATTGGAACAGTTTCACAGAATACTATTTAATCCCTTATTGACCTCAGTAACATTAACCTTAATTGATTCAAATGCTTGAAATATACTCCATGATTGCTTCCTTATTAAACTTCAGATTATAGGTTTCTTATAGTTGAATGAACTCTCAAGCCTTTGTTTTCAATTGTTCAAGGCTTTTTTTTTCACTTAATTATCTTTTTTTTTTTTTTTCTACTGTGCTAAATACTTGCAATTACTTTTTCATAACAGATTATATGAAGCCTGATACTCAGACTTATAATTGGGTGATCCAAGCATTTACAAGAGCTGAATCTTATGACAGGTAATCTTGTAGCACATCAGTAATGAGTGGGTTTGACTGCCCTAGTTGCTGGTTTAAACCATGAAATGATAACTTTGTAGTTTGGATGGCTCAAAAATGTATTAAACCCTATTTTTGGCAGTGGTTCCCAAGAACATTGGAACTCCTACCAATGTGCAAATTAATGTCACAATCAAGTTTCTGATTTCTCTTTTCATAGGAGAATGAGTTTTTGGAGTTTCCTTTAAACTCCACTGTAATATATTGTTTTACATTTCTAATTTGCTGCATGTAGACTGTGTTGATTGGGTCATTCTATTTATTTTAACAATTCTGAATTGGTCTCTAGGATTTTCAACTTGAATATTCCTTAACATATTTAAATCAGGCCTATGTAGAGAAATTTCTTTCATTAATTTTTTATTTATTTTTATCTTATGATTATCAACATCATTGGGCAAAAGACTTGAGCTAGCCTTCTATTCTTTCCTCATCCTGAAACCCTCCTACCTTAGTTTGAACCTTGAACGCTTCCATTTTGAGTGTGGGAGATACCATTTGGCTACAAAGGCCGTTTGTTATTACTACATCAAGTATGCATTTACTCTTAAGCAATAAATTGCGGTAGGCTATGTGACAAACAAGTGAGGGAACTCCATCGACTCTTTGTTGATTGATGGCACAATTTCTTTTCTTTTGTTTTTTGATAGGTAATCAAAGAAATTTTATAGAAAGTGTAGGTGCTCCTAAGCATACAGGAAGTATACAAAAAGGATGCAAAAAACAAAAAAAAAAACAAAAAATAAAGAAAAGCAAAAAACCCCAAACACCAAACAACCCAACAGAAACCAGCCCACAAACCCTAAACAAGATTACATAGCAACAAGAGCCTTCTTGCTTTTGCCCCAGCTAGAGCCACGACTCCTAGCATCAAAGTTGATGGAGCACTCTAAGTTCTTCAACTCCCTTCTCCCTTTAAGTGTAGGAGTGGAATTTGGGACCTCATGACGCTAACCCTTATCCACTTGACCCATGAGGTCCAAAAATCCCATCGTGTTCCCCTCAAAAGAGATCCTCGCGGCTTGAAGACACAACGCTGCCACAGGAGAGATAACAGCCCTTACAAAATCACCTCCACTCGAAGAAACTCCCACCTCAAAGGAAGAAGACAAACTCCAAGGCAAGTCCAGCGAAGGCCTAGGCTGGGGGCTAAAGTCCACCGGCTTCTCACCCAAAACCCCTCTCTGAAGATTCACCCACCTCGTAGACACGAGAAGATTCTACCAACCGATTGGAGATTATCTAGCACCCTAATCATTTATAAAGCTGCTTTTCACCTAGTAAATAAGCAATGTGGGACTTAACATCCATGATTGCCTTTCTATAAACCATCCATTCTATGTGGGCAACTTCTCTTCTTAATATGGGACCGGGGGACCGAAATACTCGTTTCTTTCACAAGGTGGCTAATTCTCATTGTAGGTACAATCGTGTGGAAGTGCTTCGTATTAATGGCATCTTATCCGATGATCCAGCTGAGGTAAAAGATCATATTGTGCAGTATTATCAAAGCTTATACTCGAAGCAAAGCACTTGGAGACTTGGAATGGATAACCAGCCTTTTTGGTCCATTGATGAGGAGGATAATACGTGGTTAGAAAGAGATTTTGAGGAAAAGGAGGTTTGGGAGGTGGTAAAAGGTATGGAGGGTGATAAGGCACCGGGTTCGGATGGCTTCTCCATGGCTTTTTTTCAAGCTTGTTGGGGTGTAGTTAAACATGATGTTATGGCGGTTTTTGCTGAGTTCCATCGTAGACGTCAATTGGTGAAGAGCTTGAATGCAACTTTTATTTCCTTGATTCCAAAAAAGGTGGATGCGGTGGAGATGAAGGATTTTCGGCCCATTAGCTTGGTGGGAGGGGTGTACAAAATTGTTTCTAAGGTTCTTGCCAATAGGATGAAAACTGTTTTGGGTAAGATCATATCCTACTCTCAAAATGCTTTCATCGGGGGTCATCAAATCCTAGATTCTGTGCTCATTGCAAATGAATGTGTGGATAGTCGCATGAAATCAGGGGTGCCAGGTGTTCTTTGTAAATTGGACCTGAAAAAGGCTTATGACCATGTAAATTGGGACTTTGTTTTGTATTTACTGCATCGGTGTGGTTTTGGCGAGAGGTGGAGGGCTTGGATAGAGTGGTGTATTACGTCGGTAAGATTCTCCATTCTTGTGAATGGTTCTCCGGAAGGCTTATTTAACGGTTCGAGAGGAATTCGGCAAGGGGATCCTCTCTCTCCGTTACTTTTCGTGCTTGTTATGGAGGCTTTGAGTAAGATGGTGAATGCAACAGTTGACCAAGGCCTTTTCAATGGATTCTTGGTGGGAGATAGGGTCTTCTCGGAGTTGGTGGTTTCTCACTCTTTATTTGCTGATGATACTCTGATTTTTTGTAAAACTTCTCTCGAGCAAATCCGGTAAGTGCACCTCATTCTCTTATGTTTTGAAGCTGTTTCGGGTTTGAGAGTTAATCTTGGAAAGTCAAAAATTGTGGCTATTGGGGAGGTGGAGAACATTGAGGCAAGTTAATATCCTTGGGTGTAGTGTTGCCGATTTGCCTATGAAGTATTTGGGTCTGCCTCTTGGGGCGTCGTTTAAGGATACGGTTATGTGGAATGATGTGATCGAAAAGATGGAGCGTCAGATGGCAGGTTGGAAGAGAATGTATCTCTCTAAGGGAGGCCGTTTAACTCTCATTACGAGTACGTTGTCTAATCTTCCGACTTACTTTTTGTCTCTGTTTCCAAGTCCTATGAGTGTAGCAAAAAGGCTTGAGAAAGTCCAAGAGATTTCTTGTGGGGAGGGATGGGAGATGAGCCTAAGTTGCATCTTGTAAGTTGGAATCAAGTTTGTTGTCCCCTGCGCTCCGGTGGTCTTGGCATTCGAAAGGTACATCAGTTTAATCAAGTTCTCTTGGGGAAATGGCTTTGGAGATATGCGAATGAGAGTGAGGCTCTTTGGTGCAAGATTATTAAAGCTAAGTATGAAGACCAGGATGGTAGGTGGTGCACAAAGGAGGTTTCGGGCTCTCATGGTGTGGGCTTATGGAAGCATATTCGACAAGGTTGGAACTTCTTTGCCAAAGGTATTCGGTTTGAGGTGGGGGTGGGTTCGAAAGTTCGTTTCTGGCATGATATTTGGTGTGGGGAAAATTCTTTGAAGCATGCCTTCTCGTCCTTGTTCAGTATTGTTAGATACAAAGAAGCTTGGGTGAAGGATAACTTTACTTGGAGGAATGGGGTTGTCGAGTGGAATGTCATTTTTGTGTGGCCCGTCTAGGATTGGGAGATGGATATGGTTTCTTCTTTCTTTGATCGGTTGTACTCTTGCAAGATTTCCATAGGTACTGTGGATCATATTCGTTGGTCCTCGTCTAAGAAGGGTAAGTTCGAGGTTAAGTCGCTCTTCAAGGCCTTGTCCAACTTTGATCATGAGGTGTTTCCTTGGAAGAGTATTTGGCACACTAAGGTGCCTCTGCACGTGGTTTTTTTTGGGTGGACCGTGGCCCTAGGCAAAATTTTGACTCACGATAATTTGCGTAAGAGGAACCTTGTGGTAGTGGAATGGTGTTGTATGTGCAAGAAGACCGGAGAGTCAGTCGATCATCTTCTTCTCCACTGTGAGATCACAAGTGCTCTTTGGCATACTATTTTTAGTCGGTTTGGGTTGCTTTGGGTCATGCCTTGCAGGGTAAGGGACTTGTTCGATTGCTGGTGGTCGGGAGGATGTTCTCTAAGCGTGGTAGTGTGGAAGATGATCCCTCTTTGTCTTATGTGGTGTATATGAAACGAAAGAAATGCTAGATGTTTTGAGAATTTCACTAGGACTGTAGAGGAACTTACTCATCTTTTCTTCTTTACTCTTTACTCTTTGACGGCCGCTTGGCTTGCTCCTTTAGTGATTAGTTTTTCTGACTTCCTCTTTCATTTCTCTTCCTCTTAGGCGCTCTCTTTTTATACTTCCCGTATATGTGGGTTGCGCCCCTCTGTGCTTTTGCTTTATATCATTAGTACTTATCAAAAAAAATATGGGACCGGGGCATGACAAACTCCCCTCCCCCCTCTCCTCTTAAACATCTAACATCCTCGCCATGGCCACGCCATGCAGTGCTGACAGTACCATATGGCATTACTAAGTGACTTTAATACCATTTGTAATGACCCAAAAAAAAGTGCAAGCTACATTTTGTCTATCACTCCAAAATTTAGGGTTTTTCCTAAATCACTTGTAAAGTCCAATTTCACCTAAATTAGCACCTATGGATGCTTTTCCATAAACCACCCATTCTATGTGAGCAACTCTTCTTCTCAATATGGGACCGGAGTGTTACACAAAGTTTGAGAGCTTTTTCTCTTGAAAGTTGTCTTGAGGTTCTACTTACTTTTTTGAGCTAAACACATGGAATTTGAATACTTTTATAAGTTTTTTTTTTTTTTTTTTTTTATTGTTTTTTATTTTTAATTTTTATTTCTAATTCAAGTTATTATGTTGTATCACTTTCTTTAACTTGGTGTTTTAATATGACATGTAGGGTGCAAGATGTTGCTGAGTTACTAGGCATGATGGTTGAAGACCACAAGCGTGTGCAGCCTAATGTGAAGACCTACGCGTAAGCTAATATCTTTCCTAGTGAGGCTTAATTAGAAGAAAGCTTTCTCAATAAATGGCATTTATGGTCATAAAGTGTTTTAAGTAAAATTAAGGGTTAAATATTTTATTAGTATCTGGGTTTGCACACTTTTATTTTTTCCCACTTGAGGTTTGAATCATATCATAAATGGTACCTGACTTATGAGATAAGACCAACTTAGTACCTCCATTAGGTTTCGTCACACTCTGTCACACGTGTCATCACATAGATAATCCACGTGTTTTAAAAAATTTAAAATAATAATAATTAAAAAACTAAAACCTAAAAAAAAATAAAAAATTTATAGGGTGGTTTGGGGGTGACCGAACCACCCCCAAGGGCCTTGGGGGTGGCCGAGCCACCCCAAGATGCCATGAAGCCACCCCATGCAGACAACTTGGGGTGGTCGAGCCACCCCCAGATGCCATGGGGGTGGCTTCGGCCACACCCCTGCGGCTGGCCTGGGGTGGTTGAAGCCAACCCCAATGGCCAAAATGGGGTGGTTGGGCCACCCCATAAAGTTTCATTTTTTTTTTAGGTTTTAGTTTTTTTAATTAATTTTTTAATATTTTTTTGGACATGTGGATTTATATGTGACAACACGTGGCATTCCGTTAGCTAACGGAACCTAACAGAGGTATTAAGTTGGTCTTTTCCCTTAAGTCAGGTACCATTTATTATAGGATTTGAACCCCAGGTGGGAAAAAATTAAAAAAAAAATGCAAACCCAAGTACTAATAAAGTATTTAACCCTAAAATTAATATCATTTTGTATTTTTTTCCTATCTTACAAATGTGTTCAGCTGAATTCACCTAGTTAAACGTAAGGATAGAAGATCTCAATAAATCATATTTATTTTCTTTAGATTTGAACCTTGATACACCTCTCTACCTCAACTATCCTAACCTACCCGGAACTTTTAACCATGTCTTAGACACCTAAATGTCATAGGCAATTCCAAAAACTCCATTGGTGTCAGTAAACTTCACAAAAGTGAACAAATTCACAATAGTAGAACCATGTTAACAGAAAACTATCAAAACTGTCCCTCAGGGACATCCGCTCGATTTTTTTTATTACTCACTACACAAATTTTAACTCCAAAACGATGCATATGTAAATTTTATATTATGTATTAAATGCCCTTAAAATTTAATGCCCATATTCACTACTATTTATTATGAATTCTTCCGAAGTTATGATCATATATCAGTGAACAGACTGTTAGGGACAGCAGACACAACAGATTTATAAATCAATCTGACACCTTAAGAGGCATCTAAAAATTGCCTCTAAATCTTTCAGATCTTAAGTTATTTATTTGGCATGTTTCGTACTAAAAAATCAATTTGAAATTCGTTACCAATCCTCGAACACAGGCATGTCATTATCAAGTTCACAGAAAAACCTGACACTAGGTATTTTTCAAAATTAAGCATTTATCTGACCACCCGATCGACACCCATTTATCCAAGCCGATTTTCTTCATTAGAGGACTGTGAGTCAGCATTAATGCACAATAAATTTTGTACCAATATCAAATTTCTACAGTTTGATAAAAATAAAATATTAAGCACTGTTCCAGTGCTCTGTTTTAAATTTGGAAAACTAGTGGTTTTCATAGGACTCCTTAACAAAACAAATAAGTGAATCAATAAGAGTTCTAGTTATTGCATACGTGGTTTATTTATAAATATTCCACAAATTCGTAGCAATCTCCAGGAATTAAGAATTTAGGGTCATTGTTTAAGTTTAAACACGCAAACCAAAAATAAAAAAAACAGATACCAATAAGCCCCAAATCACAATAATTCACTAGCTCTCTGATGCGTGGAAATCTGAATGCTTGGGAATGTAATAATGCCTCGTTTGGTTTGCAAGGGGTTTTATGAGACTCCCAAAAGTACGATATTCTCATGTTTGACTTATTTCTAGGAATTCTGTATGAATTGTTTTTTTTCTTTTCCAAAATGCCTTAGTACAAGATAAATTTAAAATATCCTATGTATCTTAATTTTGTTATTTTTTGATAGGTAATATCAATTCGTATATATAAGCGCAAAGGGGCGCAACCCATGTATACAGGTAGTATACAATAGAGCCCACATATACAATAGCTTTTAAGCTGAGAATAAAGCACATAAATCTAAAAATTCAGCAAGTGTTGAAGCTTACAACGAATGCCACATTACTCTCCACGAGTAAAGTGTTTGAAGCACCTTTTTCTTCAACTCGATGAGTCCAAGTTCACAGTCCTCAAAACTCCGTGCATTCCTTTTTCTCCATAGACACCACATTACACACAAAGGAACCATTCTTTAAATTTGCAGAACTGTACGATTACCACTTTGTCCCCTCCAACTTCCCAAACATTCCTTTATCCTACCCGGCATCACTCACGCAACACCAAAGAGCTGAAGAACCATGCTCCATACCTCAATAGCAACCTCACAATGCAATAATAAATGATCAATTGATACTCCATTGTGCTTGCACATACAACACCACTCTGTCATTATAATGTTCTTCTTACGTAAATTGTCCAATGTTAATATTTTTTCCAACACCGCCGCCCATACAAAAAAAGCGACTCTCGAATGAGCTTTACTCTTCCAAATACTCTTCCAAGGACCAACCACAGGTGTTGGATTAACTATTACCTGATAGTATGACTTCACTTCAAAATTCTTCCTCTTCGAGGGAATCCAACAAATTTTATCCAAACCACCATGCCTAATCTGTTGGGAATACAGTAACTCAAAAAAACGCGAAACCGCTTCCATTTCCCAATCATGAACAGGTCAAATAAACATAACATTACAATGAATAACACCATGCGCTATATCCATATTCTCCTCCACCCATGGCTCCTTTGCGCATGCTATATTGGACAAGGCTGGAAAAAGAATCTTCAAAGGTAACTCCCCACACCACAGATCATGCCAAAACAACACTCTAGAACCATCTCCTACCTCAAACCGCACATGCTGCTTAAAATTATCCCACCCCCTCTGAATACATTTCCACACTCCCACGCTATAGGGTCCCCCTACTTCCTTGGAGCACCAACCACCCCTCATCGTATCATATTTAACCTCCACTAATTTCCTCCACCAAGCATCTCCATCATTGGCAAACCTCCACAACCATTTACCTAACAAAGCTTGATTGAACTGAATCAAATTTCTTACCCCTTATCCCCCCACCTTCATCGGCATGCAAACCTTGGACCAGTTTACCAAATAAAATTTGAATTCGTCACCGATAGCTCCCCGCAAGAAGTCTCTGTGTATTTTTTCTATACGCTTCGCCACTCCTACTGGAATCTAGAACAGAGATAAATAATAAGTGGGTAGGTTAGACAGAGTGCTTTTAATCATCGTTAGCCTACCACCATTGGATAAATACATCCTCTTCCACCCTGCCAACTTAGTCTCCATCTGACATTATTCCATATAGATGGATCCTTATAATGAGCACCCAATGGCAAACCCAAGTATGTAAACGGTACTGAATCCATTCCACACCCAAGTATTCTTGAAAAACCTTCCACATCTCCCACCTCACCTATAGGGACAATATTAGACTTTGACAGATTTATTTTCAAAGCCGAAACCGCTTCAAAACACAGTAACAAACATCTCAAATTATGAAGTTGTTCTGCCTTTGGCTCACAGAAGATAAGTGTGTCATCTGCGAATAATAAGTGTGACACTACCATTGCCTCAGAATGTTGCGAGCCCACCGTAGATCTAGACATAAGATCTCTCTCTATTATTGCATTCATCATCTTGCTAAATGCCTCCATCACCAACATAAATAATAAAGGAGACAAAGGGTCCCCTTGTCTCACTCCTCGAGAGCTACTGAAAAAACTTGCAAGCGTTCCATTAATGAGAACAGAGAAACGTACTGTGGATTCATCATTGTGTCTCTACGGTACGTTTATCTGTCCTCATTAATGGAATGCCTGCAGGTTTTTTCAGTAGCTCTCGAGGAGTGAGACAAGGGGACCCTTTGTCTCCTCTATTATTTGTGTTGGTGATGGAGGCATTTAGCAGGATGATGAATGCAATGGTTGAGAGAGATCTTACGTCTGGATTTTCGGTGGGTTCGCAACGTTTTGAGGTAATGGTAGTGTCACACTTATCATTCGCAGATGACACGCTTATCTTTTGCGAGCCAAAGGTGGAACAACTTCGTAATTAGAGATGTTTGCTGCTGTGTTTCGAAGCAGTTTCGGGGTTGAAAATAAATCTGTCAAAGTCTGTTATTGCCCCTATAGGTGAGGTGGGAGATGTGGAAGGCTTGTCAAGAATACTTGGGTGTGGAGTGGATTCGGTGCCGTTTACATACTTGGGTTTACCTTTGGGTGCTCATTATAAGGACCCAACTATATGGAACAATGTCATTGAGAAGATGCAGACTAAGTTGGCAGGGTAGAAGCGGATGTGTTTATCCAAGGGTGGTAGGCTAACGATGATTAAAAGCACCCTCTCTAACATACCCACGTATTATTTATCTATGTTTCAGATTCTAGTGAGAGTGGCGAAGCATATAGAAAAAATACAAAGAGACTTCTTGTGTGGAGGTGTAGGTGACAAATTCAAGTTTCATTTGGTAAAATGGTCCAAGGTTTGCATGCCGATGGAGGTGGGGGGATTAGGGCTAAGGAACTTGATTCAGGTCAATTGAGCTTTGTTAGGTAAATGGTTGTGGAGGTTTGCCAATGAGGGTGATGCGTGGTGGAGGTTTGTCAATGAGGGTGATGCGTGGTTAAATATGATACGATGAGGGGTGATTGGTGCTACAAGGAAGTAGGACGACCCTATGGGGTGGGAGTGTGGAAATGTATTCGAAGGGGGTGGGATAATTTTAAGCAGCATGTGCGATTTGAGGTAGGAGACAGTTCTAGAGTGTTGTTTTGGCAGAATGTGGGGAGTCACCATTGAAGATTCTGTTTCCAGCCTTGTTCAATATAGCATGCACAAAGGAGGCATGGGTGGAGGAGAATATGGATATAGCAAATGGTGCTATTCATTGGAATGTAATGTTTATTCGACCTATTCATGATTGGGAAATGGAAGAGATTTCGCGATTTTTCGAGTTACAGTATTCCCAACAGGTTAGGCATGGTGGGGTGGATAAAATTTGTTGGATGCCTTCGAAGAGAGAATTTTGAGGCGAGGTCATACTATTAGGTAAGTGTTAATTCGGCATTGACGAATGGTCCTTGGAAGAGTAAAGCACCTCGAAGAGTGGCTTTCTTTGTGTGGACGACGATGCTGGGGAAAATATTAACTTTGGACAATTTACGTAAAAAAAACATTATAGTGACTGAGTGGTGTTGTATGTGCAGGCATAGTGGTGAATCAATTGATCATTTATTATTGCATTGTGAGGTTGCTATAAAGGTATGGAACATGGTTTTTTAGATGTTTGGTGTTACGTGGGTGATGCCAGGTAGGATGAAGGAATGTTTGGGAAGTTGGAGAGGTCGAAGGGGTAATCGTACAATTATGCACATTTGGAGAATGGCTCCTCTGTGTGTAATGTGGTGTACTCATAGAGTTGAAGAAAAGGGTGCTCCAAACTCTGTTCTCATGGAGAGTAATGTGGCATTCATCGCAAGCTTCAACGCTTGCGGAATTCTTAGATTTATGTGCTTCTTTCAAAACTTAAAAGCATTTGTACACGTGGGCTCTATTATATACTTCCTGTGTACATGGGTTGCGCCCCTTTGCGCTTTTATATACATTGATATTACCTATCAAAAAGAAAAACTATTTAGTTTGAAACCTGAAGGTGTGCTCCTCTTGAAATTTTTAGGGTTCTAGAAACCCTAATTGGGTCTTCCACTCTTAGCTTGAAAACACAGACGGCCCCCCCTACTTGTAATGTACATAATTTTTTGAGTTTTTTTATTTTTTATTTTTTTTATGAGAAATAAATTGCAAGTATTGTTTAGATGAATGGGTTAATGGAAAGGAATTGATTTTGAAATGGACTCAATTGAAATGGGCTGATTCAAGGTACCTAACCTCTAAACAATAGAACTAAATTTTGGATTTCTTCTTTAATGCATTACAATCTCCAAATGGGCTTATTTATAGTGAAATTAGTTCAACAACTCTAAGCAGACTCAGTTACAAGTGTTACAATCAATTAACTAATTTGTAGCCAGTTTGGTCTTGCTACTGATCGAAAGAGATTGAGGTGCTGGGCTTAGTGCCCGTGTTAGGAGAGCAATGGCGTCGAGATCACTGTCATCACTGGTGTGATGTCGCTGTCATTGCCATTGTTGGTTCTATCGTCGTTGGTGGGTTTGGTGTAGCCAACCGTGATCATGTTTGCTAGGTTTTAAGTATTTCCCTGTTTTAAAAGAATTGATCAAGGTGGTTGGTTGGTGTGGTAGATGATATCAATGGCGGTTGGTGTCATCTGCGGTGGTCGGAGATAGTGTAGTGGTGGTTTGGTTCAGTGAGTGGGTTTGCAGTGGATATGGTGCGGTTGTGATTAGTGGTGGTCTCTTTCTATGTTGTCGTAGTAGTCACCGGCAAATTTTTGGTGGCTTTCAGAGAAGAAGAAAGTTGTTTGGCTTTGGGTGCTCTGTCTCCTATCAAGGATAAGGATATCCATAGCTCAAGTCAAGCCATTCTTAATCCAAGAACAGATATCCGTGTTTCAGCTTGGGCCAGGTCCAGCCCAAACTGAGAATGGGTCAGGCCAGTTTAGCCCAACTCCAAGTCAAGTCAGACCAGTTCCTATATAGGGGTAAGCTGGTTCGTCAATCTGACCCATTCCGATTTGGGTTGTCTTGCCAATGTAAGTCACCACTCGGTACATTTGATCGAATTTTTTCCAGTTCAGATCAGTTTGATTCATTTTTTGGCCAGTTTAGACCGGTTGTGTCATTTTCGGCCAGTTCTGGTTCGGTTTTAGCATACTTCAGCCAGCTTAGTACTGCTAGTGGGTTTTCCAACAAATTTTTTTGAAGTGGTTATTTGCTGCTTGCATTGATTGGGATTAATTGTATTGTTGGTACACTGTGTGGTGGATTACACATACATCATGACCATTAAATCTGATTTGATCACTTCGGCTCCTATGGTTAATGCTCCTATGACTTCTGTGAAGTTAAATGGAAGAAACTATATCTATTGGGTGCGATCCATGGAGGTATTCCTGAGAGGGAAATGATTGTATCAACACTTAACATCGAGGAAACCTTTCCACTAGCCTTTGGGACGAGGAAGATAATCAAATTATCTCCCTTATGTTGAATAGTATCGAGCCGCATATTGGATCTTCTTGCATCTATCTCCTTACTGCCAATGATATTTAGGAGCATCTCACCCATATGGACTCTGGCACTGGGAACATCACTCAGATTCATTAAAAGTTACATGACCCTTCAGAGACACTAAAAACATAATAATAAACAAGAAAAAACATAGAGGTACAATAAAAGACTAGGCTCATGCTATCTAGTAAGCTGGGCAAAGTGAACTAGTGGGCCCTGCTTTGCTTTGGTCTTTCATTCTCCAGCTTCAATATTGAATTGGGAGATGCCTTTTGCTAGCAAAGATGAACTTTACAGCTAGATAATCTGCAATATGAAGTAGATATAGTCCTTTGTAAAGTTTTCAAGGTGTTACATCATCCTAATGTATAATGATTGACTCTTTTCTTGGAGCCTTGGATTCCTGAATGAATATGTGACCTGTTTTAAGTGTATTAAATTCTTTCGGGAAGGATCATAGTTTACTTTGGTTATTGTTCTCTTGCCACACCTAAGGGTGCATTTGTGAATTCAAATACAAGATAGGCTTTTATCAGGATTGCATTTATTCTGGTATCATGACCATAGCTTTGTAAGGTGGAGTGTAAAGACTGAAGTTTTTTATTCTCGCTTGGGCAAAGTATAAGCACCAAGCACATGGCATAAGTGTCATAGTTTATTCAAAATGATCTGGGAAGAATTAGCTGTAACACTTACCATTTCTGTAAAATTCTTGTGAGTAGGTGGATATAGAAGCAAAATTGAAAGTGGTGCCTGTATCTTGCTTGGTGCTCTTGGGACCAAATATGAATTCACTTGGCTGGTTTCATCTGAACTTATGGTTCTTTGCCCTTGGTCATTTGCTAAATGGAACTAAATTTTGATTTTTCTCTATGTAGTATTACATGAGGATGGTGCATGTTAGAACTATGCTCTAACCATGCTTTTTAACTTCTCTGGGAAATCTTGAATTCAACTCATTTTTCTAATTTTAATAATTGATACATAGCATCATTCTTCCATGTTCAGGCTGTTAGTAGAGTGCTTTACCAAGTATTGTGTCATAGGAGAAGCTATTCGACATTTTCGTGCCCTTAGAAACTTTGAAGGGGGAATGAAAGTTTTACATAATGAAGGAAACTTTGGTGATCCACTATCTTTGTATCTTCGGGCCTTATGTCGAGAAGGTATGCAAATTTTTTATTCTTCAAGTAAATTTTCACATTTTCTAAGCCTTTAATTTGTTCCTCTCATTTCTTTACATATTTGCTACAGAATTTGAATCATGCAACCTAATTTTTTTTATTGAAGTTGTAGCCTAACATATTATGCAATTGTGGTAGTTAGAAGTTAAGCCAACTGCAGTTATATGTGCAAGCCAGGTAGCAAGGGAACCAAACTGTCATAAACAATACTTCTTCAAAGACCTTACGCTATTATGCTATATTGAGACCAAGAAGCTGATGCCTAAACTTGTTTATAGAAGGCCAAAACAGTGTCCATTGAGTCCATATATAGCATCTCGAAAGTTATTAGTTAGATACATTACTTGAATGAAGTGTAGAGGTGTTTTTGTGTCTTAAATGATCCATTGTAATTCATGTGGTTTCAAACAACCTGTCTTAAATTGGGTTGGACCCTCTCGTTTTAAATGAAATTTCGATTACTTATAAAAAATAAAAATAAAAACTGTGAAGTGTGTTATCATCAGTTGTGGCAATCATGGACTTCTATTTTGTGGAGCCCGCATGCTGCCTGCATGGAGATTGGGCTCATTATTACTAAGTTTGGTCTAGGGTTTCTAGTGGTTTCAGAGTCTTGTATGTGCTTTCTTGGGTTTTAAGCTAAGAACTTATTTGGTAAAAGATTGTTTGTAAATTTTCATATTAGGTCAACGTATGTTTGGGAGTCATTTTACTTGCAAGTGTACTAGAGACTATAAATGTGGTCTGTTAATCGTTATTGTTGGTGAGCTTGATATTCTGTCTTCACTGCCTTCCTAATAAAACTTCGGCTTTGAGGGTTCATGGTTACTGATATGGTTTCACAGTAGGAGGTTATGTATCCAAATTTTCTCCCATATCTATTCTTGCAATTTGATTTCAAATCCCATGCATTGGTGTGTTAGAAATTTATATAAATAATTAAATATCACTTTCCATTAGTTTAAGCATTTGGGATTGGTGATTTTCTACCAATGCCCTTATACCATGTTTGAAACTGTCTGGTTAAAAAGTTTAAGCTTTTAGGAAGTGGACCAACAATCAATAATGTATGTCAAGCATCCCATATAAGAAAATGGTCTGTGTTAATAATGACTTATGGGTATTTGGTTTTGAGGCAAGATTTCTTAGTGCTCTCCTTTGGTCTCTTTATCCTTTACTTCTTTCTCTTTGTGCACTGCCATATCTCTATGTTCTGCTGTTTTAACACACTCTGCATTTTGAAATAGCCCGTATGACCCTATTAAATCATGTCATAACCTTGAACCTAGCCACAACTACCCTTGACCTTTCGATGCATGGCACTCCTTGAATGTGTGGCTTACAAGCTTTCCCGTGCTATTTTGAAACAATTCGATTTAAATGGATTCAGGAAAAATTTTAGCATAGTTGGAAGGAGAAGTTTTGAAGCTAGGCTTTGTTTAAATTGAAAAGAATATATTTCATTGATATATTTCCACATGCAACTTGTGTAAGACAGAAGGTTTTGCTATTCCATCAATTTTTACATTAGAAGTACGCCAAATGGATGTTTGATATTCACAAATGATACTTAACAAAAAAAAAAAGAACAAGATATCCTTAACTAAACATCTGGTAAAAGAATTTTCATTGAACAAACTGGAGGATATGTCCTCGATAAATGAAGAAACTTTCTGAGCTTATACGATAACCATATGGACCAATTTTCACATCCTAATAGTGTCATGATTAATTAGTCGAACCAATGTGTTTACATTCATCAATTTGATTATGTGCAATATATCATTTATGGTTGCAATTTTCATGGGTAAATTTATTTGAGATACAATTATTGAGAAATAGAGAGAAGATTAGCAGGCTGGAAAAGACTATCTATCCAAGGGAAGTAGGTTAACGTTGATCAAGAGCATGCTTTCTAACCTGCCTGCATATTTCCTTACTCTCTTCCCTATCCTGGTCGATATTGCTGATCGGATAAAAAGTAGGAATTTCTTGTGGGGTGGCTTGCATAATGAGACTAAGTTCCATCTTGTTAATTGAAAGAAGGTTTTTATTCCTGTTAATCTTTGACGTTTGGAGAGTAGGAGTTTGCTCACGTTCATTCAGGCCCTGTTAGGAAAGCAGTTATGAAGGTATGCTATCGAGATGAGATGCTTTTTGACGATAGGTCATGGATAATAATATGGTGGTTCTAACCCTAGATGGTTGGCTCAAGTGGTAATGGCTTTGGTGTTGGTAGCATTTCTATTAGGTCTAAGGTTTGAATCCCCTTAAGTGCAAACAATTCCTTAGGCCTAGCCCGCCATTAAAACCGAAGTATTACCCGATCCGTGTGAAGAGGGCTTTGCTGGGATTTGAGGTTTATCCAACAGGGGTGGGTACACAAAGTGGCCATGCCTTGGAGGAGTTTTCCGTCATTATATATATGGTAGTTTGGTGAGTGGGTAGCACTCTAAAAGTTGTCAACGGGTCTTGTGGGATGAGTTTGTGGAAACATATTAGGAGGGACTGATATACCTTCTCTAGTGGAGATACCTTCTACTTTTAGTGGTCATCTGCGTTTTTGGTTATTGAGGGCCTCAGTGGGTGCTTCCATGGTTGTCTTCGACAATTGTTGATCGCTTGCGATGAGGTGACATCTGCCTGTTTATGGCGAACTTCCCGAAAAGCCTGGCAACTTTTGGTGGTTTTAGTTCTTTTCGGTGGCTATTGTGGCCTTTTTTGGCAGATTTTGAGTTCTCTGGCAACTTCTATGGTGTTCTAAGGTGTGACCGGTGGGTTGTGGTCGTTTTCAGCCATTCCTGGTCGTTGCTGGCGAGTTTTCGGCGTGTGGTTGGAGAAGAGGGTCTCTGTTTGGCTGGTGGTGGTTGCTATTCCTTCTTGAGAATAAGGATATTCTTATGGAGGATAAGGATTACTTCATTGCATTGCTTCTACTCCGATTTAGTTCACAGCCAGGTCATTTTGTTTTTGACTGGTTTCAGCGTAAGATCCGCTGAGTCCGGTTCATCATCTTTCACATCCGGTTCAGTGCATTTATTGACCAGTTTAGTGAGTTTTATAGCCCGGTTTAGTGGTGTTTGATCTGGTTCAGTGTAGCTTGAAACTGGTTCAGCAACTTTCTCGTCTGATTCAATTATTTTTTAGCCCGTTTAAGTAATTCTTGTTCAAGTTGTCGTCGTTGTTGGTTGTCGAGATCCGACCAGCCTTGGTGTTTTGCAGTGGTTTCTGACTAGTTATTGGTTTTTTTTGGCGAGATTTTACCAGCCTTGGTGTTTTGCGGTGAGATCCGACCGGCTTTGTGTTTTGCGATGAGATCCAATCAACTCTTGGCTGTTTTGCAGTGAGATTCAACCGGCCATGGTGTTTTGCAGTGGGTTCCGACCAGTCCTTGATGTTTTCTGGCAAGATCCTACCGGCCTTGGTGTTTTATGGCGAGATCCAACTGCACGTTGTAGTTTTCTGACGAGGTTTTGACCAGTGTTGAAGCTGTTTCAGCTTGAGGGAGTGTTAGAGTATGTTTTTCTAGGTGTTTTTCGTTTCTTGTTTCTTCCAAGCTGGGGTTATATAATATATATGTTCCAACTTGAGGGGGAGTGTTAGAAGAGTTATTAGGGTTTGAGGATATTTTGGTCATTGTTATGTTTTTTCTAAACCTATATAATAAGATGTGTGTGGTAAGCTACGTAACAAGTTGAACAATACAACAATGATGTGCCTTCACCTTTTTTGTCTAAACCATTCACGCAAACTACAACAAGAAGAAACCGATAATCTGTTATTTATACTTTCTAACAGCTAATACTTACAAAAATTTCAGAAAATGCCCTGCATCAAAAAGTCGGTGACATCCCTCTGATCTAGGTTTGTAGTGTTTAAATAGTTCCTTGCTCTAGTTTTTAGGCTTATTTCTTTTTTAGAAGTACTAACTCTTGAATCATGTGATAGGTTCAAACAATATTTTTGGTTTTCTTCACCAATGGTTTGGATTTTTCTTTCTTGGACCTAAATTTAGAAATCTTTCTGAGCTAGTATTCTTTTGTAAATTCAGGCAGGGTTGTTGACTTGCTAGAAGCTTTAGATGCTATGGCGAAAGATAACCAACCGATTCCTTCACGGGCCATGATCTTGAGCAGAAAGTACCGGACTTTAGTGAGCTCATGGATTGAACCTCTACAAGAAGAAGCGGAACTTGGATATGAGATTGATTACATTGCTAGGTTTGCTTTATAATCAGTCCACTACAGTTGCTGAAAGTGCTTTTTTTTCTATATTTATTTCTGTAATTATTTCATTTAGGATATAAAAAAAATAAAAAAAAATAAAAACTGTTGCAACTAAAAAGCATATGTTCCTGTGTACCAGGGCTATACCCTTCCCATTGTTTTTAATAAAATTCCTTATGATTTACAAAAATAAAAAGAAATAGCATATGTTATTGAAACTCAACTCTCTGTTTTTCAGCATCTTAATATCAGATTTTCTTAATGCTCTGCCTCCCTATTGTGCACAGCAATATTGTTTTTAATCTTTATATTAATTTATGTTAATAATTTTTTTCTTTTAGTGGCATTGATTTCATGATAGACAAATCTGAGGATATAATAGAGATTGTAATCTTCTCCTATAGTAGACCACCCAACAAACTTGACTTCGACTGTCAGTAACTCACTTCTTGTTGTTGTAACTTACTCGGAGTCTGCTATGGTTTGCATTTTTTAGATTATGAGTTTCTTTTTCTTTTTTTCTTTCATCGAAGTCTAATTAGGACTAAATATTAACATAAGACAGATTTGTAATGATGTAATATTGATGAACACACAACAAATGCACTGAATAATGGAAAATTGAGTGTTTGGAAGCCATGGTTGGCTAGTTTTTTCCTCTGTTCTCTTTCTTGCTCTTCTGTTGCTTCTTCTTCTTAAATATGCCATAATTTGTGCATGCCTTCTATATTTTCCCCTCACAAAAGCCAAAAGCCTTTCTACATAATAAAGGGCGCAACTGAAAAGTTTAAACTACTTGGTGGAGAGGCCTCACAAGTATATTAACCAGCACACATCCAACCAATGTGGGGTTTTCAGGCTATATAAGTGAGTAAGGGGCTCCGTTTGTGCTAGTCCGTCTAGAGTATCATGCAAATGTAGCTAATGCCTCCTTGGGTCATGACAATCCAGTTTAAAGGCTTAAGCTAGTATGTGGAAAGACCCAACCAATGTGGGATTCCATAACACGGGCTTAAGCCATTAGCAAACAGCCCAAGGTCATTAAGTTTGCTGTTCTGACAAAATCCTGCAAATCTATGTCAATTTATTTCAACATTTTGCTCATCAAAACTTCATCTTATTACTCTGGATGGATCCATTGGGCCTAATAACCCTCCCTCTTTTCAAGTCCTTGACTCACAATCTTCTCTAACCCTACCTCCATGTAAGCAATGGAAGGAGCAAATTTGTCTTGGTTCAAATACACGTAATGTATCTCTAGGAAATACTCAACTACAGATTATTTACTAGTTTGGATCAATGTTTAAATTATTGTAAACTACCTTTTTCATTATGTTTCCATATATGCACAAGCATACCATGTACATATGGTTATCTTTGCATAATTGCTCGAGGAAGATTTTGCTTTCGTTGGGAAGAAATTGTGAAGAAACATGCTGATAAAAACTTGAAGAAAGATGATCAAACAACCTAGAGGCTAGATTTGGATGATAGAAAGTAAAGGATCAAAATTTTAAAAATATGCGATTTTAAAGCGTTTTGGTGGAAATAATAAATTATCTACTAAAGAAATATTACTCAAATCTTGAACAACAATAAGAATTTTTTTTACAAGTAATCGAAATTTCACTAAAAATGTAAGACGTCTTCGGGTACACAAGAGGTATACAAGAGAAGCCACCTAACTAATAAAAGCAAAAAGAACAAGAAAATCATAATAGGTAATCACCAAATGAGAAACAACAACAGTTGTTCAAAGATACAAGGTATTAAAAAATAAAGACTTAATCTCCTTCTCTAAACATATTAAATTTGATCCAGGAGATGGGTCTCATATAAGATTTTGGGATGATGTTTGGTGTGGAGATATAACGCTGAAAGAATCTTTCCCAGGCCTTCACAATATAGCTAATGCTAAAGATGCGTCCATTGCCGACAATTTGGAGATTATGGGTGGAACCCGCCAATGGAATGTTAGTTTCTTTCGGTCGGTTCACGATTGGGAATTGGAAGTGTTAGCCTCGTTCTATACTCTGTTATATTCCCAGAGAATGAGAAGGGGAGGGGAGGACAGAATTTGGTGGATCCCGTCTAGACGAGGGAAGTTTGATGTTAGATCTTTCTATGATGTCTTGGTAAGTAAAGAGGCTGATCCTTTTCCTTGGAAGAGTATTTGGGGTACCAAGGCACCTTCGAGAGTGGCTTTCCTTACTTGGACGGCGGTGCTAGGGAAGATTCTCACTCTTGATAATCTCAGAAAAAGGAATTTTATCATAATCAATAGATGTTATTTGTGCAAAAATGATGGGGAGTCTATTGATCATTTGTTCCTTCACTGTGAGATCGCTCGATCCTTATGGTACGCCATCTTCAGCCGTTTTGGATTGTCTTGGGTCATGCCTAAGAAGGTGGAGGGATTATTTGCTTGTTGGTGGTCAGGAGGTCGCTCCAAGAGTGGCGTTGTTTGGAAAATGGTTCCTCAATGCATTGTGTGGTGCCTATGGTTAGAAAGGAATGAGAGATGCTTTCAGGATTCCGAGCGATCCTTGGAGGAACTCACGGCCTTCTTTTTCCATACCCTCTACTCATGGACAGCGGCTTGGCTCGCTCCTTTAGTTATTAGCTTTCTTGATTTTCTTGTTCTTTTCTCTTCTTCTAGTTAGTCGTTTCCCTTGTATACTTCCTGTGTACTAGGGTTGTGCCCCTCTGCGCTTTTGATATAAAATATTACTTATCAAAAAAAAAAATAATAGTGCTCAAAGCTTCTATCATTCTTTTCACTCTATGTACTCCACAAAAGCACAAAGGCACTATCTTCCACACAGTAGCTTTCCGAGTACTGCTAGCAGTCCACTAACAAGCAAATAAGTTGACTACTTGTCTATGCATAATCCAAGACGACTTGAATCGACTAGATAAAACATTCCAAATGGCACATGTAGCCTCGTAATGAAGAAGAAGATGGTCCATGGACTCTTCATTCCTTTTATACATACAACATCTATCAACCACAATGACGTCCTCTGCTTTCGGAGGTTGTTCATAGTAAGGATCTTTCCTAAGGCTGCTGACCAAACAAAAATTGCCATCCTCAAGGGACCTTAGTCCGCCAAACACTCTTCAAAGGGAAACAAAAACCATCATTACAAAAACCTTGGTCATGATACATTCTAGTTTTGCATTAAATTTTATATTGTTATTTTATTTCTTTTAATTTTGTTCAGGCATATTTTAGCATTGGTCTAGTGCATTTTGTGACCATAATTTTATTGTTAAGGTATTGATTGTCTTTTCACATGAATCAGGTATATTGCAGAGGGTGGGCTTACTGGTGAGCGCAAACGTTGGGTGCCTCGAAGGGGAAAAACTCCTCTAGATCCAGATGCTGTAGGATTTATATACTCAAACCCAATGGAAGCCTCCTTCAAGCAAAGATGTCTTGAGGATTCGAAGACATATCATCGAAAACTTTTGAAAACCTTACAGAATGAGGGACTGGCAGCCTTAGGGTATGCATCTGAATATGATTATATCAGAGTGGAGGAGCGGTTAAGGAAAATTATAAAGGGTCCTGAGCAGAACATTTTAAAGCCCAAGGCTGCAAGTAAGATGATAGTATCTGAACTGAAGGAAGAACTAGAAGCACAAGGTCTGCCGACAGATGGAACTAGAAATGTTCTTTATCAGCGTGTGCAAAAAGCAAGGAGAATAAATCGCTCTCGTGGTCGGCCCCTTTGGGTTCCACCTGTTGAGGAGGAAGAAGAAGAGGTTAATCTTATTTACAATTCTTCTCCTGCTATGAAAACTGATATTCTCTTTTGTTTAGATCAGATTCATGTTTCCTTAGTATGCATATCTCAATTTATATATGTTCAGCATGGTCTTTCTCTTCGAAGTTAAATTGATACCGATTTAAGTATGATCCATCTGGCAGGTTGATGAAGAGGTGGATGAACTAATTTCTCGAATCAAGTTGGAAGAAGGAAATACAGAGTTCTGGAAACGCCGCTTCCTTGGAGAAGGCTTTAATGGCGATCATGGAAAACCTGTGGACATGGGCAAATTAGAACCTCCAGATGTGTTGGATGATGTTGATGTAGAAGACGTTGCAAAAGAGGTTGAAGATGATGAGGCTGATGAAGAGGAGGCAGAGCAGACTGAGAGCCAAGATGGAGACAGGGTGAAGGACAAGGAAGTTGAAGCCAAGAAGCCTCTTCAAATGATTGGAGTCCAATTGTTGAAAGATTCTGACCAAACAACTACCTCATCCAAAAAGACAAGGAGAAGATCCTCTCGAATATCTGTGGAGGTATGAAAGTCCATAATGGTTTAATTTCTTACTACTTCTCATTTTTGTTTTTATTATTTGGATCAAGTTAATTATTTAAACATGTTCTTAATTAGTACTATTTGCTGGTCGATTACCTGATTTTGATTGTTCTTTATCATGCCATCTATTATGTTTTCATGCTATTTCGGAAATATTGAAATAAAAGTCATAACAAGTCCGAATCATTTGGAAAAAGGACTCATGTAGCTGAATGAAAATATTAGATGTTAGTGGGAGGAAGGTGGACAGGATGGGATGGATAGTTATCAGACTTTGTGAGGAGGCTTAGGGTTTTGCTTTTCCATGGTGATCTATTGGAAGAAAGCATTCCGTCAATGGTGGTTTTTTAACTAAGATTGTGGAACATGGTAAAGATTTGACACCATATTTTCGGAAGCTCGGGAAAATAATAACAGACTAAGACTGAATGTACAAAGTAGGGAGACAATGAACCTTAGCCTTCTTCACTGCATTGTTGCTTGGGAGTTACAGTTGTTAGTATTATCACTGTTTGGACTCTCATAGATTATGCCTGTCAATGATGGAGTTATTGGATGCTTCAATACACACTAGAGTAGTATTATATCGAATGTAATACCACAATGCTTGATGTGGAGAATTTTGAGGGAGAGGAATGCGAGGACTTTTGTGGGAATTGAATTACCATTAGTGGAATGAAATTACTACTCCTAACACCACTTTTCTGTTAGATGAGAAAGATTGGTAGTTTTTCTTCTAGGGCATTTTTCAATTCCTTAGATCTGTTTAATCTTAGATCTACATTTTTTTTTTTCCTTTTTCTTTATTATTGTGTAGCTCTTGTATACTTCCTGTGTACTAGATTTACAGCGTCTCAATTGCATTTTTCTAATATTTCAATCTGAAGAAGATAGCCCTGATGGATGTATATGGGAATTGACAGTCTCTATCCCATAATACATGTTATATTTGAATGCTTTGTCACTCTCCACTTTACTGATGGATGTTATGTTAGTGTTTTGGGTCTTTTTGGCTTTATAATTTCTATAAATGTGATAAATTTACTATATCCATTGATGACTGGAACTACAAATTATAAAGTGTCATGTTTTAATCAACTTCATTCTTTCGTTTCTCAAATTTGAGTAATACAGACACTTCAAAAACATAAATCTGAAAAGCTTCGTGGTTCTAACATCTTTGACAGTCCAACAATTGTCCTGTTGGGATGAAGTTGTTTATTTAAATATGATCATTTAAGATAACTTCAAAGGAAAATGTATGCTTTTTTGACTTAAAGATCCTAATATGTAAGTTCTTGGCATATGTCTTTCAGGAATTCTACTTTTATCATATTCAAAGCTACTGAATATTTAGTATGTTCAAATTGTTTTGCTTGTCTGGTTTCTTTATTTGGTTTCTCAGTCAAATGTGTTTCGATTCTTTAATTAGAACTTTTAAGGCACAAGCTAGGTGTAAAACTGTGTATACTCGTTTTTGGTTTTTGTTTCCACTATGTTTTGATTGAGACCATTTTTTTCAGATATAAGGTCTTACCTTAGAATATTTTTTGTTTATGGATGTAGGATGATGATGATGATGACTGGTTTCCTGAGGATATATTTGAGGCATTCAAGGAACTGAGAAAAAGGAAGGTGTTTGATGTGTCAGACATGTATACAATAGCTGATGCTTGGGGTTGGACATGGGATAGAGAACTAAGGAACACACCTCCACGAAGATGGTCACAGGAATGGGAAGTTGAGTTAGCAATTAAAGTTATGTTGAAGGCAAGTTCCTATATCTTTCTCTCAGTTTCTTCACATGTGACACTAGTAATCCTAATTTTCATTGAGCTCACTTATTTCATATTGTACATCCATTCCTCATTTCTCTTTCTTTCTTCATATTCTTCCTTTTCTTCCTTTTTTTTTTATTTTTTTTTTTATTTCCTTTGCTTGGGTGCCTCTCTCTTCCTTCATTGAAATCACTCTTCTTTTTTTCGTTATCTATTTTTGAATGCCCAAGTAATTGTTAAAGTAATGATTAAATGATTAACTTTACATCTTCCTATGAGCTTAAGTTTTTGGCATAAGTGGTGATTTAACATGGTATCAAAGTTAAAGGCTCTAAATTCAAACTCTGATTCCGTCAATCAACTCACTATTTAAATTAAATATTTTATGTGTTGGGTCTCACCTATTAAAATTGAGTTTGATCCCACATTTGAGAGTGAGTGTTAAATTGTTGATTAAATGATTAAATTTACCTTTTCTTATAAGCTTAAGCTTTTAAGACAAGTGATGATTTAACAGTAGCTCTTCCAACTTAAGGACAAGTTTCTTTTTTGGAGGGAAAGTCATGATGCAGGGAATTTTCTGTCATTTTTTGTAATGTTTTGTATGTGTTGTCATTTTGCTTTTTTCGTGTGGATGGCGGTGATGGGAAAAATATTAACATTGGACAATTTACGTAGAAGAACATTATAGTGACGGAATGGTGTTGTATGTGCAAGAATAGTGGTGAATCTATTGATCATTTATTATTGCATTGTGAAGTTGCTATAGAGAGGTATGGAACATGGTTTGTCAGCTGTTTGGTGTTACATGGGTGATGGCGGGTAGGATGAAGGAATGTTTGGGAAGTTGGAGAGGACAAAGGGGTAATCGTACAGTTCTTCAAATTTGGAGAATGGCTCCTCTGTGTGTAATGTGGTGCTTATGGAGAAAAATGAATGCATTGAGTTTTGAGGACCGTGAACTTGTACTTATAGAGTTGAAGAAAAGGGTGCTCCAAACACTTTTTTCCTAGAGAGTATTGTGGCATTCATCGCAAGTTTCAACGCTTACGAAATTTCTAGAATTATGTGCTTCATTTTCAGCTTAAAAGTTATTGTATATGTGGGCTCTATTGTATACTTCCTATGTACATGGGTTGCGCCCCTTGCACTTTTTATAAATTGATATTACCTATAAAAAAAAAAATAAAAAAAAATGTGTTGTCATTTTGCTCAAGTAACCAAGATGTAAGGGGGATAGCATAGCCTGCATTAGTTATTAGATTACCAGCCTTTTGTAATCAGTTTTTTGACAATTGCCATAGAAGTTTCAATGCCATTTACAGAGCCTAGATTCGGCTCTCTTTCTCTTTGCTTAAGTAAACCTTAAATCTTTCTTTTCTTCTTGAAACTCAAAGCTTAAAGCATCATCTATTAACACTAAATTTATCAAAAGAAGTGTGTCACATACATGTATATGAACTTTCTGTACTTGACAGGAACTGTATGTATTTGTTAGAAGAGTTATTAGGGTTTGTGAGTCATTAGGGTTTGGGGGTATTTTGGTCATTGTAATAGTCTTTATTAGTCTTGTTTTCTTATAAATTTCTCTTTTGGACGTCCCTGAAATTTCATTAGGATTTTCATGAATCCAAACATCTATAAACAAAATCAGCTTTGATCTATATCAGCAACGTTTATCCATATCTCTGTATTTTGGGACTTGATGAGCCTGTGCAAAACTCCTTAAATAAACATATATAGCCATTTCATGCTCTGCATATCAGATGGGATTCCCTAAGAATATGGTAAAACTTAGCCTAAAGGATTTGGTTTTGTCGTTTCATTGATGTGGAAAGTGGAAAATTTACTGTTACCATAGAATTATCTGCTTTAACCATGTGTTCTTGAATGAATGAAATAATGCACTTTCAGGTAATAGAATTGGGTGGAACACCAACTATTGGCGATTGTGCAATGATCTTGCGTGCTGCTATAAAGGCTCCATTACCGTTGGCTTTCTTGAAGATCCTGCAGACAACACACAGTCTTGGCTATACATTTGGGAGGTAAGATCATGTGCTTCATTTGAGGGGGAGGGGAAGAAAAGATAGAACATTAGATGTTGGATTTTCTTGATCTAGTTTTTCCATTTTCCATGGACTGTACGTGCTTTGGACATCTAGATGTTGGTTGTTATGTCATTTTTGAAAGTTCGGCTGTGTGCATATTAAGAAAATGTTCAAAATATTGCATGGATAAATTAGTTCTCTTGGAGACCAATATTTTACGCAAAAGAATGTAATTTGAGAACTACATGATTGGTGGGACAGTGTGGATGGACTTTTTCTAGATTTTTTATGCATCATATTGATGCAAAAGCAGGAGTCTTTTCTATTGTTTCTTATAGTTTTCTTGCCTTTGGCTACATAGCGTGCTTGTAAGGAATTTCAACAATGATATATCATTGGTCAGAAAGCCTTAAATTGCATTTCTTTATTGGCACTTCCAAACCACTACCACAAAACTTTTATCTTATCTAGTTTTCTTCTATTGCAGTGACCTTTATGATGAAATCATCTTGCTATGTCTCGACCTTGGGGAGCTAGATGCAGCCATTGCAATTGTTGCAGATTTGGAGACATCTGGAATCACAGTTCCAGACGAAACTTTGGACAGAGTGATTGCTGCTAGACAGATAATTGACATATCTGTCAATGACGTAACATCATAACTGCGGCTTATACTTCTATCTCCCTTTCTTATAGCCTGATTCTGGAATAGCAAACAGCATGTGTCAACGGTGGCTCTGCATACAAGGAGTATTTTTCCAGTGCTGCAAATCAATGCAGAAGGCAAGTGTAAAGTAGGTCTCAATTAGGGCGGTAATCGAGCCGAGTATTTAATGTTAAAGCTCTATTCATTTAATTTTATTTTTTACACGAGCGGAGGTTGAGCTTATCACTGAACTAGATAATTTGTTCAAGCTTAGTTCATTTAATTTTCGAGCGAATTTGTGTTTGTTCACGAGCTGCTCAATTAACTTATTCATTCTTTATCATGAATGAATATCATTTTTTTTTTTTTTTTTGTAAATCCATAATAATTATTAGTTAATTAATTATTGTTATGATTCTATCATTTGAGTTAATTAAACAAATTAAATTGAATGTTAAATTTATATCTATGTCTTATAGACTATAGTATGTATATTAATTCATTATGTACATACATATTTATACATAGACAAACACATATATCCATATCATGACTCACAATAACAATTCAAGTTATATCTATTATACTAGAAAGAGAATTTCTCTAAACTTAAGATGTATTCATTACAAAATTAAAATAATAATATAAAAAAATATTAAAAATGAAATTATATGAAGGTAACATATATGTATAGGGTTAAATACTACAAACCCCCCTAGGGTTTTTCAACTTTATTTTTTTTTTCCCTGGGGTTTCATTTTTATCATAGGAGGTCTCTGTGGTTTTGATAAGTGACAAAGTTAGTCTATTCGTTTAGTTGACCGTTAGGACTGACACGTGGACTAATCAGACGTCGATACGTGGTACATATTTAATTTAATTTTTTTTAAAAAAAAAATGTATTTAAAAAAAAAAACATTTTTTTTTTAATTTAAACAAAAATATACATTTTTTTAAATTTTTTTAAAAAAAAATTAAATATGTGCCACGTGTTGATGCGATTGAATACGTGTCGATATCTGCTGATCATTATGGATGAACTAACTTGTCATTTCATCAGCAAATAAGGGCTCTGCGTGAATAAAAATAGCTTCGAGGAAAAATAAGACAATACAGGAGTCTGATATTTAACGATATATACTACTTTCTCTTATATATATATATATATATATATATAAAACACCATATACAAATCAAGAAAATTGTCCCATTTCTACTCATGTTTGGCTGCATCAAGAATTATAGTCTGATTCGATATGGAGCTGTTTCATCAGTTTTTTGTGTGTTTGTTTAAACGATAATTTGTTTGATCTTATTTATTATCATGATTAGTTGATAGCAAGATAAGGCTTATGATATAAGAATGGAGAATCTATGGTCTTTTTACCTCAGGGTTCAATCTAACCACATATATGTGAAATTTTTGAGTAATGTTATAAGTCCTTCTTATATCCCTCTAAGGATGATGTGGCTCTTAAAATCACCACTATACTTGTGATTGATTACTATTAGATTTTGATCAAATTGTGATTTTAAAAAACACCTCATTTTTCAAGAAACACAAGACAAGAGAGGTTTCTAGAATTACTCAGAATTCTTTCATACAGACAGGCATTTTTTTTTTTCGTTGAAATATGGCTGGATCACTAGCAGACCTTGAAACAACAGAAGCAAAATAACAAAGTTGCTATTGCCATTTTCATTCTGCTTAGGAAAAGAAGTGTAACTATTTTCATCTAAAATGGTGTAATCTTTAGGCTTCATTTAATTTTTTAATTTTTAATTTTTTTTTTAACTTTTATTTTTAAATAAAGATATATTATCAAAGTGCAGATGGGTGCAACTCTAGTACACATGGAGTATGATATATATATATATATATATAAGGGTTAAATAATCTTTTTAGGAGTGCTACACATCCTAAATTTTTCTCCCAAAAGTTAGTTCTCAAATGATGTGTCACCATTTCATGAGATTTATTATTTTGGAAAGTGTATTACCAAATCATGTAATGGTAACACATTATTTGTGAATCAACTTTTGAGAAGAAAATTTGGAATGTGTAGCATTTCTCATCTTTTTAGTACCTAGGTTTTCATGTTTTTATTTTTTTTTTTCACCTAGGTTTGAATCTGTATCACAGATGGTAAGTGACTTATGGGTAAATACCAATTTAGTACTTCCATCACCATTTCATTAGCCAAACTAACAGACTACAATTGTGTGGTTTAGGCCACCCCTATTGTCCATCTGGCCAACCCCAAACCAGCTGTAGGAGGTGATTTGCATGATTTAGGAGAACGAATGAGATGATGATACCGAATTTGTATATTGAAATTGAATGAAAACTACAATGACTAATTCGAACTTAGTCTGGCTCCAAGAACTGAACTGCTTACAAAAGCCTTATCATTTTTGGCATCGATCTCTTCTACAACTTTGGCTTATATTTGCTAACTATTTTGATAACTAAGCCCAATTTCCTTTGACCCAACTCAACTGCCCTAACTGATTACTCTCTCACTTACCTAATATAAACTCGTTATAGATCCCTTACATACTCCTCCTATTTTACTGGAATAATGTAAAAGTGTCCGTTGATCTTTGTGTGGACATGTCATATATATATATATATATACTTTGGAGAAGCTAAGTACTTAGGACTTAGGAGTACTTAGGAGGAGCTCCGTGCAAAGAGCCTCATAGAGCCGGGGGCAAGAGGAGCAAATAATTTCGTGACCCACACAAAACAACTTTCACTTGGTGGAGTCTCTCCAGTCATCAAAGTGAAGTCTCTCTTTGTTCTAGTTTGGTGGTTTTACGATTCAACTTGTGGAGGGCAACATGGGTATTTTTTTCTCTACATTGTAGTGTTATCCAAGAAAGATGACTAATGCATTACCTTACTTATTTTCCTCATATCCACTCAAATGCTACTTGGCGTGTTCCCTATGATTACTTTCCTATTTTTCTCTCATCCTTCGAGACTTATGTTGCATACTTGGGTAGAGTTTTCTTCAAAACTCGGTTGAAGGAATTTTTTTCAACTCAATTTATAAAAATGATATGTCATTTGAACATGTAAGATGTATATATTTTTTTAATAATATTGACAAAGTTGGAATAAATAATTTTAAAAACTCATATGCATCTCACATGTTATTAAAAAATGGACATATGTCATTTTTATAGACTGGATTAAAGGAAGTTCCTCAAACTGAATTTGGAGGAAAACTATGCCCATGTAATTTTTATAACTTTTGGTGTATGAAGATTATGTTGTTAGTTGGGGGACTACGCCACATAGGTTTTATGGAGAGCTACAAATAGAATTACTCATTATGTATGATATTTGGTGTATAAAAATTGATTTTTTGGTTGGAAAGTCACGTCACATAGACTTTGAGAGGATGGAAGAAACATGAGAGAGTAATGAATAGAATAACTCAAGAAAGACCGTTAGAGATGAGTTTTGTATTGGCCAACCTTTATTATCTTCATTCTCCGTTTATACAGAAATTTCCTACAAATTGGTTTGTAATAACTTTTTTACAAACCAACCTCTAAAAGTGACATGTATCATTAACATGTGAAAAACACATATTTTTTAATAGTATGTGTTTTTCACATGCATTTTTTTTAGCTTAAAGAACACATTATTTTTGAAAACCAACAAACCAATTAGTTTACAACAAAAAAAAATTGTGTTAATGTTATCATCACATAAGGAAGTAATTTGTGGCCCTATGGGTCCACCAATCACTACTAAATATATATATTTGTTTTCCGAGATAACATAATAATAGTGTTTTCTTTTTCTTTCGATTCTTTTGCTGCCCTTGCTTATCTTTCAAGCCGGGAGCAATCAAAGTGACTTTAGATGTACGTATCTCACCCCCACCTCATCCTAATTCCAACTCAACTAATTGAGATTGATATAGTTTTTTTTTTTTTTAACGTGCTTTAGAACCATCCTTTTTTCTTTTTTCTTACTTACAAAAAAAAAAAAAAGAAGAAGTTAAGTTGTATAGTATTAGAAAGTAAATTTTATAATTTAATTACTACCATCCAATATATTAGCATGAGAAGCCATATTCCATTTCTAAAGTGATTTAGAAATATTATGCATGTATTTTGTATTATTTTTGTTATTAATTTGACAAAAAAAATTGGATGGAATTTTAAAATTGAAAATGGTCTAAAGTTTGGGTGTTCAATAAAAAAAAATTAAAATTTTAAAATTTTAAAATCGAACCGAGGGAAAACATGAGGTTATATATAATTTCTCAATAACTTATGACTAGATTTTTAATAGAAAAAAGAACAAAAATTTCATATAAATTAGTCTGCAAAAGCGACATGTTTTTTGAGTTATTAAAAAGCACACACTATTAAAAAAACCTATGTAATTTTTACATGCTAATAATTATATATCATTTTTCGAAGTTGATTAGTAAGAAATTTGTCTCCCATAAAAAAGCTTATCACGAGATATTTATTAGGGTAAAGAATAGTATTACTCAAAAGAAAAAAAAAGGGGGGGAGAAAATAATAAAATAGTAATAATTTATTTAACATAACCAGGAGAATTTGTATATACGGTCAACAATTAGATGCTGACAGTTGGAGTGAAACCTCAAACTATCACCATATTTACAATATTCCATAATGTTTCAATTTACTATAGAGAATAATAACCACAGGTTTGCTTAAGTGGTAAGAGCCTTGGTCTTTGTTGTAGTCCATGAGGTCTAAGGTTCAACTCTCTTTAAGTGCAAACAATTCTTTAGGGCCAGTTGACAAAGCCAGAGTATTACTCGTGTGGAGAGCGGGTTCGATATTTATCTAATAGGGGTGAGTACACGAAGTGATCCTACCTTAAAAGGATTCCTCGTTACCAAAAAATTTTACTATAGAGAATATTACAATTCGGATGATATATTGAGAAATATTGCAAAAATTAAAAGAAAAATAGTACACATATTTTTCTCAAACTAACAACCAATTTACAATGTCATCTTAATTAAAGATTGTCACTTTTAAAAATTTGTAATGTATCCCAAAGTAAAAAATACCCTTAATAAAAAAAATTTGAAAGTGTTGAAACTCACAGCCACATTGTTTTTTTATTTAAAAAAGGAAATTAATTGTATTTTTATCTTATTGTAGTCTTTAAATGGTATTATAGTCTGTTTGCAAGACAAAAGAGCTGCACTGCAAAGTTTGGATAATTTGAGGTGATATTGATGTAATCTTTAGTTTGTAGGGACTAGGGGCATCATAAATTAAATGTTAGTAAGAAGAAGTATGTGTATTTTTTCAATTAAAAGATCGAGTGACATTGTAAATTAGGTTGTAGATTGAGTGGAAATATATTTCCCCATATATATATATATATATATATATGGGGAAAACTTTACAAAAAAGCTTTTACATGTTTTGAAATTACTTTCAAAGTATAAAAACTTTCAATTTAGGATATCAAACTTTAAATTTTTGCAATGTTTTTCTTAAGATTTTTCGTTAAGTATTGTTAAAATTTTCAAAATACCATTTTTTTTTTTTAATAAAAACAAAAAATTGCAAAGATTTAAGTGTTAGTATTTTTGTAAATTTCGTTAAATCTTACCTAACATTTATTTTATTTTATTTTTTAAATTTATTATTATTATTTTTTATACCAATATATATATATTGGTGGTGTGAAGACTCGAACCAGACTTAGGAGGAGAAAGGTCAAATCCGTAATTTACTCCCTCTGTCGTCAGGCACCAAACCATAACAGTCGAGTGAGTAGTTGGCGACCTTGAGACAACATTTCCGGAAGCGACTCGCTGGCGATCCCATTCCTCATTCCTCATTCGCTCCAAAATTACCGAAATTGAAGGTGAGAAAAAGAGAAAACACCTTCAATCATCACAGTCTTCCCATTTTCGATCTATCCGTTTGCTCAAAATGCAAAGGTTTCATCCACAAACTTTGCAGTGCCTTAATCTTTCGCCGTATTCGACTTAAAGATTTAACTGTAAATTTGAGCTTCATCCATGGCTGTCCCTGTCGAGGAAGCCATCGCCGCTCTTTCCACATTCTCACTTGAGGTGAGTCCTGCAACTGCTCAAAACAGTTCCATTTTGATCTACATTCCGCAATTTTGCTGAGTAGAAAGTGAATATAATTGTATAATGTGCTTTTGAAACCGAAGCGTTTATATAGATTTTTATATGTATTGTGTTTTTGTGGATAAATTATGTAGGATGAGCAACAAGAGGTGCAGGGACCAGGACTTTGGGTGTCGAGTGAGAGAGGTGCAACCGAGAGTCCAATTGGTATGCATTCTTTAAGATTTTTAAAAATTTATTCACTGCAAGTTTGTTAATCGTTACACATAAGAGGAATTGTGGTGGTTTATGTTTCTGTTTGGAAAACTCTGAACTTTTGTGTGCAAATCTGTGGCCAAATTTTGTGTGCATCCGACTATCCGAGTTCATTCCTGTCAGGCAAAACTTTATGAAATTTTGATTTAGATTTTGCATACTTATGGCGGTTCAACTGCACTTTGCCGGATCTATACGAGTCGTTGGCGGGAATGCTACGGGATTTATTCAATCTTCGTATTCTTGGCAATTGTCTGTCGTGATTTTTTTTTTTCTCTCTAGATTTTTGCTTTATCATTTTACTTTTATTGGCCCGAGAACCTCTATATTTGGAAAGCGGAGGAAAAATATTTGTTTTACATATTTGTTGGTGTATAATGGTCATAAACGTTTTTGTGTATCTCTATTAATGCTAACAAAACAAATTCTCTGATAATTTTCCATTAGAACTTCTTAAGCACGAAATTCTGAAAATATTCTCCTTGTGTCCTATTGCCTAAAAATCAAATAATTTTAATATGTATCTTGGAAAGACAAATCATTTTATCAAGCTTTATAAACAATTAAGTTTTTCTCATGATTTCCATTAAAAGAGAAAAAGAAAAAAAATCAGATGCTATAAGACTTCTGGTACAATGATGAAGTTTTATAGAAAATTTGCAATTCGCAGAAGGAATAATACAAAATATATAACCAAAGTCTTAAAAAAAGTTAATAGGTAACCAAGTGTAGCAAATAAGAAAGGGAGGCAAAGAGAACAAGGGGGAGAGAAGGGAGGGGGGGGAAAACATGTATGGGGTATCTTACGGATAAGACTCCCCATTTAAGAATTTTAATGTTGTGAATACACGTCTATATTAAGGAGTAATCGACCCTTTTCAACAAAAAGAATCCTGTTGGTCTATCTTAAATATAGCTATTCAATTTTTTAATCTATATTAAATTTTAAAATAGCCATAACTTATTATTCTTAATTTTTTTTTTTTTTTATAAGTAACAAACCAATTTCATAAATAGCATAAGGCGCCCTTAAGTACATCGGAAGTATACAAAAAAGAACCACCTAACTAGCACAGGCAAAATGGACAAGGAAATCACGAAAACTAATTGACAAAGGAGACACATACGCTGCCGTCCATAAATATTAAATACAAGGTATCATAAAACAAAGACAAAATTTCCCCTAGCGTCGTCTCTCTGTCTTTAAAGCACCTATCATTCTTTTCCTTCCATACGCACCAGAAGAGGCATGTAGGCACAATTTTTCCATATCGCAGCACTCCTAGGCTTGCCAAAGGACCACCAATAATTAAGCAGATCAACAACACTACTAGGCATAACCCAGGACATCCCAAAGCGACTAAAAAAGGCACTCCAAATGACGGTAGCCCCATCACAATGGGGAAGAAGATGATCCACCGACTCCCCATTCCTCTTGCACATGCAACATCTGTCCATCAAAATGATGTGCCGCGTCCTAAAATTATCCAAGGTGAGAATCTTGCCTAGAGTTGCTGACCAAACAAAGACTGTTGCCCTAGAAGGAGCCTGTGTCCGCCAAACACTCTTCCGGGGTAAGAGGCCCCCTACAGGAGAAACCAACGAGCAAAAGTAGGATTTGGCCTTGAACAAACCTTTATTCTTAAAACTCGTAATCTGTCTGGTATCTTTTTTTCATTTCCTAAAAAAACTATAAATAATGCAATAAATAATTTTTGTAAGGGTTAATAACTTTTTTTTTTGATAAATAAAGATATATAGATCAAAAGTGCAGAGGGGCGCAAAATGAGGGGTGCAACATAATTTTTTTAGTACTAAAAAGTTTTTTAAGTACTAGTAACTTTTTTAGTACTTAGGTTTCAAACCGTATCACATATGGTACTTGACTTATGGGTAAAGATCAATTTAGTACCTTCGTTACATTCCATAAGCCGAACTAATGTCGGCAACCTCATGCTTGCCATAGAGCCACCCTCAATGGTCAAAATGGGGTAGTCGGCCACCCCATATTTTTCATTTTCTTTTTTCAAGTTTTGATTTTTTAATTTTTTTTTATCAAAAAAAAAATATTTAAATTATTTTTATGATTTTTTTTATTTTTGTTAGGACACGTGGCATGTTTTTGTTACGACACATGTCAGTCCGTTAGTTTGATTGATGGAATGATGACGATGGTACTAAATCGGTATTTACCCATAAGTCAAGTATCATCTTTGATACAAATTAAAACTTAGATGGGAAATAATAAAAAAGTGAAAACCTAAGTATTAAAAAGGTTATTAACCCTTTTATTAATTATCTAATATCGAAGTTGGTTCCTCTGAACAGCTTCCATTATCATAATTACTGAATAACTTAATACTAATTATGTAACACCCCGATCCCATATTGAGAAAATGTGGAGTAGTCCACATAAAATGAGTGATTTATAAAGATAGTCATGAGTGCTAAGTCTTACATTGCCTAGTTACTAGGTAAAATTAGGCCTTATAAGGAATTTTAGGGAAGCTCCAAATTGACTAGTCCTTTTGGGGTGATAGCACAGATGTGGTTGACGCTTTTTCTTGGGTCGTTACAAATTATATAAGGGAGTTTTGAAAGCAGAATATCAGGGAATTTTGTTGGACCGGATAAAGAGTTTTGAAGAGACTACCCGTGAATGTTGGAGTTCTTAAGGAGGAATCGTGATAGGGAACAAAATATTATTACTTGAAGGGTAGTGTCCCTGTGTGTGATGTGGAGTATTTGGTTGTTAACAAATAAGTGTGTATGATAGGAGGGAGAACTGTTAAAGAGCTCAAAATGGGTTTTCTCCAGGCATTTTATTTTTTATTTTGAAACAATCCTTCTTTCAGAGCTTCTAGTCCTCTTTTGAGCAATAGATGTGTGTGTTCATGTACGTGCACGCACTAAGATTTATGCTGTTTTTAACTAAAGTATTAGTTCCTTTCAATAATGATTAAATATTATGTCACACATGAATACTTAAAAGAGGCATGTCATGTGTTGCAACAATCAGAGTTTTGACTTCTTTTTTTTTTTTTTTTGATAAGTAAAAATCTTTCTCAAAAAGGTTATGAAATCTTTTTTTAATAAATAACAATCAGAGTTTTGACTTATCTCCGCTTCATTATGGTTTTGTATTTTTTCATTCAATATATGTTGGAGTTTGTGTGAGGCATGTAGTATGGTACACATTTATTTAGTTGAAATAGTTTTTCAAACGTGTGGTTCTTTGAAACGAGCGGTTCACTTCATTCTCATTTTTAAGTGGGCTATGAAGAAAAGGGCTGGGGAGGCTTCTAATTTGGGCAAGGGCCCGGGTGTTGTAGAAGGTTGTGTGAGTGCAAAGCTAAGCCAACCAACATGATGGAATTTAAATTCCTCACCAACTCCACCCCAAAAAATCCTACTGACTGAAGTTTCTCAATACGATTGGCTACACCAACAGAGATAGTGAAGAGGGACAAATAATAGGTAGGCAAATTAGAAAATAAAGTTGCTTCCAACCTGCCAACTGTTGTTCCATCTTCTCAATAATACCATCCCATATTGATTTTTCCTTGAAAGAATCCCCTAAAGGAATACATAGATACTTCATAGGCAGAGGATACCTTTTTTATTTTTTTGATAAGTAATAATGCATTAAGAGCGCAGAGGGGCGCAACCCAAGTACACAGGAAGTATACAAGAGAGCGACTAAGTAGGGGAGAAAAAAGAAGAGAACATAAAGAGAAAATCAGAAAAATTGATCACTAAAGGAGCAAGCCAGCCTGCTGTCCATAGGCAGAGGATACCTTAGAACCAAGAATGTGGGCCAGGCCACCAACACCTTCCACGGCACCAACAAGGACTACCTCTGGTTTGACCAATTTAATTTCAACCCTGATACAACTTCAAACATAAGAAAAAACAACAAATGACGAAGATGATCTGTATTCACCTCACAACAAATGACGGGATTTTGTATGGGGGGGGGGGGGGCTAAACGATGAGCCTAAGATCCACTTGGTCAGCTGGCACGAGGTTTGTAGTCCGATATCAGAGGGTGGTTTAGGGATTTGAAGTTTGCGATTTTTTAATGAAGCTCTTTTGGGGAAATGGCTGTGGAGATTTGCCAATGAGGAAGAGGCTTGGTGGAGAAGGATTTTAGTGGCAAATTATGGGGTGTTTTGGGGCGGTTGGCACTCTATAGTTCCTCGCGGATCGCATGGGGTGGGGTTATGGAAACACATTTGTAGGGGTTGGAGTTTGTTTCACTGTCACTTCAAATTCGATCTTGGCTTGGGGCTGAAAGTCAAATTTTGGGAGGATTTTTGGTGCGGCGAGATGCCCCTGAAGGATGCTTTTCCCGGCCTTTTCAATATCGCTAGCAACAAGGCTGCCTCCATTGCGGATATCAGGGAGTGTATAAATGGTATGGTTCATTGGAATGTTACCTTTATTCGAAGAATTCATGATTGGGAGGAGACGGCCTTAGTCTCCCTTCTGTCGCTCTTGTATTCGCTCTCGTTGCGTGGGGAAGGGGAGGATAGGATGTGGTAGATCCCATCTAGCAAAGGGAAGTTTGAGGTTCGCTCCTTTTATAGGAAGCTTGTCCTTAAAGAGTCCAACCATTTCCCCTGGAAAAGTATTTGGCGCACCAAGGTTCCTTCGAGAGTGGTGTTTTTTGCTTGGTCGGTTGCCCATGGGAAATCTCTTATCTTGGATAATGTTTGGAAGAGAGGTATTGTTGTGATTAATCGTTGTTGCATGTGTGAATCGGAAGGCGAGTCTATGGGTCATCTCTTTCTTCACTGTGGGGTTGCGCGCTTTTTGTGGGATGTCATCTTTTCTCATTTCAACATGTGTTGGGTTATGCCTAGAAGCGTCAAGGAGATGTTAGCTAGTTGGTGGTCGGGTGGTAAATCCCGAAGTGTGGTGGTGTGGAAGATGGCTTCCCTGTGTCTTATGTGGTGCTTATGGAAGGAAAGGAACGCTAGATGCTTCAAAGATTTGTCGAGAAACCTTGAGAACCTTGTTCATTTCTTTTTGTACACGCTCTTTATGTGGACTGCAGGCTGGCTTGCACCCCTAGAGATCAATTTCCTTGATTTTCTTTTTATGTTCTCTTCTTTTTTCTTCTTTACTTAGTCGCTCTCTTGTATACTTCCTGTGTACTTGGGTTGCGCCCCTCTGTGTTCTTTAATGCATCATTACTTATCAAAAAAAATTGTAAAAATACATAAACTCCCCCCAAAATAACAATAATAAAACAACATAAAATAAACACATCGTCCTATTATTGATTGATTGTGTTCTATCCATACTACATGGTCAATTTTGTGCTTTATTTATGCTACAGCTCTCTCTGTTTCGCTTGCTCTCTCATTCACACACACACACACACACACACACACACACACACTTATGCTATAGCTCTCTTTGTCTGTCTAGCTCTCTCATTTACATACACACACCTACATACGTTCATGTATGTCTAAAGACATGGTATAGTCGGAAATATAATTAAGAAGCGCTTCCTATTGTAGAGTACAGTGATGTTTCTGCATACCGCCTATCTCTATCAGAGGACACAAAAGCTCTCAATCAGCTGGTATGTAGTTCTTGTTTCTCCTTTTACCTTATCTTTTGAAAGCATAGAACTTAGATTTTAAGCATTTACCTTCTGTTCAGATAATTGGGATGGTAAAAGGTCAGATATAAGTACAAGTTTACGTCCATAATTACAATTTGATTCATTCCTGTTCGCAATATTGTTGTTATTTTCATGTTATGTGATGGTGAAGCTGTAAAACATGCAGAATGCCCTTATCCAAGAGGGGAAGGAGATGGCATCCGTGCTTTATACATATCGCAGTTGTGTCAAAGCTCTTCCACAGGTTTATTTTGGGTTTATTTTGAACAGAACTTTTCTGGACATCAAGTATATACTCAGTCATAAAAAAAAAAAAAAAAAAAAAAAAATTAAAATTAAAGGACTTATCAAAATGTATATACTCGGTCATTCAAGTCACTGTTAATCACACACACACACACACACACACACACACACACACTCACAGTGCACAACACAGCACTGACACAAGACACGTGTCAAGGTGAGGCGCATCCAAGACTCCCTAATGCATGAAATTTTTTGCTAAATCTCTCATAAGGTACACACCCTTTCTTTCATGTGAATGCTTAATGAAAAATAGTAGTCCTCTCAGCTCTTAATCGAATGCATATGCCTATCAAACTTAACAACAAATTATGTTAATTATTTATGGGGTCTTGAGTTTGAATCTTGCCTTATTCTATGCTTTCGATTTAAGTGAAAAATTCTACAAGTTGCTTCCTACCCATCAAGGGATTTTGAGCTCACAGGCAAGACGTAGTGTTGCAATGCAAATTATGCTTAGGCTTTTGAGATTATGGTAATTTGTAATGTACGTTATGTGGCAGCTTCCTGATTCTATGAAGCAAGGTCAAGCTGAATTGTATATAGAAATGTTTCACCCGATGAGGGGGAGTTTGGGCTCACGCTTGGGATGGAGTCTTAGAATATAAATTAAAAGGAATGAAATTTATTTTCTCCATCTGCTTAGGCTGTTGGGATTGTGGTAATATATATCGTGTACTATGTGGCAGCTCCCTGATTCTATGAAGCAAAGTCAAGCCGACTTGTATCTAGAAACATATCAAGTTTTAGACTTGGAGATGAGTCGTCTGCGTGAAATTCAGCGATGGCAAGCATCAGCTGCATCGAAAGTACAAGCTCTTAATTACTCTCTTATTTTTTATGTTTAAACTTGAGTCAAACTTTCAGTACCAATTATTGTTGTTTTGTGATGCAGCTAGCTGCTGATATGCAACGCTTTTCAAGGCCTGAGAGGCGCATAAATGGCCCGACAATAACTCATCTCTGGTCTGTTATAACGTCTCATTTTTCTTCCGAAACTGATTGCTTGATTTTTCTCTTTTTTTTACCACCTCATTTCAAGGGATGAATATGTTTGAGCTTAAGCTCCTCACCATCATATAAATGTTAATACATCATCAGAGCAATTTGTAAGTTCCTATGATGATGCCCTGTAGCTATCCTCCTGAGATATCTTTCTCAACTCTAGGTCCATGTTGAAGTTACTTGATGTCTTGGTGCAACTTGATCATCTCAAAAACGCTAAAGCAAGCATACCTAATGACTTCTCTTGGTATAAGAGGTATGTCAATCATCTTTGTTTTCTGTCATATTGCTATGGCTTGGTTACACCTCTCTTCTGTTCTTTAAAGTGGATTATCTTCTTCTTTTTCTTTTTTTTTTGCTGTCTATTTTTTTAATTGTTAATGACAAGTAGCTTGCACTTGAGTCTTTTCCCCTCCCTATCTTCTCTCTGAGTACACTTACAATGTTTTTTGAAAGTTTGTGACTAACAGGCCATCTTCAAGTATTACATTTACCTACAACCTGCATGTGTGGTGCTTAAAATCTGTTCCTTCATGCAGCCTTTCCAGGCCTTCTGAGGTGGTTTAGAAGGATGATGTAGGATAATGCTGAAGTTCTAGAGTAGTGCCATGTATGATCTGTTATATGGTGGGCTAATCTACAACAACATGTTATTTATCGGTTCTTCAAGAGGACTTAAATTCTGGTTCTTAAGAAAGCAAGTCATATCTTTTATAAGGGGTATTGAGAGAATATATATAAAGAAAGGAGAACAACAAGAAACCTAAGGTATCACACCCAGAGGTTACTTACTATATATAGAGCACTAAGGAATAGATTCCATCCTCTGGCAAGCACTTCATAGGTGATGGAAATTTTTCAGAAGAGTCCCATTGAATTGAAGAAGCACTTAACAAACAAGCACATGCGTGTGTGCTGTTGGGCACTGGACTGCTAAGTGAGAGTCCAAATTCTTTAATCAGCAAAGCCAACAAAACTCCACAAGCAATGAGATTTTTTTTTTTTTTTGATAAGTAATAATGATATAAAGCAAAGCGCAGAGGGGCGCAACCCACGTACACAGGAAGTATAAAGAGCGCGCCTAAGAGGGAGAGAAATGAAAAAGGAAATCAGAAAAACTAATCTCTAAAGGAGCAAGCCAAGCGGCCGTCCAAGAGAAAAGAGTAAAGTAGAAACTTTGAACAATGAAACTGAACTTTAAGCTATTAAAGACCATAGACATTATTCTCATTCTTGTTCCTTGTCAAATTTGTAAATTGACATTCTGCTACTCTCCATTT
>NC_081542.1:9458015-9469319 GCF_901000735.1 Corylus avellana
TATCCTCCAATCTTCTTGGGCTTCGTAGCCTCTGCCGTCGCCCAATACCACCTCCGGCGCTTTGTCTCTCCCCATCGGCACTGTCTGTCGCCGACCCACTTGTAATAAACCATCCCTCATGCCGGACAACCCCAACACACCATTAGGGGGTGTTTTTCCTAGTAAGCCCCCCGCAGATATCGCCGATGGACCTCCCGGCGCCTGACCCATCGTTGTTTGATGGCCAGCAGTGGACGATGAAGCTCCTGGATCGCCGTTCTTCATCCAGCCCACTTGAACTTTTTTCACCCTGACCGGCCTTTTTTTCTTTTTCTGTCTCCCTCTTATCTTATTCCTTTCTCCACCGCTCAACAACTGCTTGGGCTGTATAGTAACACCCTCCGTTGCAATTTGGTTGGTTGGCTCAGGCCCAAGGCCCGAAAGCCCACAAGCGCAATGCCCACATTTCCCCTTCGCCATGCGCTTCAGACATTCTTCTATCTCTTGCTGAATCTTTTCCAGAGTGTTCCTTAATTTGACGCATTCGAAACCTCCAAACTCCACGTGTCCATTGTCAGAATTGTGCGTCCCTCCAGGTACGTTGCGTCCTTGCACAGCCAGCGCTGCATGCGACAAATTGCCACTGCCCAACAATCCAGGAATCACCGGAGAAATCTTCACCGGAGGCACAGGTTGCACCGGCGAAGGAATGGCCGGAAATTCCAACATGTATCGCTGACTCCCTGAGACTTCCTTGCATCCCCCTTCAATCGGTTCCTTGCCCTTAGCAGTCGCCGGAAGTAAACCCTCTGTGCGTTTAAGTATGGTTATCGAACCTGATTCTGGACCAGTAACGTTCACATTCATCTTCTTCTTTGGCGCAGCATTTTTTCCAGTTTCCCCCGACAGCCATTTCGGAACTCTAGCGATGGTTTCTGTCGAAGGTAGAAATAGTTCCTCCGACGGACGTACCGTGGCCTGTAACACCTCAGAAAAGCTCCTTCTTTTCTTCATATCATCCTTTTCTGGAGCCATCAGGAATGGTTGAAAGAATCTAATAGCAATCTGAATCTCAGACTCCAGCTTGCTCCATCCTTTCTGATTCTTCCCTTCCGGTATCATAACTGACCTGCGCCTCTCCTTTCCCTCACATTCTTCAATCACCAAGAAACTTCCATATCTGTTGGAACACTTCTGAGCTAGTATTCTAGGATAGCCCGGCTTAGAATGATCATGAAAGACCCTGGAATCCTTCACTTTGATCAGCTCTTCAAAAATATGTGATAACCAAACAGCTTCATTACTTTCCAACTTCACTGATCTCACCAACCTTTTGCTTCTTTCCTTAATCTCTAAACCAGCTTCCCCATCCTTCACCAGCATCTCAAAATCCTTAGCTTCAATAGACCATCTCCTTGATAAGCCCATTCTCATTTGTTTTTTAATATAACTTCTCGAAAAGAAAAAAGAAAAAGAACAAAAAATGCTAAGTGAATATCCATACTACATGGTCAATTTTGTGCTTTATTTATGCTACAGCTCTCTCTGTTTCGCTTGCTTTCTCATTCACACACACACACACACACACACACACACACACACACACACTTATGCTATAGCTCTCTTTGTCTGTCTAGCTCTCTCATTTACATACACACACCTACATACGTTCATGTATGTCTAAAGACATGGTATAGTCGGAAATATAATTAAGAAGCGCTTCCTATTGTAGAGTACAGTGATGTTTCTGCATACCGCCTATCTCTATCAGAGGACACAAAAGCTCTCAATCAGCTGGTATGTAGTTCTTGTTTCTCCTTTTACCTTATCTTTTGAAAGCATAGAACTTAGATTTTAAGCATTTACCTTCTGTTCAGATAATTGGGATGGTAAAAGGTCAGATATAAGTACAAGTTTACGTCCATAATTACAATTTGATTCATTCCTGTTCGCAATATTGTTGTTATTTTCATGTTATGTGATGGTGAAGCTGTAAAACATGCAGAATGCCCTTATCCAAGAGGGGAAGGAGATGGCATCCGTGCTTTATACATATCGCAGTTGTGTCAAAGCTCTTCCTCAGGTTTATTTTGGGTTTATTTTGAACAGAACTTTTCTGGACATCAAGTATATACTCGGTCATAAAAAAAAAAAAAAAAAAAAAATTAAAATTAAAGGACTTATCAAAAAGTATATACTCGGTCATTCAAGTCACTGTTAATCACACACACACACACACACACTCACAGTGCACAACACAGCACAGACACAAGACACGTGTCAAGGTGAGGCGCATCCAAGACTCCCTAATGCATGAAATTTTTTGCTAAATCTCTCATAAGGTACACACCCTTTCTTTCATGTGAATGCTTAATGAAAAATAGTAGTCCTCTCAGCTCTTAATCGAATGCATATGCCTATCAAACTTAACAACAAATTATGTTAATTATTTATGGGGTCTTGAGTTTGAATCTTGCCTTATTCTATGCTTTCGATTTAAGTGAAAAATTCTACAAGTTGCTTCCTACCCATCAAGGGATTTTGAGCTCACAGGCAAGACGTAGTGTTGCAATGCAAATTATGCTTAGGCTTTTGAGATTATGGTAATTTGTAATGTACGTTATGTGGCAGCTTCCTGATTCTATGAAGCAAGGTCAAGCTGAATTGTATATAGAAATGTTTCACCTGATGAGAGGGAGTTTGGGCTCACGCTTGGGATGGAGTCTTAGAATATAAATTAAAAGGAATGAAATTTATTTTCTCCATCTGCTTAGGCTGTTGGGATTGTGGTAATATATATCGTGTACTATGTGGCAGCTCCCTGATTCTATGAAGCAAAGTCAAGCCGACTTGTATCTAGAAACATATCAAGTTTTAGACTTGGAGATGAGTCGTCTGCGTGAAATTCAGCGATGGCAAGCATCAGCTGCATCGAAAGTACAAGCTCTTAATTACTCTCTTATTTTTTATGTTTAAACTTGAGTCAAACTTTCAGTACCAATTATTGTTGTTTTGTGATGCAGCTAGCTGCTGATATGCAACGCTTTTCAAGGCCTGAGAGGCGCATAAATGGCCCGACAATAACTCATCTCTGGTCTGTTATAACGTCTCATTTTTCTTCCGAAACTGATTGCTTGATTTTTCTCTTTTTTTTACCACCTCATTTCAAGGGATGAATATGTTTGAGCTTAAGCTCCTCACCATCATATAAATGTTAATACATCTTCAGAGCAATTTGTAAGTTCCTATGATGATGCCCTGTAGCTATCCTCCTGAGATATCTTTCTCAACTCTAGGTCCATGTTGAAGTTACTTGATGTCTTGGTGCAACTTGATCATCTCAAAAACGCTAAAGCAAGCATACCTAATGACTTCTCTTGGTATAAGAGGTATGTCAATCATCTTTGTTTTCTGTCATATTGCTATGGCTTGGTTACACCTCTCTTCTGTTCTTTAAAGTGGATTATCTTCTTCTTTTTCTTTTTTTTTGCTGTCTATTTTTTTAATTGTTAATGACAAGTAGCTTGCACTTGAGTCTTTTCCCCTCCCTATCTTCTCTCTGAGTACACTTACAATGTTTTTTGAAAGTTTGTGACTAACAGGCCATCTTCAAGTATTACATTTACCTACAACCTGCATGTGTGGTGCTTAAAATCTGTTCCTTCATGCAGCCTTTCCAGGCCTTCTGAGGTGGTTTAGAAGGATGATGTAGGATAATGCTGAAGTTCTAGAGTAGTGCCATGTATGATCTGTTATATGGTGGGCTAATCTACAACAACATGTTATTTATCGGTTCTTCAAGAGGACTTAAATTCTGGTTCTTAAGAAAGCAAGTCATATCTTTTATAAGGGGTATTGAGAGAATATATATAAAGAAAGGAGAACAACAAGAAACCTAAGGTATCACACCCAGAGGTTACTTACTATATATAGAGCACTAAGGAATAGATTCCATCCTCTGGCAAGCACTTCATAGGTGATGGAAATTTTTCAGAAGAGTCCCATTGAATTGAAGAAGCACTTAACAAACAAGCACATGCGTGTGTGCTGTTGGGCACTGGACTGCTAAGTGAGAGTCCAAATTCTTTAATCAGCAAAGCCAACAAAACTCCACAAGCAATGAGATTTTTTTTTTTTTTTGATAAGTAATAATGATATAAAGCAAAGCGCAGAGGGGCGCAACCCACGTACACAGGAAGTATAAAGAGCGCGCCTAAGAGGGAGAGAAATGAAAAAGGAAATCAGAAAAACTAATCTCTAAAGGAGCAAGCCAAGCGGCCGTCCAAGAGAAAAGAGTAAAGTAGAAACTTTGAACAATGAAACTGAACTTTAAGCTATTAAAGACCATAGACATTATTCTCATTCTTGTTCCTTGTCAAATTTGTAAATTGACATTCTGCTCCTCTTCATTTGAATTTTTTTAGGTTCTGAACACTAAACATTTTACAGTTTGTGCTTAGGAATATAAGATGCGCCCAAGGTAGAGAAGCTTAAATGTCAATGAAACACTAGTGTAGTCCAGGCTTAGTACCTGGATAGAATTTATTGCCTGAATTGTTCAGTTAAATTTTTCTAAATATGCTAGTAGTTTTCCAGCAATTGTAAGGTTGTTATTTCCTGACAGTACTTGACCAAACCATTAAAGTTGTTATTTCCTGAAAGTACTTTGACCAAATCATTTTGCAGCTTCTTTAAATGTCTGTTGAGTTACCAAGAAAAAAAAAATAGAAATTGTAATTCACAAGATCATTAATGTGTGAACCTCTTAGATTGCAGTTTTTTGTAATTAGTAGCAATTCATTACTTTAATTTGTTTTTTGAACTCTACCCAATTTTTCAGGACATTCACACAAGTCAGTATTCAGTGGCAAGACACTGATTCAATGAGGGAGGAGTTAGATGATTTGCAGGTGTGTGACTGTGGTTCCCTTTCTTTCATAACATGTACGCACTGGATGTATGCAATGTTTGACTGTTCATGTTGTTTGGGAACAGTAACTTTTTTTTTTTTTTTTTCCCTTTCCTTTGGTGTTCTTATTTTCTTTATTGATAAAGTCACAATTGATATTGTGCTTTCTGGTCATTTATCAGTTACAATTATACTTTTAACTATTTTTTTTTGCAGATTTTCTTAAGCTCGAGGTGGGCTATCTTATTGAATTTGCATGTTGAGATGTTTCGTGTAAACAAGTATCCTGTCTATTTGTACTTTTATTTTTGAAATGTTGTCACCTGCATAAATTTCTATATGATACATGGGTAGAAATGATTTGCCTTACTTAATACTTGAACTGCAGCTTGGTTGTATGTGTGCTGATAAATTTTTAGAACTTGGAATGCAATTTTCCTTATGTTGTTCACAGCACATATGTGAATGATGATACAGTGTTTTATTCTCTTGAGTTCCTTGACCTGAAATAGTGTAGAAGACATTCTTCAAGTGCTCATAGTCTTTGCAGTTGAGTCATTGGAATTGGATTTTGCACTTCTGTTCCCAGAGCGGCACATTCTTCTACGCGTTTTGCCTGTTCTTGTTGTCTTAGCAACATCATCAGAGAAAGATAGTGAGTCACTGTACAAGAGGGTGAAAATTAACAGACTGATAAATATATTTAAGGTATTGCTGTTTGTGAAATGATTTAAATGTGAATATCTGTGATAAAGGCACAAGAAACAGATATTAATTTCTTTACGTGTGGCAGAATCAGTCAAGAAGCTTGCATTAATATTGTTCTTTTTCTTTGCAGAATGAACCCGTCATTCCTGCATTTCCAGATCTTCATCTTTCTCCTGCTGCAATCTTGAAAGAATTGTCAATGTACTTTCAAAAGTTTTCTTCGCAAACTCGTCTTCTCACTCTTCCAGCACCTCATGAGCTTCCGCCCCGTGAAGCACAAGAATATCCTGTTCTTTTGTCATCTTGATCAGTAATTTATTGGTTTAGATCACCAACGGTTGTTCTGTTTACTGCTTTTCTATTGAACTCTTTGCTAGAATTTCTTACCTATGAATGAAAATAATGATAGTTCGTGTTGGTTGCTTTTTTTTTTTTTTGTGTTTTGTTTTCGACTCTCTTGTTAGTACTATTAATACAAACATATGAAGTCAGAGTTCCAGTTTAGCCAGCATTTATAAATGTTTTGCTTGCAGCTCCCTTTCTTTCAACTTATAAGAATGTAAAGATTGGATTATGGACAGAATAATGATCAATAAAGTAAACCACATTGAGACTGTTCCCTGCTTTTTGTGATGTGTTGACAATCTTGCTTATTTGTATAACTAACTGGTCTCAGATTTAGGGGTGTGATAATTTTATGTGCATTTGTACTTATCAAAAAAAAAAAAAAAAAAAAAAAAAAAATTTATGTGCATTTACATCTTAAACTTCCTTGAGATAAATTTTATAATTGTTGATATAAAAATAGGGCCGGTGGAATTGATATGTATCCTCTGACCTGCCCAAAAGTTAATAGTTTAAGGTGGGAATATATAAACCTATGGTTTTGATTGACTCATTACCCTTCGTGGCTAGTAGTGTGTTGGGTTTAGGTTAATTCCTTTTTTTTTTTTTTTAATAAGTTAATGGAGTTCACTAGAAACCAAAGGGTGCACCCAAGTACACATGAAAATACAAGAGAAATACTGAAGAGCCTTTGTCTGGGGTCTCGGTGGTAGGAGGAATTGGGTCTGGCCCAGACTGCACTGAAGAACTGATTGGGCGATCTGGGTCTTGTTCAGAAATTGCCGAAGAGTCGAAAGGAAAGCTTGGATTTTGCGAAGAGAGTACCAAAGAGTGACTGGCCAAAGTTCTGTTGAAAAATGGTGGAGTGCTGAAAGCCCCAATGCTATCAAGTTGACGAAGGCTATGGTGTCAGGATCAGTTGGGATTGGCTCAAAGCTAACCAAAGATAGAATTGTTGAAGGTAGTTGTGTGGATGGAGGAGCGCCGCAATTGTGGGATGAGCTAGCGGGGTTAATGAGCTGGTGGGAGATGCCATGGTGTATTGGGGGAGATTTCAATGTGGTTCAGTTTCCTAGCAAGAGATTAGGTGATTCTAGTTACTCTGCTGCAATGCTGGAGTTTTCGGAGTTCATTTTCGTGTACAGCTTGGTGGATCTACCACTTGAAGGGGGCCAATTTACTTGGTCCAATAGCCAGGAAGATCAAAAATGGTCTAAAATTGACAGATTCTTATTATCTCCGGAGTGGGAAGAACATTTTTCAATGCTGACACAGAGGCGACTGCCAAGACTTTTGTTAGACCACTTTTCTCTGTTGTTGGATTCCGGGGCGCCCAAAGGAGAGGGAGCAGGTATTTTAAATTTGAAAATATGTGGTTGAAGTCTGAAGGTTTTGTTGATAAGGTTAAAACTTGGTGGATGTCCTACAAATTCCAGCTAGTTATGTTTTGGCAAGTAAGTTGAAAGCATTGAAGGCGGACTTGAAGAAATGGAATGAGGAGGTATTTGGTGATGTTGGGAAGAAAAAGAAGTAACTGTTGGAGGGCATTCGAGAGCTGGATAATATTGCGGAGGGTCGCTGTTTAGTGGAGGAGGAATGGGTGAGGAAGCTGGATATGTCTAAGGAGTTGGAGAAAACTCTTCTTTTAGAAGAAGTGAACCGAAGACAAAAATTACGAGCTTTATGGTTGAAGGAGGGGAATAGAAATGCAAAATTCTTTCATAGGGTGGCCAACTCACGTCGAAGGTATAATCAAGTGGATTCCTTGAGTATAAATGGTTCAATGTCCAATAATCCTATGGAAATAAAGGAGCATGTAGGACCGTGAGAAGACGTTGGAGGAGCTTAAGTCCTTTTATTCCCGTTATATTTGGACAGTTGTGTATTTAGTTCCTTTGGTGCGTAGTTTTAATGATTTTCTTGTTCATTTTTCTCCTTCTAGATAGATGTTTCTCTTGTATACTTCTTGTGTACCTAGGTTGGGCTTTGTGCTTTTAATGATATTTCGATTAGGTGTAAGGAATTTGATTCAGTTCAATCGTGTGTTGTTAGGTAAATGATTGTGGAGGTTTGCCAACGAGGGAGAGGCTTGGTGGAGGAGATTAGTGGAGGTGAAATATGGTATGATGAGGGGTGGTTGGTGTTCCACGGAGGTAGGGGGATCTTATGGGGTGGGGGTATGAAAATGTATTCGAAGGGGGGTGGGATAATTTTAAACAGCATGTGCGGTTGAGGTTGGAAATGGTTCTCGAGTATTATTTTGGAAAGATGTGTGGTGTGGGGAGTTACCATTGAGGACTGTGTTTCCCACTTTGTTTAATATAGCATGTGCAAAGGAGGCATGGGTGGAGGAGAATATGGATACAGTAAATGGTGCTATTCGTTGGAATGTAATGTTTATTCGACCTGTTCATGATTGGGAACTGGAAGAGGTTGCACGATTTTTCGAATTGCTGTATTCCCAACAGGTTAGGCATGGTGGGGTGGATAAAATTTGTTGGATTCCCTCAAAGAGAAAGAACTTTGGGGTGAAGTCATACTATAAGGTGAAGGTTAATTCAGAACCGATGGATGGCCCTCGGAAGATTATTTGGAAGAGTAAAGCTCCTCCGAGAGTGGCTTTTTTCGTGTGGACGGCGGTGTTGGGAAAAATACTAACAATGGACAATGTACGTAAGAAGAACATTATAGTGACGGAGTGGTGTTGTATGTGCAAGAAGAGTGGTGAATCTATTGATCATTTACTATTGCATTGTGAAGTTGCTATAGAGGTTTGGAATATGGTTTGTCAACTGTTTGGTGTTAAGTGGGTGATGCCGAGTAGGTTGAAAGAATGCTTGGGAAGTTGGAGAGGACAAAGGGGTAATTGTATAGTTTTGCAAATCTGGAGAATGGCTCCTTTATGTGTAATGTGGTGCTTATGGAGAGAAATGAATGCACGGAGTTTTGAGGACCGTGAACTTGGAATTACTGAGTTGAAGAAAAGGGTGCTTCAAACACTTTTCTCTTAGAGAGTTTTGTGGCATTCTTCGCAAGTTTCAACGCTTGTGGAATTCCTAGATTTATGTGCGTCATTTTCAAATTAAAAGTTTGTATGTGTGGGCTCTTTTTGTATACTTCCTGTGCACATGGGTTGCGCCCCTTGCGCTTTTAATAAATTGATATTACCGATAAAAAAAAAAAATGATATTTCGATTACTTATAAAATAAAAAAATTAAAAAACTTGTGAAAACTGAAGCCATTTTGTTTGAATTTTAATCTTCTTGTATGAGACTGAATACCAAGTTATCAATAGATATAATTCATATTTTCTGTAAACTTGTGGTGTTTATCATAGTTGGAATGTTACATGGAACTATATTCTTTCACCCCTAGAATAACCCACTAATAACCCTGTTAGATTTGTATGGAGTTACAATGCATGATAGAACTTTACAGTCTACTTCTAAAGTGTATATGCGCGTGTGCACAAAATGTCTATTTGCTGTGTCTTTCTGTTGAAACCTTGACATAATTTACTTATCAGAGACATTATCTGATCATCAATCACATTGGAGCAATCCGTGCTGAGAATGATGATTTCACAATTCGTTTTGCTTCGTCAATGAATCAGGTGCTATCCCCTCCCCTCCCCCTGTATGCATAGATATGTTTCTTGGTGTCCCTGCTTTATATGTTTTTAAAATCCATAACTTTGCCCTTCTTTTGCAGTTGTTGTTGTTAAAGTCAATCGATAATGCTGATATTGAGTGGAGCAAAGAAGTCAAGGGAAGCATTTATGATGTAATTGTTGAAGGTTTTCAGCTTTTAAGCAGATGGACTGCTCGCATTTGGGAACAATGTGCGTGGAAATTTTCTCGCCCATGCAAGGATCCAGTCCCTTTGGAATCACATGAGACTTCAGCATCATTTTCTGACTATGAAAAGGTATTATGTCCTTTATCTGCATTCATATTGTTTTTCCTGTTGACCTGTAACAGAAGTTCTCTCGTCTTTCCACGTTTTTCTGGTCCTCAGCCTCATGAGCTGTAACAAACCAGTATCTTTGCAAATGCAATGAATTTTGTGACTTTCTGAATTGTATTGAGTTGTCAGTTATTCCCTTCTCTTAGCTTCTTGTGTATTTTGGGTATTGCAGCTTATTTGGTGATAACCTTGTTCTCTCTTGTGCTGGTCATCATGCTGCACCTAGGCCCTACTTAGGCCAAGACTTGTTGTATAAGCTATGTGGTTGAACTACGAAGCATTTTAAGTACTCTATGTCATATTCATGCGTCTGCAGTGGTGCTTACAATTAGGGGTGTTTCTATATATTTGTTAACACTATTAGATCATCATTATATGTAGCTAGATGATTAAAAGGGCTTGGAAGCTTGCTTATGAATTTTTATTTTTGCTTGGTTTCTCTTCTTCATTATAAGAGTTTAATTAGTTTAATCTATTGAAGGAATTACATCACAGAGGCCATTTTACTTTTTGGGATGCAATAGTAAAGGTTCATGGGGTAGGAAAAGGTTATGGATGTGAAAAGTGGGGTTTACATTCAAAAGACTAGAAAACCGAGATTCTTTGGGGCTTAAAAGCAAGCTCAAGGCTTTGAAAGTTGATTTAAAGAGATGGAAAGAGGAGGTGTTTGGCAATATAGTGAGGAAGAAGACAATCCTTTTGGAAGAGCTACATGTTTTTTATGTCATTGAAGAAGAGGGGGCCTTAGGTGTTGAGGAGAGTATGAAGAAGGCATAACTTATTAGCAAGTTAGAAAGATCTACTCTCATGGAGGAAGTGTGTTCGGGGCAGAAATCTAGGGTCTTGCAGCGAAGGGAGGGTGACAAGTGCATGAAGTTTTTTCACATAATGGCTAACTCCAATAGAAGAATTAACTCCATTGACTCTTTGCTGATTGATGTTACAATTTCTACCAACCAGTCGGAGATCAACGAGATGTTGTCCAGTTTATAAAAAGTTGACACTGAGTAGTTCAGTTTTAGGCCTTTCGTGGACGGTCTTTCTTTTGATTCTATTTAAGTACTAATTAAATGATTAAATTTTCTTATTCCTATAAGCTTAAGCTTTTGGGATAAGTGGTAATTTAACATGGTATCAGAGCCAATGTTCGACAATGTTCAAAGCCTTGAGAGGCATATCAGAGCCAATGTTCGACAATATCAGAGCCTCTCACGTTGGACAATGTTCCTCTCACGTTGGACAATGTTCGGAAGAGAGGCATCGTTGTGATTAATCGATGTTGTATGTGTGAGGCGGATGGGGAGTCCGTGGATCATCTCTTTCTTCATTGTGTAGTCGCACGGAAGTTGTGGGATGTTATCTTTTCTCGCTTTAACAGGTGTTGGGTTATGCCTAG
>NC_081542.1:9469419-9531215 GCF_901000735.1 Corylus avellana
TTTTAAAATCCATAACTTTGCCCTTCTTTTGCAGTTGTTGTTGTTAAAGTCAATCGATAATGCTGATATTGAGTGGAGCAAAGAAGTCAAGGGAAGCATTTATGATGTAATTGTTGAAGGTTTTCAGCTTTTAAGCAGATGGACTGCTCGCATTTGGGAACAATGTGCGTGGAAATTTTCTCGCCCATGCAAGGATCCAGTCCCTTTGGAATCACATGAGACTTCAGCATCATTTTCTGACTATGAAAAGGTATTATGTCCTTTATCTGCATTCATATTGTTTTTCCTGTTGACCTGTAACAGAAGTTCTCTCGTCTTTCCACGTTTTTCTGGTCCTCAGCCTCATGAGCTGTAACAAACCAGTATCTTTGCAAATGCAATGAATTTTGTGACTTTCTGAATTGTATTGAGTTGTCAGTTATTCCCTTCTCTTAGCTTCTTGTGTATTTTGGGTATTGCAGCTTATTTGGTGATAACCTTGTTCTCTCTTGTGCTGGTCATCATGCTGCACCTAGGCCCTACTTAGGCCAAGACTTGTTGTATAAGCTATGTGGTTGAACTACGAAGCATTTTAAGTACTCTATGTCATATTCATGCGTCTGCAGTGGTGCTTACAATTAGGGGTGTTTCTATATATTTGTTAACACTATTAGATCATCATTATATGTAGCTAGATGATTAAAAGGGCTTGGAAGCTTGCTTATGAATTTTTATTTTTGCTTGGTTTCTCTTCTTCATTATAAGAGTTTAATTAGTTTAATCTATTGAAGGAATTACATCACAGAGGCCATTTTACTTTTTGGGATGCAATAGTAAAGGTTCATGGGGTAGGAAAAGGTTATGGATGTGAAAAGTGGGGTTTACATTCAAAAGACTAGAAAACCGAGATTCTTTGGGGCTTAAAAGCAAGCTCAAGGCTTTGAAAGTTGATTTAAAGAGATGGAAAGAGGAGGTGTTTGGCAATATAGTGAGGAAGAAGACAATCCTTTTGGAAGAGCTACATGTTTTTTATGTCATTGAAGAAGAGGGGGCCTTAGGTGTTGAGGAGAGTATGAAGAAGGCATAACTTATTAGCAAGTTAGAAAGATCTACTCTCATGGAGGAAGTGTGTTCGGGGCAGAAATCTAGGGTCTTGCAGCGAAGGGAGGGTGACAAGTGCATGAAGTTTTTTCACATAATGGCTAACTCCAATAGAAGAATTAACTCCATTGACTCTTTGCTGATTGATGTTACAATTTCTACCAACCAGTCGGAGATCAACGAGATGTTGTCCAGTTTATAAAAAATTGACACTGAGTAGTTCAGTTTTAGGCCTTTCGTGGACGGTCTTTCTTTTGATTCTATTTAAGTACTAATTAAATGATTAAATTTTCTTATTCCTATAAGCTTAAGCTTTTGGGATAAGTGGTAATTTAACATGGTATCAGAGCCAAAGGTTCTGAGTTCAAACCTTGACTTCGTCATTCACTCCTATTTTAATTAAATATTCTACGTGTTGGGCCTCACCTATTAAAATGGAGTTTCAGCCCACACGTGAGTAGGAGTATTAAAGTATTGATTAAATAATTAAATTTACCTCTTCCTATTAGTTTAAACTTTTAGGATAAGTGGTAGTTTAACATGGTATCAGAATCAAAGGTTTTGAGTTTGAACATTGACTTTGTCATTCACTCTCATTTCAATTAAATATTCCACGTGTTGGGCCTCACCTATTAAAAGGGAATTTGAGCCCACATGTGAAGGAGAGTGATGTAATAGAAGACTACGTAACAATCAGAAGTGTTGGTGTCTTCTGACCAAAAGATAAAACAAGCCCACAAGCTAAAAGAAAGATAAAACTCCACAGAGTATTTGAGAGAAAATTATCTGATTTGTTAATAATTCGAATGAGTAAGTTTTACATCACAAATTAGCCTATTTATAGAAGAGAAATACTTACAATAAAGTAAACATACTTCTAATAGTGAAAGTAAACATAATCTTAGTAAGGAAAGTAAACATAATCCTAGTAGGGAAATGAAATAAAATAAATCTTCTTTTTTTTAGCCTTTAAGACTTTTACGTCCTACATCAGTTTCCCCTTCTTGAAAAGAACTCGTCCTCGAGTTAAGTTTCGACTCCTCTGGTGGAAAATATTAAAAAATGTCTGCCACGTTGAATGTTGAGGATATCACCATTTCCTTTGGAAGATCAATGATATATGCATTGTCGTTAATCTTTTGTAGTACCTTGCATGGACCATATTCTTGTTTCTCAGCTTTCCAGAAGTACCAGTTGGCAGTCGCCCTTTGCGTAAATAAACCATCACAAGATCTCCTTCTCAAAAAATCTTCGATCGCCGACCCTTGTCTGCTGTTGTCATGTACTTAGCATAGGATTCTTCTAGATGCTAACGAACTTCCTCTTGGGTGGCTTTCACCTGTTCTGCTAAATGTTCAGCTGCCACACTAGCCCCTGGCAACTTGGGTAGAGCTACAAGGTCTATTGCAAGTCTCAGAGTTCTCTCATAGACGACATTGAACGGCCCCTTCCCAGTAGATTGATTCACCATGCTGTTGTAGGCAAACTCAGCCTGAGCTAAAGCCAGATCCCACTGCTTTAGTTTGTCACTTGCAATACCCCGAAGTAAGTTGCCTAATGTTTTTAGTGGGGCCTTTCTTTGTATACTTTCTGTGTACTAGGGTTGCGCCCCTCTGCGCTTTTCAATGAATCACTTATTTATGAAAAAAAAAAAAGTTACCTAATGTCCGATTCACAACCTCTGTTTGTCCATCCGTTTGGGGATGACTCGTGCTACTGAAGTTCAATGTTGAGTCGAACCGCTTCCATAATGTTCGCCAAAAATGAGATAGGAACTTGGTGTCTTGGTCAGAAGGGATAGACTTTGGAACTCCATGCAATCGGACCACATCTTAGGAGATTAGATTGGCCAAAGTGAGCCATTTTGGAAAATCTATCGACAATTACCATTATCGAATCCTCGTTGGGTTCTCGGGAGACCCAATACAAAATCTATGGATACATCTTCCCACGATGCTTCTGGTACCAGTAGAGGCATGTATAAACTTGTACTTTGGGTTTGCCCTTTGGCAACTTGACAAGTCTAGCATCTTTGGAATAAATTACCAACTTCTTTCTTCAATTGTGGCCAGTAGTACCATTCCTCTACCAGGGTGATGGTCTTGTCTCTTCCTAGATGCCCACCTAGGCCTCCATCATGCAATTCTCGGATCATTTGTTCCTGTAGAGAACTCCTCGGGATACACCGTTAATTCCCTCGAAATAGATACCCCTCCTGGATATGTGTCTCGGGAACTGGTTGTTTCTTGGTTTTCAAATCCAACTTCGAAACCATCTCCTTAGACACCCACATTCTCCCCGCTACTACCATCAATAATCACATCGCATACCCTCCGGTTGATCATGCAACGAGTATGAAAGATCTTGTGCCTCTAAGATTGATCTTCTTGCCTCGGGGTCAAAAGTAAATGCTAAATTACCAAGGATCGGGAAAGTGGAATTCCCTCATCAGTATCGACCAATTCTTCCTCCTCATAATTGGGTGTGTCATCCCCGGTTGCCCCAACCTCTCCCTTCTCAGCTGCTTCTTTTGGCTTAGTGTTGATCAAGTTCACCATTTGCCTCTAGGGACATTGATGTGATCTATGTCCTGATTGGTTACATATGAAACACTTGTCTGGATCAGGTCATGCGAATTGGTGGATTGGGGTATGTTCACAGGTTGCTTCGGGATGTTTCAGCTGTTGCTGGCTCCTCTTCCCGTGAAGTCACGGGTTGACTTGGTGTGACTGTCGGGACTAGAAGTTGTTTTCCTCGACCTTGCATCAGTCTCGTTGGATTGCTCGAGTTTTGCTCCCAGGTTGGTGCCCTAGGCCTCTCCGGTTGCTTCTCTACTCAAGTTGCCAAGCTAACTGCCTCAGTCAAGGTAACGACAGGATGCATAGAGACTTTGTCTTGGATCGCCACACACAACCCACCAATAAACCTTGCTACTTGTTGAGCCTAGTAGGGAAATAAAATAAAATAAATCTTCTTTTTTTTATCCTTTAAGACTTTTACGTCCTATATCGGGAGTGTTAAAGTAATGATTATGTGATTAAATTTACCTCTTCTTATAGGTTTAAGTTTTTAGAATAAGTGGTGATTTAACACTTGCTATGTGCCACATTGATAAGCTAAAGTTTGGTTTGGGAGTGCTTGCTTGGGGTGTCTTTGAAGGTTAGACACATGGAACAAAAACTCTTAAAATTAAAAAATAACTTGAGTTAGTTGGGTTTGTGTCGCATGCGTGCAGATCTATGGTTAACAAAGTTGATAACTTGAGATAATTTGTTGTTTGTGTGTTAATCATTTAGCTTTTAGCATTATAGATATATGTTTATGTCTATACTACAGTTTGTCTGACGGTGGTAATTTTGTTGAATTACCTGTAGGTCGTACGATATAATTATAGTGCAGAGGAGAGGAAAGCACTGGTTGAACTTGCTAGCTACATAAAGAACATTGGATCAATGATGCAGCGGTGTGACACACTTGTAGCAGATGCATTATGGGAAACAATTCATGCTGAGGTTCAAGATTTTGTCCAAAACACTTTGGCAACTATGTTGCGAACTACCTTCCGAAAGAAGAAGGACCTTTCAAGGTGGGGATTTGAATTTGTATTAAATGATTTGCATTTATTAAAATTTCTAAATGTTCTCCACTTTCTAAATTATTAGATTTGATGTTATTATTATCATTTGTAGTGATCCAGTAAGAAATTTAATCCTAATCACATCATTATCGTTACACAATTAAAATAGAATAAATATTATTTATTTTAATAATTGTTATAGAATAAATATTATAATCCTTGTTAACATAGACAATACTATATTAGATCATCTTTTTTTTGGGTCTACTACATATTCTAGATTTTGAATGAACCATCGATAGCCTTAAAAGATTCAAAAAACATATGAGAACACACTACACTTTGCATTAGTTATAAAATATTTCTAATGTTTAACTTAGTTTACAACTTATTTTCCCTGAAGTGACTTATAAAAAATATCAATATTTGCCATATCATTGTTCAAAAACTGGATGAGCATGATGGTGGTGAAGTTATAAAAGTTTTTGAAGACTTAATGAAGTTTTAGCTTGTCGCCAACAAGTTTGATTTTTATTGGTCAACACTGTCCTTGATACTCGCGTTTCCAAAGGAAGATGTCTTTTGTGCCTTGTGCGGTTTGGGTATATGATTTATCTTTCATACCTTCTAGCCACTTTCAGAAGTCACGTGGAGGGAGGACGACTCCATAAATTCTACTCACAAATTGCTTAAAGATACTAGAACTTGGAAATTGTGGAAAAAGTATTGGCTCTAGCTGACCTCAGTTTCTTTGTTCATCCAAATTGTTGAAGCCAGACGAGAATGGATGTTTATGAGGAATGGCGTTCTCTGTGACAGCAGCATCAATTGCATAAGCATGCAATCACACCTCTAGCATTTTATCAAAAGGAGAAAAACAAGACTTACCCAATAACCACGCGTACAATGCAGACTATAACGCATATTCATGATATTGTAATAGATTTGTAGCGAAAGCAGTTATGCTTAAAATATCTTAAAATAGAAAGGAAGTGGAGATTTGCTAACGAGGAAGAGGCTTGGTGGAGAAGGATTTTAGTGGCAGAGTATGGGGTGATTCGGGGTGGGTGGTGCTCTAAAGTCCCCCGTGGTTCGCATGGGGTGGGGTTATGGAAACACATTTGCAGAGGTTGGAGTTCGTTTCAATGTCATTTCAGATTGGATCCTGGATTGGGGGTGAGAGTCAATTTTTGGGAGGATATTTGGTGCGGCGATATGTCCCTCAAGGAAGCTTTTTCCGGCCTTTTCAATATAGCTAGCAACAAGGCTGCCTCCATTGCGGACATCAGGGAGAGTATAAATGGCATGGTTCATTGGAATGTTACCTTTATTCGAAGAATTCATGATTCGGACGAGGTGGCCTTAGCCTCTCTTCTCTCGCTCTTATATTCGCTCTCGTTGCGGGGGGAAGGGGAGGATCGTATGTGGTGGGTTCCCTCTAGAAAATGGAAGTTTGAGGTTCGCTCCTTTTACAGGAAGATTGTTCTTAAAGAGCCCAACCATTTCCCTTGGAAAAGTATTTGGCGCACTAAGGTTCCTTTGAGAGTGGCTTTTTTTGCTTGGTCGGCCACCCTTCGGAAATCCCTTACTTTGGACAATGTTAGGAAGAGGGGCATCGTGGTAATTAATCGATGTTGCATGTGTGAATCGGAAGGAGAGTCTGTGGATCATCTCTTTCTTCACTGTGGGGTTGCGCGCTTTTTGTGGGATGCTATCTTCTCTCGGTTCAACATGTGCTGGGTTATGCCTAGAAGTGTCAAGGAGATGTTAGCTAGTTAGTGGTCGGGTGGTAAATCCCGAAGCACGGTGGTGTGGAAGATGGTTCCCCTGTGTCTCATGTGGTACTTATGGAAGGAAAGGAATGCTAGATGCTTTGAGGATTTGTCGAAAAACCTTGAGGACATTGTACATTTCTTTTTGTATACTCTCTATATGTGGACTGCAGGATGGCTTGCTCCCATAGAGATCAATTTCCCTGATTTTCTTTTTATGTTCTCTTCTTCTTTCTCCTATACTTAGTCGCTCTCTTGTATACTTCCTGTGTACCTCGGTTGCGCCCCTCTGCGCTCTTTAATGCATTATTACTTATCAAAAAAAAAAAAAAAAAGGAAGTTTGGAACGTCTTGTGGAATGGAATAGTTAAACATGGTAGTGATGCGATGGTTGTTATTATGAATATACATAGATAAATATTGAACCAAGCAACTACAAGCAGCCAGTTGCATACACATACAACAAACATAGTCAAGTATATTACTACTCATTAGTGCTCATTGTATATGTCAGCGTGTGTAGTGTGTGAATGCAAATGAACTTGGGTGTGTGTGCATGTACAAACACATGCACACAGAATCCAAATGTTCATTGAAGTGACAGGGCCCAACTCAAAATTATCAAGTTATGATGTTAGAGCTATATGTGATTAATCAGTTTCAGCCTGGTAAGTCAGGTTATTATTATATTTCAAATGGTTATGCATTGAAATCCTCATCACGAATTTCCCCCCGTTTCTATGCTTTCTGTTTTTATTTATTTTGATAGTTAGCACTATGGTTAATACCATTAGGAGTTCATGACTCATGCATCCCATACGTTATCTGATTAATCTGTGCTTATGCCACGTCTGTATTTTGGAAATTTATGTGCTTGTGAATTATTGTCAAACCTGCTGATGGTTAATCAAGTTTTCTACCTCAGTGTTTTGCTTATATGTTTCATCTGACTGGTAATTTTCAGGATTCTTTCTGATATGCGGACCCTTTCGGCAGACTGGATGGCAAATACAAGCAAGCCTGAATCTGAGTTACATTCTATACAGCATGGAGGTGAGGAAAGCAAAGGGAACTTTTTTTATCCAAGGCCAGTCGCACCAACAGCAGCTCAGGTTTTTCTCATATTTCGAACTTGTTTCATGCATGTAACTTTTTTTAGTGTTGATTGTTTATACTGTTAATAATTATTGGAATATGATGTTAAAGAGTTGATTAAATGATTAAATTTATCTCTTCCGATAAGCTTAAGTTTTTGGGATAAGTGGTGATTTAACATATGATTATATTTCTACAATTTGTTTTTACTAAGAATATTACCCAAAATCTAATTTCTACACACGCACAACAATGCATGCATCATGTGGTCATACTTACATGTGTATGCGTCTGCATTCACACATAATACATTAAAATTTAGACTCTAATAATTGCTGGTTCACATTCCTTGTATGTATACGGGCGTGCGCACGCACACACGTGTGCATAATGCTCTGAGATTGTCATAATTGATATATTCATATGTATAGGCCACTGCTTTAGTTCCAGACATATACATATTAGCTGCGATTTAATAATTGATACATGCATACATACATGTCTTGGTGCATCCTTCGTAGATCATTATCTCCCCTTGGGTCCCAATTTATGTCCTACATTCTAAATCACTTTATTACAAAATAATTAAGAATTCTCATGTGCACATATTAAAATATAGAAAAGGTTATTTAAGAATTCATAATTTTTCTCCGTTAATAAATTTTGGCTGATACTGCATATAACCTAATAACATTACCTTGCAGATGATCACACAATTGGTATGACAATGTTTCTTCCATAGATCTGTCCTTGTACAATTCTTTTGCAAGGCATATGTACATAAATTTATGTATAATATGGATGAAGGTTGAACGAGTTGACAGATGCATTTTCTTTTTGTAGGTCCACTGTTTGCAGTTCCTGATATATGAGGTGGTCTCTGGTGGTAACCTTAGGAAGCCAGGGGGGCTCTTTGGGAATAGCGGGTCTGATATTCCTGTCAATGATTTGAAACAGTTGGAAACCTTTTTTTACAAGCTTAGCTTCTTCCTTCATATTTTGGACTGCACAGGTATTCTTCCCAACTCTACATGCAATAGTCGCCCTCATGAGCTGTAATGTAGACAATGTAGTTAATTTTAACCTGATCTGATGTGATTGCAGCAACTGTTGCAACTTTGACGGATCTTGGTTTCTTGTGGTTTAGAGAATTTTATTTGGAGTCTTCTCGTGTTATTCAGGTACACCTTGTACATCATCATGATCATTTAAAAAAAAAAATTTACTAGATATTTGAATCTATATTGATTTGACATACTGAAAATTTTATTTGTAGTCTTCTCGTGTTATTCAGGTACACCTTGTACATCATCATGATCATTTTTTTTTGAAAAAATTGTACTATGATATTTGTATCTATACTGGTTTGACATACTGAAAATGATATTGTGCTGGTCATTTCTGGATTGTTAGATGAAGAATGAAATGATTGTTAGCTCCTACTTCGATTTGTTTTGTGATAACCAGGCTACTTCACATTTTGAGTCTAATCCAATTTTTCATGAAATGATCAAACATATTTAGGTTGATTGTCATTTTATTCGAGATACTCAATGGAGGTATCTATGTACACCATTTGTGAAGTCTGGGGTCCTTTATCTGACATATTTACAAAATCTCTGTGTTGAAATCGGTTAGAATTTATTTGTTCCAAGCTGGGTTTATATAATATATATGCTTCAGCTTGAAGGGGAATGTTAGAAGAGTTGGTTAGGGTCAAAATAATCTGTTGGTGATAGGGATTTGTTAAAGGGGTATTTTGGTGATTGTATTAAATAATAATAATGTCGTGGTGGTGGAGGAGGAGCATAGGCTATGTGAGTGAATTCACATGACTTATGGAACGAATAGAATGACAATACCTCGCTGTTTTCTTGCTACAATCTCTCTGCATTATCTTTTCCTCTTTTACTTTCTGTTTTTTTGGGAAGAAAAATGATACCTCCACATAGGACAAAAATTGAAGTTTGAAATCAAGGCAAAATCCACCAGCACGGCGATGCAATCAGAACCTTCTTCCCCAACTTCCTAACTAGCAAAAAGTTCCAAAAAATAACTTGTCTGCTCTTCTTTCTCCCTAAAATCCCCAAGGTTGTTCCATGACATGAGACCTGAAATAGAAATTTAAATCTCAAGTTCAAAGAGAGAGTGAGAGAGAAGAACAAGAACAAGAACAAGAACACATGAAGGGACGGTGGAAGGAAGGTAAGGTGGTGGCAAGGCAGAAGATGTCAGCATGGGATGATATTGTTTGCATCATGTTAAGGGGACTGAGAGCCAGCTTAGACTTAAAAGGAGGAGAATGAGGAGGATGGGGGTGAGGATTTTGATGTGGAGTGGACTGGGATTGAAAGCCATTGATGGCAGCGGATGAAGAGGAGAGAGAAGAAATGACTTTTATCTTTCTCCTTTTATGTGATTTATTGTTCTCTTTTAGTTTTTTCTAATCTTCTTATTTAAACAATATACTTTCTTTTTATACGATCTCATGTGTATGTGTCATGCAGAATTATTCTTTCACTGGTTTTAGATTTATGTTGTGATCACATCAGGTTGAGACAAGCTTCTCTCTAGAATGTCTCTCTCTCTCTCTCTAGACTCGGATGAATTTCAAAATTTGAATTTTTGAAAGTTGAATTTCTGCGAGCGGTGGCGCGGCTGGTGCTGCGCGTTAGGGTTCGGCGCACTAGTTATGGAACGCAGCTTCTCTTTTGAAGCTAAAACCTTCTGCCTCTCGGCAAAGGTTGGGTGTCCTAACCTTCGTCTGGAGGAAAGGAGAAAAGGATTCGTGGGGTATATTTTCGCAAGCATTCGGTGTTCGTCGTGGTTGGTGGAAACGGTGGAGGCGGCGATTCAGGTTCAGGTGAAGGAAGAAATTGCCAAATCTTACCGTGAGGGTGATAAGGCCACGATGGTCCACGGGGGAGGTAATAAGGCCGGTAGGTTCTTGGAGGTATCGGTGTTGGCTGAGGGTGGTCGTAAGGGAGTCATCTGGCTTCCGGAGGGACGCTTTGGGAGGGGCTGGCGGCGTTTTGCGGGAGAGCTTCGGCAACTGTTGGCGGCCCAGATCAAGTTGGATGGTACGGCGGAGGTTGGGGTTCCATCTTCCGCGGGGTTTCTCATGGAGGTTCCTTCTTTGGGGGTAGACTCCGGGAAGTCTTTCGCAGATGTCCTTCGATCTTCTCCGAGCGTCGAGGCGAGAGCAGTTGAGTACCCGAGGTCTCTCGATTTGCTTCCGGGGTCGTCTTGTTGGGATTCGGAGTATGACGGGATGGGATTGCGTTCTGCCGTGTTTTGCTCTGCGTTGGAGAGCTTGCCTTCTCCTCTGGCGGAGGCGGCTGGGTCAGTGAGTTTGAGGAAGAAGAAGAAGGGCAAGATCGGCATTAGTGGGTTATTGAGGCTTCTAGGGCAAATCCAACGTAAGTTGGACTGGGTCCGTGCTGGGGTTGTCTCGAAGCACATTCGCAAGAGTAAACGGGCTCGTTTTTTGGGCCTATCAAATTATGCTTTGGGTTGTGTTTCCGGGTCGGTCTCTGAAGTGGGATTGGGTCAAAATTTGGATCCGGTTCAATACTTGGATCCGGATTACTCGGATCCAAACCAAAACTCGGTTCCGGGTTCGGAGCTGGGCTTAGTCTCGTTTTCTTTACCTCTGGAGTCTGTTTCTGCGTGTGCGTCGCTCTTGGTGCCTTCTCCGGGGATTCCTCTGGTCTCTGACGAGTTGTTGGAGCCGTTGGCTAGGTCTTCTTTGAGTTTGCATGTTACCGGTTTGGATTCCGGCGATGGGTCTTCCCCGGCGGAGGTCTCTCTCTCTCCGGTGTGAGTTTTGGGCGAGATTGATGGGTCTGCCGATAACGGGTCCTCTCAGGGGGCTATTTCTTTCCTTTCTGCGGAGGATTTACCAGCGAGCACGGTGCGCAGGAACTGGGAGGGTTCTCTTTCTGCGATGCCTGAAGCCTGCCTGGGTGCGACTGTGTCTTCGGAGATGTCTGATTCGGCTCGTCTTTCTATTCTCAAGGAGGCCTTCTCTGTTCCTTGGGAGGTGGACTCTCCGGCGAGCCCTCTTTGCAGGGATAGGGAGGTTCCTTTTTCGGGGGGGGAGGTTCTGGTTGTTCGTCCTTCTTCTCCGGTGAAAGGTTTGTTTCGTCGTGGGTTTTTTGGTCCGAGAGCTGTCTCTCCCTCTCCGGTGGTGTTGAAGGATTCTTCTTTGTCCTCTAAGGGAAAGGACCCTGTTCCGGTTCCCTCTGTGCCGGTGGAGGTCCAAGTAGGCTCTACTGTCTCGCCTTCCTTTGGGGTGGCTGAGCTGGGTCTTCATTCCCCTGCTGCTACCTCCTTGCTGTCGTCACAGTGCTGCACTTCTCTCTCGACTACTTCCGTTCTCGATGGGGCGGCGGAGATGGGGAGGAGTCTTAGCCGTCCGTTTCCTCGCATGACAGAGAGTGGTACTCCCATTTACTCCTCTATATCCACGTCCCAACTGTTTTATACTCGGAGGGTGAAGGAAAAGGTCGCAAAACAGCTGCATAAGAACAAGGACCTGCTTGCTGAGGTTGAAGTTTCTGCTCCTAAGGTTGAAGCTTCTGCTTCTAAGGTTAAGGGGTTGAGGGAGCTCAATAATCTGGATTGCTCCATCTCTCCGGTGAAGGGCCGGCGTCGGCGGGGATTTTTGGGGTCGAAAAATGCTTTTTCATTTCCCCCTGAGGTGCACTAGGGTTCCACCTGAGATGCACTAGGGCTTTTTTTGGGTTTTGGTTGGGTCTCTTGTATACCTTTTTGGTGGGGTTTTGGTTTGATGGGGTTTTTCTGGGTTTTTGGTTTGTTAGGGTGTTTGGTTGGGTTCCTTTGTACAATTATTGTGTACTTAGAGGCGCTTTGCGCTTTTTTTGATTTATAATACATTACTTATCAAAAAAAAAAAAAAACAATATACTTTCTTTTTTTATTATTTAAAAATCAGTTAGAATGAAAGTTTATGAACATGTGGCATCAGATAATTGGCTTTAATAGACATGAGCTCTCACATGCCAGTTTTTAGTTATAATTGATGGAAAAGCTACCGATTTGAAGTTAGTTAAAGTGCGCGGATGTTAGTGACTTGTTTAAACTAGTAATTAGGGTATACCACGGAGATAAATTGTAATTCCTTGATTTTTATTGAGATAAAGGTTGCTTTTTTTTTTTTTTTTTTTTCTCTCTCCACGGAGATAAATTGTAATTCCTGATTTTATTGAGACACAAGGTTGCCTTTTGTTTTTTCTTTCTTTCTCTTTTCCTCCTTGATATAGGTTTTTTCTTCACTCTATCCTAACCTGGATTTAAGGGAACTTGCTTGTTCGCTGTGTGCAGTTTCCCATTGAATGTTCTCTTCCCTGGATGTTGGTGGAGTATGTGCTTGAGTCGCAGAATGCTGGTCTTCTTGAGAGTGTTCTGATGCCATTTGATATCTATAATGATTCGGCTCAACAAGCATTGGTTGCACTGAAGCAACGCTTTCTCTATGATGAAATTGAGGCAGAGGTATGTAAAATTTGAACTAAATTATAATATTTTGACTGGGATGGTGTTGATTACTGTCTGTTTGTGATTTGAGTTTTCAATTAGTTTTGGAGTTATACTTTCATATGTCATCTGCACTCTACGGACTTCTATTTATTGATTGATAAACCGGTAGGTGACTGCCCAATCTGCTGTAATATCTGTGAAATAGCTGCTGCTCTACTAGCCCTTTTTGCTGCTTTAGTATAGATTTCAAAAAGATGTAATGTCTGTCATGTGAATGAAAAATAAATTCTTTTGACTTTAGAGAATGTCCTTTCAGCGGAAGCCCTTTTCCATCCTTTTTTTTTTCTTGGTAAGTAAATGAAATACATTAAAAAACGCAAATGGTAGACTCAAGTACATATGAAGTATACAAGAGAACCACCTGTCTAAAAAAGGGGAAAAAGATTAAATTCTAAGAAAACCACCTATCTAAAAATGGGATAGAGGAAGGCCACCAAATCAGGAAGGCCACAAAATCAGCAAATCAAATCAGCAGATCTCTAGGCTAGAGAACAGGAAATAGAAACTACTGAAATCTGAAATAGTAATTTCAGATTTTATTTGTAAAAAATAGAATTTCCTAATTTATTCCCTAGAAATCCTAACACACCCCCCCCTCCTCAAGTTGGAGCATACATATCTATCATGCCCAACTTGCTTACAAAGAGCTCAAAACTAGGTCTGAAAAGTCCTTTGGTGAAGATATCGGCTATTTGTTGAGTAGTAGGAACAAAAGGCATGCAAACAGCTCCACTATCAAAAATGAAAGTCAAGGGAGAAGTTTTTGAGTGTTATATCAGTGCAAGAAAATTCCATTGTAGCCCTGAACTTAAAAAATAAAATAAAATAATAATAATAATAATTAATTTGGACATGGATATGGATTTGGAAGTAAAAAAGAACTTTGGCTTTTTGCTGACTTCAGTATGAGGTGATGAGCTACATACACGCAAATAGACATTCCAAATCAACACATGAAGACTATAATAAAGAAAAAGAGCTTCTGGGGCAGTGCACGTGGCTTGCAATTTCTTTAAACTTTCTCAAATCTCTCTCTTTGAGATACTCAGCACAAAGAAACAATTGCTAATGTAATCTTAAACATGCCTAAGAGTATGGCTTAATTAAATCTTGGCTCTATATTCACTTTTGTCCCTACATTGAAGAGAAACTAATCTTGAAGTCTCAATTTGACCCTGATGAGACTTTTATCAAGTATAAAATGTTGACATATTCATGCATTTTATAATTTTATTAATCTTTTTATTTCTTCTAGCTAAGTTCTTAGTTCCCTTAAACCAATCTGGTACAGTATGTTTCCGTCAATGAAGTGTGTAAGGCACTAAGAGCCTATTTGAGATTGTGTTAAAGAACTTAAAAAGTACTTTTAGTACATAACAAGCTGCGCTAACAAAAAATGGCTCCGTTTGGTAAAGAACTTTAAATTACTCTAAAAAAGCCCAAAATTCAATTTTGGACACAAAAGCTCTATTTTCCAACGTAATCCCAAACCGGCTCTAAAGCATCTATACAACTGTTCATAAAGTGACTGATAGACACACACATGCTTTTATGTAAAAACATTTGAGAGGTGTCTCTATATACATGCCCACTTACATAAAATGTTTATGTAAGTGAGCCCCTCTGCGCCCCTCTGCGCTTTTGCTTTATATCATTATTACTTATCAAAAAATGTTTTTACAAGTTATTTTATATGTTTTCTTCTTCTACCGTCAATGATGAGTTATAATTTTTTTCTGTAGGTGGATCACTGTTTCGACATATTTGTTACAAAGCTTTCTGAGACGATTTTCACTTACTATAAGAGTTGGGCAGCAAGGTACACCATTTGGTCTTTGGCTTATTCTCCTGTACCACTAAAAGCTAGTAAACCTTGTATCGGTTGCAAAATCCTGCAGTGAGTTACTTGATCCATCATTTCTCTTCGCCTTGGACAATGGAGAAAAGTATTCTGTCCAGCCTATGAGATTCACTGCACTATTGAAGATGACTAGAGTGAAGGTGAATACATAACTTCCATACAATATTTTGATTTTTTTATTTGTTGTTGAACTATTCTGGTTTTATTTGGGCCATTGGTATGAGCTAAATATGGTTAACTATGTGTTTTGTTCTTTGGTTATCATCTTGACCTTAATTCTCGCCAAAGTTTCATGTATTTCTGTGTTGGCCCCCAAAGCATAGGCAATTTGGGACATGTAACTGGCAGCAAGTGATGTGAACCCCAGCCACGTTTCTCTTTAAAGGGCCACTTTACCAATTTTAGGGGAACGAGAGGTAAGTTGTAGTGGAATGGCATGGTGTTGGTTGTCGTTTGGTGCATTTGGGGGGAAAAAACATAGTGTTGGTTGTCCCAAAATGGATGGGGAGTTTGCAACTGGCATGTATTTTAATGGGACAAAGAAATATCACAATCTTTTTCAAATGCCCTTGGGTGGTCCAAGAGGTGGTTTTCAATTCGAAAAAAAAGTAGGTTCAAATTTAAAGATAATGTGGGAAGTTAAATAGATTTATGTTGTCATTTTTGGAAACTCCCAAATATTTTGGGACACTCTAGAACAGAAATCATCCTATCTATTTTGGGCTGGATCGAGCACATATTATGTCTTATTAAAAGATTAAAGGGGATAGGAAAAGTCATAAGTTTCAATATCTTTCATGTCTGTTTTTATGTAGAGATTTTTAGAACAATGGTAAAATAATTACGCTAACCATTTTCCATCAGTATATACTTTTAGGATAATTGGCAGTTTATCATGGTAAAGGAGCAGGTGATCTTGAGTTAAAAAATTCATGTCTTAACTCTATGTTTTTAAGTTAAAAATTCCAAATGTTGGACATCACTAATTGCTGGGGAGTTTGGACCCACATGTTGGGCACCACTCATTGTAGGGGAGTTTGGACCCTCATATAATTTTGGGCCGGGGAGGGGGGGGGCGCCCTACAATTTTTTATTAGCTTATACTTTTGGAATAAGGGATCCTTTACTGAACGTCTCATGTCCTGACGGAAATATTTTGTCCATTATGTGACTGCCTTAAATTCAACCATTATGAAAATAAATCTGAAACTTTCTATGGCCTCTATGGATATGTTAAACCCTAAACTTTCTGGTCAATGGCTTTCTTTGTCTATTTGTTTGACCCTCTCTTGACAACTATGGGTACGTTTTGACGAACGTGGACACATTTTGAATGTGATGTTTGTGTATTTTGATGCAGTTCAAGAGCAAATTGGAAATCAAGTGGTGGTAGGGATGTCAGTTTGTTCTTTTAACTTTTTTCTCTAGGTATCCTTTTAGAAAATTTTCTCTAAATTCCCTGTCATGCTGCACTACAAAAGTGTGAGAAAAAGGTGTGGCTCTCTTTCCTTGGTTCTTTATACCATCCAGATATATTGGTCTAACATTTTTATTTTACCTAAGAAAGTGATTAGATTAATTGAGCAAAAGTTTAATCGATTTTTATGGAATGGAAATGATGCTTGTGCTGGCAAAGCAAAAGTCTCTTGGGATGCTCTTTATGTTCCTAAGATGGAAGGGGGTTTGGGATTGAGGAAACTAGAGGATTGGATTAAAGCATCCATTCTTAAGCATATATGGAATCTCTTCACTAAGGCTGGCTCTCTTTGGGTAGCTTGGGTGAAGATGAATTTGATAAAACGAAGGTGATTTTGGTTGCTCAAGGTCCCTTCTATTACTTGGTGTTGGAGGAAGATTCTGAAGCTTCGAGTGTTAACTAAGAATTTTTTCAAATTTCAGATTGGGGATGGGTGTGGAATTTACGTGTAGTTGGAAGTTTAATTCCTGTGCTGGGAATATTGTTCTATGCTTGAGTTGGGGTATTCATCAACAGCCAACAGGTATTGAGCTGAGGAGTGCTGATCTGATAGTAGTTGTTTTGTTTTTTAGTTTGGAAGTTTGCTTGTATCCAGTTGTTTTGTACTGTGGAAAAGGCTTGTGTTTTGGTTTTGGTTTTACTTATCAAAAAAAAAAAAAAAAAAGTGGCTGGTTTTGGTTTTGGCTTTCCTCAGAAGATTGAGGATTGCTGTGATTGTTTAGGTGAGATTTGTTGTTGATTCGGTGGGTTGGCTGTATTTGTTTTATTTTCCAGTAGTTGACCAACTGGAAAGAATTGTAATTGTTTTGTTGGTGTTATAAAAAAATTTCATTCATCCAAAAAACAAAAAGGCACGACTCTCTCAATCACGCGACTCTATGCGTTCTCTTTCTCGACACTATCACGTTCTCTGTCACCATAGACTGGCTGAATAGGTTTTTTTAAAGACATCAGAGGGTCGGCTAAAGAGGACTTCATTTACTGTATTCCCAATAGGTTAGGCATGGTGGGGTGGATAAAATTTGTTGGATTCCCTCGAAGAGAGAATTTTGAGGTGAAGTCATACTATCAGGTAAGGGTTAATTCGGCACCGGTGGTTGGCCCTTGGAAGATTATTTGGAAGAATAAAGCTCCTCCGAGAGTGGCTTTTTTCGTGTGGACGGTGGTGCTGGAAAAAATATTAACGTTGGACAATTAACGTTGGCCCTTGGAAGATTATTTGGAAGAGTAAAGCTCCTCCGAGAGTAGCTTTCTTGTATGGACGGCGGTGTTGGGAAAAATATTAACGTTGGACAATTTACGTAAGAACATTATAATGATAGAGTGGTGTTGTATGTGCAAAAATAGTGGTGAATCTATTGATCATTTATTATTGCATTGTGGAGTTGCTATAGAGGTATGAAACATGGTTTTTCAGCTGTTTGGTATTACGTGGGTGATGCCAAGTAGGATGAAGGAATGTTTGGGAAGTTGAAGAGGACAGAGGGGTAATCGTACAGTTCTGTAAATTTGGAGAACGGCTCCTTTGTGTGTAATGTGGTGCTTGTGGAGAGAAAGGAATGCACGGAGTTTTGAGGACCGTGAACTTGGACTCATAGAGTTGAAGAAAAGGATGCTCCAAACACTTTTCTCCTGGAAAGTATTGTGGCATTCATTGCAAGTCTCAATGCTTGCGGAATTCGTAGATTTATGTGCTTCATTTTCAGCTTAAAAGCTTGTATATGTGGGCTCTGTTGTATACTTCCTATGTACATGAGTTGCGCCTCTTGCGCTTTTTATAAATTGATATTACCTAAAAAAAAAAATTGCCTAGGAGAAGGAAAGTAATTCAGCTGAAACACAAACTCCAAAACCAAATACAAAGCAACTTTGCTGAGCCTTCTTCTTCATTGTAAAATAGCAAGAGATTTATGTAGCTCGCTTTTTAATTTGTTTGGTGTTAATTGGTTTTGCCTAGAAGGGTAAGAAAGTTGTTGGTGAGTTGGGGAGGTCAAGAGGGGTGTCATAACATTTTGGAAGTTGGCTCCTTTATGTTTAATGTGGTATATTTAAAGAGACCGGAATGCATGGAGCTTTGAAGATAGAGACGTTCGGTGGTAAAGCTGAAAAAGTTAACATTCAACTCCCTTTACACATGGATATCAGCACATAATTGTTTGCCTTTTTCTAGTTTTGCTGTTTTTTGATATGTTCTTTTTCTCCTAAATAACGGGTTCTCTTGTATACTTTCCTATGTGCTAGGGTTGCGCCCTCTACTCTTTTCTAATGGGAATAAATTACTTATACAAATAAATAAATTTATGTTTACGGACATGTACATATTTAGTGGGATGTAAACATTTAATTCTAGACTTAAAATCCACATTTCTATAGATTTAGGGTATGTATTTATTTGGGTTCGATTAGAATCTTTCTCTCTCTCACAACTTGACCAATATTTTTATGGTGTATAGTTACTTGGGAGGAGCATTGATTTAAGAAGTTTGATTGCGGAACGGATGAACAAGGTTTTCAGGGACAATCTTGAGTTTCTGTTTGATCGTTTTGAGTCTCAGGATCTATGCGCTATAGTGGTAAGTAGTTTCATTTTTGTTCTTTTGATTCTTGTTATCATTGAAAAACGCTGTTTGTTTACCCTATTCCATTAACAGAAAACTAACACAATAGTTTGGTATTTAGGAATTAGAGAAGCTGCTTGATATCTTAAAACACACCCATGAATTGCTATCAAAAGATCTTCTAATAGACTCTTTCAGTCTTATGTTGAATGAGATGCAAGAGAACATATCTCTTGTGTCATTTTCAAGTCGACTTGCTTCTCAGGTATGGCAAATATTTCTTTCTCTGATTCTTTTTTTGGACATATTCTGTTTTTTATTTATGCTCTCTCCCTCTCTCTCTCTCTCTCTTAGGCACGCACTCTGTATAACAAGTCTTTTTGGATATATATTAATCCTGCCAATAATGAATTCCGAATTGTTGTTTGTGAGAATTGGATTGAAGTGTAATATCTTGTTCTGTCTGTTCAGTTCCAATTTGTTCAGGATGGATAGATAAAGCAAGAAAATTTTTAGCTCTTACTGCATCAACTGTTAATCTTATTGATTCCTGAGAAAATAAATAGTGAGAATTAAAAAAAAAAAATTGTTTTGAATTTTAGGATGCATGTGAGATTTAATATACATTGTTAATTTCGGTATGGTTGATGTCGAAACAAAAATGTTTGATGTATATGAGGATAATAAGTTTGGATAATTTGTTATCAATTTCTTTCAGCACTTGAATTCCTTTATTCTTCAAGCAGCTATTAAGAGCATGATTTAGTGGCCAAGAAAAGAGAAATGTAATGACTGAGTTCTCCAGTTGGTGCTAGCAAGTTTTTTCTTTTATATACAAACTGTTTGTGTTTCTAATGTAAGGACTTTCGCTAAAATATCTTAGTAAAACAAACTAACGCATAAATCCTAGAGTCACTGGACCTCCCAACAATAGGTTTCAGTTGACATTGATTTTTATGTGGCACTTTGTTGGCAGCTATCTTATAAATATTTTATCTTTTGTTTTAGACAGTTATATTATTATTTTTTTTTTTGAAGAGAAATTCATTCCGATTTCATTCATGAATAATCAAGAGTATGAAAGCTCTTACAATCACAGAGTATAAAGCTTTAAAATTCACAGCTGACGCTAAAGGATTACACGTCATAGAGGTCAAAAACATACAAATCTTACATCGAAATCCTATAACGTCTACATCCGCTAACCCATGCCCAATCTTCAGCATATAGAACAGATATGCCCGGTGCAGACTCAATCTGGGACATAGGTAGCCATTCTCCAGGCATGAGCAAAAGCACTACGCCAAAACTAGTTCTTCTTGACCCGAAAGGCCGGAAAATTATTCACGTCCTAAGCCCAAACACCAGGACAACAAAACAAGCAAGAAATTACAGGGAAAAAAATAAAACAACAAAAAAAACCACAACACATCAGCAAACAAAAAAAACCCAATCTTCAGCTTAGTTTCTCTGATTTTCTTTTTCTTTTCTCCCCCTCCTAGGCGCTCTCTGTTTATACTCCCCGTGTATGTGGGTTGCGCCCCTCTGCGCTTTTTTTTATATATCATCATTACTTATAAAAAAAAAACATCGGAGCAAGGAGCGGAGCAAAAAAAAGGGCGATGGAGAGATGCGGTGGCGATGGCAAGGTGGAGTCACGACAGGCGCTGTGCTATGAGGCACCAAGAGAAAAAAGCTAAGCAAAAACGAAACAAACGGGAAAACCGCAGAGAGGGGGGGGGGAGGGGGAAGGAAGCAAGCAAGGCTTCCTCCCTCCTCCAATTTGAGGACCTGTGCTCTAGACAGTTATATTCTTTCATTGGTCTTTGACAGCATGTGTGTGTTATACAATTTGTTGCAACATAATGTGAATAATGGATAATACTGTGAACATTAATAACAGAACAAAGAAGTAAGCATCTATGGCAGCTGTTTATATAATCCGCACTTATTTGCTTATCAAATTCATGGAAGAGGATGGATGCAAAGGAGACATTGTTTTTTATGTCCATTTATATACTAATTTTTCGTTTGAATGAATGATGGTTTCAAGGCTGGTGGTGACACATCATTGGGAATCAGTGTTGAAACTGGTTACTCCTAGTCTTTTAAAATTACACTCATTGTATTAGCAGTATAGAAAACTTCCCCAATACCTTTATCTTATGCATTGGATTATGGATATTGGATTTGATAACTAGATGATATCTTGTATTATAGAAATTATCAAGTATCTTCTTACTTTTTTGCTGTTTGGACAAATCCTGGTTATTACACTAGAACTTTGACAAATGCGATGTTATTGCTCGTGTCATTAATTGTTAGTCTTCACTTAATCAATTTGTTATTGTTTATTAGATCTGGTCAGAGATGCAGAGCGACTTTTTACCAAACTTTATCCTTTCCAATACTACTCAGCGTTTTATCCGATCATCAAAGGTTCCCCTTGTTCCTGTTCAGAAGCCATCAGTTCCCCATGCCAAGCCTAACTTCTACTGTGGTACTCAAGTAAGGAACGTACCTTTATCACATTATTGTATTTTATAATTAAGATGCTGTCATACGTAATTGCGAAAGCAACTTTTACAGTTTCATAACTCTTATTTACCTTTTCTACACCCTACAAGAGGGTGTAGGGTTCTTTGTGGTTTTGGGTTGTTAGTTTTTGGGTTCTGTGTCTGTTTGGGTTGCTTTGTGGGTGTTGGGTTTTCTTTTGCTTTTTTTTGCTTCTGTTCTTGTTTGATCTACCTGGGGGGAGGGAGAGGCTCACGCTTTTTTATAAAATTTGCTTCATTACCTATCAAAAAAAAAAGGTTTGAACCAGATGTATTATTGACCTAACTCACTTCTGTAAATATTTGGTAGCTAAAAAATAATGAGTAGCTTTCAATATAGCTCTACTTTGTCATGATATATTGTTTGTATTTGCTCTTAATTATTTTTTTTTTGTTTTTATCATAGGATTTGAATTACGCTCATCAAAGTTTTGCACGACTGCATAGTGGATTTTTTGGAATACCCCATATGTTTTCCATTGCAAGACTGCTGGGATCTAGATCATTGCCCTGGCTTATTCGAGCGCTTCTAGATCATATATCAAATAAGGTTTGTCATGCTTCGTTAAAATTGATATGAATTACCTGTCGGAAAAAAAATTAATTAAAATTAAAAAAAAAATTAAAAATCATGTGAAGTTGCACAGGAAGGCGTGCAAGCTTTAGATTGAATTTAATGTTGCACAGAAAGGCGTACAAGCTGTTAGATTGAATTTGCTTTGTTTTGTTACTTTTATTAGTACTATTGATTCCATCCGAGTTACAAATGCTGTCATGATTGTTACTTATATATATATATATATATATATATATATATATATATATATTTTGTATACTTCCTGTGTACTAGGGTTGCGCCCTTCTGCGCTTTGTTTAATACATCTTTATTACTTATCAAAAAAAAAAAAATGATTGTTACTTATATTTTTTTACTTAAAATATATTCATGAAAATTGGCTCATTTGTCAAAGGAATCTGTAAAATCCAATTGTAGTAGATCAGATCAACAGACTGGATAACTATGCATGAAACCTGTTATTTGCAAACTTTTCTTCTGTTACTTTTAGCGAGTCTTTTATGTGTCATGTAATCCTTTAGTTTAATTACATGCAAGTGACCCTTGAGGTCTCTGAATAGCTTTCACAGCCTGTAGTTTTCTGTTGCTGTCATGGCAGCATCTTGTGTGACCCAGATTTCTGACTGTTAATTAGGCACAATTTACACCATGTCTGAATTTGCAAAAGCATAATGATCTGATATCATACATTCTGTCAGCCAGCTTAAGCATTGTATATGTGCATTTTGTTGGTCTGCAATGCAACTTGAAAGATACAACTACTCAAGAAGACCTTTATCCCAACTATACATGAATTCTTTATAGCCCATTCAATTTTATCTGGAATCTCAGCCTTTTTAAAAATTGTAACTTCTATCTCCATTTTCATTTACTCTTTTTGTCTCCCTTCTTTTAGCAGTTCCAATATAAATCAAATCACTCCTCTGTACTGTTCCATTCACATCTTCGCAGCACATAGATGAATATTCTTGAGGCAAATTGAATTATGATAACATTAAAAGCTGTAGGATAATGATTACATCTGTTTCTGGTTCACCATTTTTCTTGTTCTAGTTAACGCTTATTCTGAAGTCCTTAATGATGAAATTGAGAATCCATCTTGTTGGCCACTATAGTGTTGTTTTTAATATAATCACTTGTGGAATAATTATAAGCTCTTTTCATGTGATTAGAGGCAGTCCCTTCATGCCATGGGTTGTTCCAACTGGCTAATATGTATATGTCAGTCTGTATAGCTCTGTGGTATCGTTAAATTTTCTTATTTAATTGAATTGTATTTTGTGTTTTCATCAAAACTGTTGGAGGTCATGGAATTATTGTAGAGTTTACCACATAAGTATATCCTATTTTGCTTCTTTTTTTTTTCTTTTTTTTTTTAATTTTATGACGGGGAACCTCGACAAGGCAGGGCTCTTTAGATCCACCCTTCCAGAGTAAACTTCGGGCCCGTGCACCGTGCCCTCGGAAGCTTTCCTACACATATCAGGGTAAATCGTTGGTTTTTACACCAGGGGGTGTGCCCCAAGGGGGAGTTTGCGCCTAGCAAGTCTCAAACTTGGGATCTATGGGGTGATACTCCCTAAGACCACAAGCATCAACCACTAGGCCAACCCCTTGGGGTTATATCCTATTTTGCTATTCTTCTATATATATAGTTTGAGAGGGAAAGGTAGAGTAAGTTTAAAATCTCTCTCTCAAATTCTTCTCTACTCTTTACTCTTGGACGGCCGCTTGGCTAGCTCCGTTAGAGATTAGTTTTTCTGATTTTCTTTTTCATTTCTCTCCCTCTTAGGCGCTCTCTTTTATACTCCCCGTGTAAATGGGTTGCGCCCCTTTGCGCTTTTGTTATATATCACATTACTTATAAAAAAAAAACAAACCCTAACTTGTAAATGTTGTCAGAGTAATGATCCTTTATATTATATTTTGTGAATTTTAATCTTGTATGGTTCTTTTTTGTTTCTTATTTTCATTTATTTTCTTCCCCATTTATCCTCTCATTGGTTTTCCTCTTTTGTGCTGGCCTTCATCGAAAATCTACATAAGCCTTTGACTGATGTTTGTCATGTGGAACTTACTTGTCAATGGAGTTTAGGGCTTCGTCAGATGTTATGTTGGCATTTAGGGTGGTGGGAGAAATAGATGATGTGGAAGGGCTGGCTAGCATACTCGGGTGTGGGGTGACCTCGTTGCCAATTATATATTTGGGGTTGCCATTGGGTGCTCATTATAAGGCAGCCCATATTTGGTCTTCCATAATTGCAAAAATGGAGAATAAGTTGGCAGGTTGGAAGAGGATGTACTTATCAAAGGGAGGTAGATTAACACTGATCAAAAGCACTCTCAAATTTACCAACATATTCCCTATCTCTATTCCCTATTCCAATGGGGGTGGCAAATCGTCTTGAAAAATTACAGAGAGACTTCTTGTGGGGTGGAATTGGGGATAAATTTAAATATCATTTGGTGAAATGGTCACAGGTGTGTACGCCAATGAAGTTTGGGGGATTAGGGGTGCGAAACTTGGTTCAATTTAACCAAGCTTTGATGGGTAAATGGCTATGGAGGTATGTGACAGAACGGGTGGCATTATGGAGGAAATTAGTGCATATTAAATATGATAGCAAACGGATGATTGGTGTTCCAAGGAGGTAGGGGGAACATATGGAGTGGGAGTGTGGAAATGTATTCGAAGGGGGTGGGAAGGCTTTGCACAACATGTGAGGTATGATATTGGAGACGGTACAAAAGTACTCTTTTGGCATGATGTATGGTGTGGGGAACGCCCTTTGAAACTCATGTATCCAGCTTTGTTCAATATTACATGTAATAAGAATGCGTGGGTGAAGGAGTACATGGAGAGACCGAATGATATTATTACTTGGAATGTACAGTTTTTTCGGCCTGTGCATGATTGAGAATTGGAGGAGGTAACGCACTTCTTTGCATTGTTGTATTCACAAAAAATTAGATGTGGAGGTGAGGATAAAATTTGTTGGATTCCGTCAAAAAGAAATAGCTTTGAAGTGAAATCCTATTATAAGTCTCTCTCTACACTGACGCAGGCGTTTGCTCCGTGGAAGAGTATTTGGAAGGTGAATGCTCCCTCAAGAGTGGCTTGCTTTGTGTGGACGGCGACGGTAGGAAAGATCCTCACTTTGGACAATTTATGAAAGATGAATGTTATGGTAATGGAGTGGTGTTATATGTGTAAACACTGGGGAGAGTCCATTGACCATCTATTCCTACATTGTGAGGTTGCAAATGAGGTGTGGAGTGTTTTCTTTCAACTCTTTGGAGTGAGCTGGGCTATGCCGCGAAAGGTGAGTGATATTTTGGCAATTTGAAGGGGTCAATTGGGTAATAGGCATGCTTTGCGTATTTGGAGGCTCGTCCCATTATGTGTGATGTGGTGTTTATGGTGTGAACGAAATGCACGCAGCTTTGAAGATAAGGAGAGCAGCATGATTGAATTGAGGAAGTTGGCGTTACATACTTTGTTCTCTTGGAGCGGGACTTGGTTGAACTCGCATGAGTCCACCTTTTCTGATTTCTTAGAGCTTTGTAAATCTTTTTCTAGTCAATAGGGATTACCCTTTATACCTCTTGTATACATGGGTTGCGCCCCTCATGCCCGTTTTGTTAATACACTTATTACTTATCAAAAAAAAAAAAAAAAAAAATGTTGGTTGTTTGTTAAATGGTTCCAGTTATGCCTTTGTAACAATCATCATCGTAAACACGATCGTCTTTAGTTTCTTTCATCAGAATTTCTGGTAGTGGATGATTTGTTGCTGATTTGATTGTTTATTTGCTTTCTGTTGTTCAGTTGTAAATGTCGTTGCTGCAAAGTGTCAGGGGAATCATTGTTGGTACATTTTGTAGATGGAGGGGTGTTTGGTTGTGGGGATAAGGTGTCATGTTATCCATGTTTACAGTCGTTCAGGTTTATATTTATCTGTGTTTATCTTATCCAATTGTGGGTTGTTTGGTTACTAAAATAAGATATCAAGTTATCCGAGTTTATCAGTTGTCTGGATTTATCTTATCCCGCTATAGGTTATCAAATTGACTGCAGTTAACTTGCATCAGTTCAACAGTTTGGTTCAGTTCAGCCGGTTCAACTCAGTTCAACTCCATCTGGTTCAACATAGTCTACTCCAAGTTAGCCTAGTTCAGTTTGATTTAGACTAGTTTAGGTCTGGTTCAAGCTGGATCTTCTCCTTCACTTCTTAATGTGTTTTCCAGAATTCAACATGTTGCACTATTAGATAGTGGTTTTCAGTTGGGTTTGAATCATAGTGGTGGTCAATCAGCCCTAGCTGCCTTTTATGTCGGTTCTAATGTTCTGTGTGGAGGTTGAGAACCCCGTAGATGTACTCATTGTGGTCGCAATATCAGTCGATGGATTACTATTGAGATTTGCATGGCAAACTATTTTAGCCAGCCAATTAGGTCCCTTATGAAGCTTATATCTCATAAACAGGCCATTTTCTCCTCATCCACATCTACCTTTGTCTAGTTAGGTACTTAAATCATCCACTCGCAATACATATAATTGATACTGGAGCTTTTGAATATATATAATTGATTGTCTAAATATTTTATCCAATTATCATTCTATAAAATCTCCATAGAGTATTACTCTTGCTAATGGTTCTCTGGCGAAGGTTTAAGGTTTGAGGACCTTTCAGCTTAGCCCTTCCATGTTATAATCATCCATTTTAGTTGTTCCCCCATTTCTTTCTAGTTTGTTGTGTATTGGCAATGTTTCTTAGTCCCTTCAGTGGTTCATAATCTTCTATCATTTTCTGTGTATTCAAGATCTAAAGATGGAGAGGGAGATTGGCATTGGCATGAAGTTGGTGAACTTAATTTCCTTGACTTCAGGCCTTCTTCCCTCTAGCCATCCAATTTTCATTATTTCCATTTCAGTGGTACTGTCGTCTTGGCCTTCCTTTTATTTCTACTTAAATATGTCAAGTTTCAAGTCTTAGTCATATGTCATGTTTTTCTTGTGTAGCTTCTCAACGTAGAAGACATCATCGAAAGTCTTTTTAACCTAGAGTTGATTGTCGTGTTTCAAGTTGTTTTGAATTGATTCGTTCTTATATATTAGGACCAATAATCATTTAAATTTCATTCTTCTGTGACATTTGTAGATGATCATTCTTGTATGACATGTGGATGATCATTCTTGTATGAGCCCCAAAATCTCTAAATCCATAGTGATTAGGTACTGAACCGTATAAGATGCTGCATCACAGTATTAATGTTCATTTAGTAGCATGAACATATCTAAAACATTCTCTATGTATCTTATATATGTTGAGATTTTATTTGAAGATGATACTTAATTGTGATTTTGTCTAATGTTTCACGCGTGCATGTTTCAGATAGCTACACTTGAACCAATGATCACAGGATTGCAAGAAGCATTGCCAAAATCTATTGGATTGCTTCCTTTTGATGGAGGTGTTACAGGTACCAGACTGTTGCAAATTTGTTTTTTTTTTTGATAACGTAGGAGAACTTTACTCAGATTAATTGCACGTCACAAACACATATTGTACAACAATCCTCACCGTTAGTCAAACTCCTACGGATAACTGACCCCACCCGCCAGAGCCAGTTACCAGGTAATCCAGGAGCTTTCACCCCTGACGGGCTAATTTTTATTGAAGTCTTTTTTCTTTTTTTGCTTTATTATTCACATCATTACTAGAAACAATCTTCCGTTCACATAGTGTAAAATGCAAAACAAAACTGTTGCAAAGACTTTGGTCATTCAAAGCTGACGACAGCATTGGACGCTTTTCGATGCATCAAAGTAGACCGTAATACATTTGGGATTTAGAAATGTTACTGAAATTAGGGGAATCTTTGTTGATGGTTCATACAGGGATAATGTAAACATGAATAAAAAAAAGTAAAATATTATATTGAAGTGAAAAAGTAATAGGGACACCACCAAAGCTATCATCGCGGTTTTTATTTTTATCAAAGTATGATCTGCTTAAACTTGATGACTTTCTCATCTTTTCTGTTCATAGTTTAAAATCTCAAAGTAAAAATGCAGAGCATGGGAGTTAAATTACCAAGCGAAAAGAAACAAGAAAATACCCAAATTCAGGACAATGAATAAGTTGATTGTTAAAATGCATGTGCCTTCACGTATTGTGTAGGAAAGAGTAGTACATTTGGCCAAACACAATAATGAATGTTGCTCAAATGTGAACTTGCTTTAAAAAAGAAAACGCTATTGTATTACATATATTTATTGACAGTTTCTGTCAAGATTATTCTCCACTATAAATTGAAGAGTTCCTAAACCCAACATTCTAGATGAGTCTGTGTAATGCATGAAACGAATGTCACTTTTTTGAGATGGACATTAAATGTCAAACACTGCAACTTTGTGAGATCTAGACAGACAGCTACAATACATGTTTTGATTATTTAATATGATGCGCGCTCAAGTTTTTTTTTTTTTTTTTTTGATAAGTAATGTTTATTTATCAAAAGTGCAGAGGGGCGCAACCCTAGTACACAAGGAGTATACAAGAGAACTGCCTAACTAGGAGAAGAGAAAAGAACAAGGAAATCAAGATAGCTAATCACTAAAGGGGCGAGCCAAGCTACTGTCCAAGTGAAAAACGTGTAGAAAAAGAAGGCCATGAGTTCCTCCAAGGATCTCTCAAAATCCTCAAAGCATCTCGTATTCCTTTCTAACCATAAACACCACACGAGGTACAGAGGAACCATTTTTCACACAACAGCACTCCGAGAACGACCTCCCGACCACCAACAATAAGCAAACAAGCCCGCAACCTTACTAGGCATGACCCATGACAATCCAAACCGACTAAATATAGCATACCATAAAGAACGAGCGATCTCACAGTGGAGAAGAAGATGATCGATCGTCTCACCATCCGATTAGCACAAGCAACATCTATTAATCACAATAAGATTCCTTTTTCTAAGATTATCAATAGTGAGGATCTTCCCTAACACCGCCGTTCAGGTAAAGAAAGCCACTCTCAAGGGTGCCTTGGTGCGCCAAATACTCTTCCAAGGAAAAGGACTAGCCTCTTTACTTGCCAGAATATTATAAAAAGATCTAACATCGAACTTCCCTTTCCTAGACGGAACCCACCAAATTTTATCCTCCTCTTCCCTGCTCATTCTATGGGAATATAACAAAGTATAGAACGAGGCTAGCACTTCCAATTCCCAATCATGTACCAACCGAAAAGCTAACATTCCATTGAGGAGACCACCCGTGAAATTCATATTGTCCGCAATAGACACATCTTTTGCACTAGCTATGTTGTATAGGCCTAGAAAAAACTTCCTTGAGACTCGCTTCTCCGCACCAAAAATCATCCCAAAATCTAATTTTGGACCCATCACCTAGATCGAATCTGGTGTGGCTAGAAAACAGCCTCCACCCCCTAGTAATATACCGAGTCCCACCCCATGAGGCCTAGGAGTATCAACAAAATGCCAACCACCCCACTCAGAACCATACTTGGCATCCACGACATTTCTCCACAAAGCCTCTCTTTCATGCGCATAACGCCACAGCCACTTCCCTAACAGAGCTTGGTTGAACACTCTTAACTTCCTGATCCCTTAGCCACCTTCAGAGATAGGAGAGCAAACCTTGTCCCAGTTGACGAAGTGATACTTGAACTCTTCGTTTAAACCACCCCATAAAAACTCACGTTGAAGCTTCTCTATACGCTTGGCCACATAAGCAGGTATAAGGAATAGGGACAAGAAATAAGTAGGAAGATTAGAGAGTGCTCTTTATAAGAGTAACCCTACCTCCCTTAGAAAGATACAACCTTTTCCAACTAGCCAACCTATGATCAACCTTTTCCAAGTATTATTTAATATGATACATGTTCAAGTATCACTTGGTGAATTGGTCAAAGGTTTGCACTCCGATCAAGGAGGGAGGGCTGGGTATCATAAATTTAATGGTGTTCAACCGCGCTCTTTTAGGAAAATGGTTGTGGCGCTATGGGATTGAGAGAGATGCTTGATGGAGAGTGGTGGTAGATTCGAAGTTTGGAAGCTTATGCGGCGGGTGGTGTTCTCTTGAGCCTGGAGGAGCTTTTGGGGTGGGGTTGTGGAAGAATATCAGGAAAACGTGGGAGACTCTCAAAGGCTTTACTAGACATGTGGTGGGGGATAGGACTAGGATTAGCTTTTGGCATGATTTGTGGTGTGGAGATATGGTTCTTAAGGTAGCTTTTCCAATTTTATTTGGTATTGCTTGTGCGAAGGATGCCTCAGTTGCGGCTAATATGGAGATGTTGGGTGGTTCCAATCAGTGGAATATGAGTTTTTGTAGAGAGGAAGGATCTCTGCTCTCTGCTCTCTCTCTCCCTCTACATTTTTTAGGTTAGCAAGATAGTTTTCTGCCCTAGCGGCGGCGCTGTGCGCTAGGCTCTGGTTAGCCGCTATGGAACGGCGCTTCTCCATAGAAGCGAAATCCTTTTGCCTGTCAGTGAAGGAAGGGTGTCCTGATCTTCGGTTGGAGGAAAAGAGAAAAGGGTTCGTAGGGGTAATTTTCGTGAGCCAACCTTGTGCTTCATGGTTGGTGGATATGGTCGAGGAGGCGAGTCAATCTCTGTTGAAGGTTGATATCGCCAAGTCATACCGCGAGGGCGATAAGGCTTTGATGGTGCATGGGGGTGTTAATAAGGCAGGTAGTTTCCTGGAGGTGGCCGTCTTTGCTGAGGGAGGTCGTAAAGGAATCATTTGGCTACTTGTGGGCCGTGGAGGGAGGGGATGGCGTCGGTTTGCAAATGAGTTGCGGAGGTTGTTGGGTCCAACAGCCTCTGCGCACCTTGTTCCAGGGACGCAGCTCAAGCTTGGTTTGGGAGAATCCATCTCTGGATGTCACCCTGGGCGCTCCTTTGCGGAGGTTCTTCGACTGGCGGCTAGTTCTGAGGAGCCTTCCGTTGGGAGGAGGGTTAGATCTTCGCAACTCATTGATCTTTTCCCGGTGAAGGACTCTTTCGAGCCCGGGTACCGTGAGTATGAGTCGCGGGTGATGGTGGATTGTTTGGCGTTGGAGTCGCCGGATCTTGCTAATCTGGTTACATGTTTTATCCCCGCGGCGGATCATACGAAGAAGAAGAAGAAGAAGAAGAATAAGACGTTGCTAGGTCTTTTACGTTCTGTTTTGGGCCGGGTCCTAGCTGGGTTAGTTAAAGGACTTTTAGTTGGGCTGGGTGTTCGCGAGTTTGGGTCTTTCCTTAAGCCCAAACACGCTGGGTATTTCAAGACAGTTTGGCGTAGGGGTATGAAGCGTCGTGTTAAGTGTTTGCCCAAGTCTTAACAGTGTGGACCTGCCTCGCCGGGAGAGTTTGATGTTCTGGCCGATCGTAGGGAGGCGTACGTATCTAAGGTATTTGCGCCGGTTGCCGGTGGTCTCGCCGGGGTTTCCAGCGATGATTCCGAGCTTGCATTGGTGGGGCTGTCGTTGACGGAGGTGCATCCGGAGTCAAATCAACAGGTTTGTGCGTCGGGGTCTGTGTCTCTTGAAACGGCGACGGTCCCTGTTTTTCCGACGAAGGCTGCTCTGTTGCCGGAGAATACCCAGAACTGGTTGTTGACTCTGGTGAGTACCCATGTCTCTCCTTTGTCTCCGGTGGTGGTCTCTGCTCCTCCGGTGGGAGCTGGTGCTGTTCCGGCGAAGGAGGTTGAACCCGTTAAGACTGCTCCGGCGAAAGGGTTGCTACGTCGGGGGTTTTTAGGGTCTAGAAATGTTTCTTCTTCCTCTCTGCCTGGGATGAAGGAGGCTTCATCGTCGGTAAAGGGCTCTAAGGTTGTAGTCGAAGATTCACAGACCTGTTCTATTTCGGGAAAGCATGCGGCTGAGCTGGGTTTGAGAATAAGCGAACCTTTTCCTCGAATGTCAGAGAGTGGTGCTCCGATTTATTCCTCTGTTTCCAAATCTCAAGTAGGGTATGCCCGGAAGGTGAAGGAGAAGCTTGCCAAGCAGTTGCAGAAGAACAAGGAGCTGTTTGCCAACGTTGTAGTGGAACCCTCCGAGAAGGGGGTGGGGAACTATTCGGAGGTGGTTATAGATGCGGTGAATTTCGCCTCTAGTGTGGGACTGTCTAATGGTGAAGGAGGTGATGAGAAGAGTCTTTTGAATCTCTTTTCGAATATTGAAGAAGAGCGGGAGCCCTTTACCTCTAAGGCAAAAGGGAAGCGGGAAATCAAGAATTTAGAATGCTCCATCAACTATGAGGTTAGAGAGAGACTTTCTCCGAAGCGGTACTATCGCCGTCGGGGTTGTGTTGGGACCAAAAATGCATTCTCCTTTCCTCCAGAGGTGCATTAGGGTTCTGGTTTTTTTTAGGGCTGGTGGTGGGTTTGTGGGCTTCAGTGTTTGGGTTTTTTGGGTTCTTGCTTTGGTTTTTCGTTTGGTTGTGGTTTTAGTTGGGTTGGGTTTCTTTGGGGTCTGTTTTTTGGGTTTATATTGGGCTACCTATGTATACTCTCTTGTGTACTTAGAGGCGCATTGCGCTTTTTTTGATATATACAATTTACTTATCAAAAAAAAAAAAAGTTTTTCTAGAGAGTCACATGATTGGGAGTTGGAAGTCTTTGCCTCCTTTCTCCAGGTGTTACATTCAGTCAGAATAAGACAAGAGTGTGAAGATAGATTATGGTGGATTTCCTCCAAAATAGGCCTCTTCAAGGTCAAGTCCCTCTTTTACTCCTTGGCTTTGTACTGAATGTAGGAGTTTCCCCTGGAAGAGTGTGTGGCGGACGCACTGACGCAGGCTCCTCCGAGAATGGTCTTTTTTCCGTGGTCAGCGGCTCTGGGCAAAATTTGGACCTTAAATAATTTCAAGAAGCGACACGTTATTGTGATAAACAGATGTTGCATGTGTAAGAGAAGCGAGGAGACGATGGATCATCTTCTTCTTCATTGCGAGGTTGCTTCTGCTTTGTGGAATGCCATCTTTAGTCGCTTTGGGATGGCTTGGGTGATGCCGAGACGGGTATTCAATTTGTTTGCCTGTTGGTGGTCTTCTGGAAGGCGGAGGAGTGCCGCAGTCTGGAAGATTGTGCCTATATGCCTCTTTTGGTGTTTATGGCAAGAAAGGAACAATAGGTGCTTTGAGGACTTCGAGAGGTTCTTGGAGGACATTTTATCCTCTTGTTTTCATACATTGTATCTTTGGATTGTAGCGTATGTGTCCCTGTTGTCAATTAGTTATGATGATTTTCTTGCTCGCTTTTCCTTTTCTAGTTAAGTGATTCTTTTGTATACTCCTTATATACTTTGAGGCGCCTTACGCTTTTAATAAGATTTGGATATTACATATCAAAAAAAAAAAATGATGCATCGACATGTGTTTCTTGTATATGAAAAACCACTAAGAATAACTTGAGATGACAAATGCAAAATTAGGTCTCTTACAAAAGATAAGACTCCTGGAAATCTTTGAAATAATGGAAGTGGACAATTCTCTAAAGTGTCCAAACGTGTTTCTGAAAAGTTTAAGCATGTTTTTGTTCGACACAGCAATTGTCAATTGGCACAACGGGTTTATATCTCATTAGGAATTCGGCATATATATTGCTTGTGTTCACTAATCTGATTTGAAGCTGACCAAAACATGATGCCTTTTCATGGGTTCTTTAGTCACTTGTATTCAGTGCTAGAACCCATGTAAGGTCGACAGGGAAAAACAGTTTTGTGGACTACTAACCATCTTCTTGTGGTGTTTCAGTTTTCATATCCACTGAAGTTATTGTTCCTTTTTGAGATATCAGATTTTTAGCATGCATGCTCTTGTTGTTTCTGCTCCCATTTTCTTGGACTCAGTCTCTCCTTTCCTAGTTTGTGAATTTAATTCTCCATATACAGGTTGTATGAGACTTGTGAAAGAACAACTTAATTGGGGGACAAAGTCAGAGCTCAAAGCAGAGGTTCTCCGTGGGATAAAGGAGATTGGAAGCATATTATATTGGATGGGACTTCTTGATATTGTGTTGGTTAGTGTCCTAAACTCTTCATCAAATTGACTGTGTCTAGGGATTTCTCACTGAAGCAAATGCAGTTCAGATTTTAGTTAAATCAGTGGCTCCTGAATTTGCAAACTTCAAAAATATTAACAATGCGTTGGAATTTCTTTTGGTACACCCACACCGACGCCCAAATCAACTTTATCCTTTACTGATCAGTATACCTGTGTTATATTTGTTTAATTCAATCTTGGACTTCCTTTACTAATCAATATTTTACACTTAATTGCAACATAGACATAAAAAACGGGGAAAAGTATACATACTCTCCTCAAACTACTACTCTTTCATTGTCAATGTCCTCAATAAAAAAAATAAATAAATTAAAATTAAAAAAAAAAACAATTTATAAGGATATGTTTTAAAAAATTATTTTTTAAAAAAGGGAAAAAAAGAATCCAATTTATAAAGATTTTTAAAAAAACAATATAGAAGAAACTAAAAATTTTAAAAAAAAAAATTATAAAAAAAAAAACGAAAATCCAATTTATAGGGAGTTTTTATATTTTTATATTTTTTTTCCAAAATTTTTTATTTTATATATATATATATATATATATATATATATATATATATAAAGGAAGAAAAAGAAAACAATTTATAAGAATTTTTTAAAAAAATTAAAATTTATTTTTTAAATTTTTTCTGTTAATTTATAATGATATTTTTGTCTTATAGAAACTGTTCTATGGTCATTTTTGTCTTTTTGTTGGCCTTAGTGGGGAGATCGACACAATTGATAGTTTGGGGGGAACATTAACAATGGAGTGGTAGTTTGAAGGGAGTATGTGTACTTTTCCCTAAAAAAAAAATTAAAATAAAATATGAGGGAGCTATACATCTTAGAAAAAAAAAAATTGAAAGACAGCAAGAAAGTAATCCATTACACGCAACATTGCTTTGTGGGACATTCTGTATTAATTGATAAGTCCTCTTCTTACTGCATTCATAGGATCTTTTCACAAATCTGAGTTGTGGTCTTAGATCTTTATGGTGTTGTCACCACCGAAAAGCTCTCTGCTTCAATGTTGCCTGAATTCTAATGAATTAAGGAGTTAGATTTTTCCTGATTCCATATTTGTTGCAAGAATTGATGAACCCAAAAGATTTTTTATTTTGCTATCAATAGCGTTGGAAAGCTGTTTCTTGTCAGTTTTCTGCTTATTCAACCTATATCATGGTATCGCCATGCTTTGCGATAGGACTGGATACAGAATCAATTCCTTGAATGAAGCTGAAACAAATAATTTTTAAGTCTTCAATTTTGTTGACTTGAGAATCAATTGCATGAACAAATACCAATCTTGCTCATGATGTTTATCATGTGAAATTACTTCTATATGCATAAGCATTGTAGGAGCCTCAAATCTGTCTTTTTTCCTGTTTTTTTTACTTTTGGTATAAGTGGTGATCCAAATATAGATAAGAATTGATAAAAGAAAGGCGAAAAAATATATTCTCCTCTGACCCCATAATTTGTCTCATTTGGAAAACAGACATTTTATGGAGCATTTAATTCCTTGCCAACTCAAATTTTCGTCTATTCTCCCAGAATCACCTTTGTATTATTTTGCTTCGAACTTTTCATGCTACAAACTTCAAAATAAGGATAAAAAGGGTATGTGAAAAATTCAAATTTTAACTTTTTAGTATGGGACACAAACTATGGGGCAAACGAATTTTGCAAAGGTATTCGTCATGAAATGAGAGTCTAAAAACAATGGTTATTCTATCAATTAGATCCTTTGTTTACATACACTAAAGAATCTAGGTACACCTGTTTCTTCATATTTCATATACTCAGTTATGTTCAATAAGAAGATTCAGAATGGATCTATATAATTAAAAACCTTTCATTTAAACATTGAGATTTTATCTCTCACATTTTCATAATCAGTAATATAAAATGTTATTAAGCATGATGGAAGCCAATTATAAAATGTTATTAAGCATGATGGAAGCCAATGATATTGATTATTGTCATCTTATCACTTTTCATCATCTTTGATGTTGTCAATGTCTTTACCTGCTTGAGTGATTTCTGCTTACTTTTGCATTCTTGCATGCTCAACAGAGAGAAGTGGATACCATGCATTTCATGCAAATTGCCCCATGGTTGGGTTTACTTCCTGGTGCAGATGGGCAGATATTGCATTCTCAAGATGGTAGCGATAGCCCTATTGTCAACCTCTTTAAAGCTGCCACTACTGCTGTAGTGTCAAACCCTAGGTGTCCAAATCCATTATCTTTCCACACCATATCAAAACAGGCAGAAGCTGCAGGTGCGCAATTGCACATCTTCCAATCTGTCTGTTATTTATCCCTGTTTATGTGCAGGTAAAACAGAACTTTTGCCAGTTCAATCTCTGTGATGCAGTTGTAACAGTATAATGTTCATAAGCATCTATCCATCCCTTTCATGGTGTCATCTTTATCTTATGAAATCTGAACTTCCTGCTAAAACTTGTTGGAACACAGATTGGTTACCATAGGAATAGCTCTTTTTTGGCTTGTTCAAGGCATCTTTTTTGTGTTACTGTTGCATATATGCATTCAGAAACAACCTTAAAAGACAAAATTGGAACCATTTGAAAGCAAGCTTGGGAAAATGGTTAGAAGCTAATAAATAGATGAGTGAAGCATATTAGTCTATCACAAATTAGCTGGAAGAAGTTGATGAATAAGAAAGATGAAGAGTGATGGAGATGAGAGGAGGATGTAGGTGGGGAATGAATGGTAAATTTGAAGCAAATTGGTAAGATTCTGTTGTGGTGAGATCTGATGTGGGCTTTTAAATGTTGTTCTTAATAACTTTAATTGCTCTTCCGGGATAAAAACCATTAGAGAAATGCCCTAAAACCTCCAAGACTTTGTTTTCAAACTTACTATTCGCTTTGATTCACACTTGCTGCTCATGATAATCCAGAAATTTTGCAAATGTCACTTTAAAAAGCTTTACATTTTCTTTCCAGTTGCACAGTGCTCCACCAGGTTTGTACCCAAATCATGTCAAGGAGGAACATTTGTTTGAGATGTTATGTCATTCTTTAAATGTGTATAATTTCATTAAGGATGCATATAAAACTTGTGCCAAATTCATGACTGGACATATCTTTGAGAACAGCAATGAAGCTATTCAAGGAATTTTTGAGTGCAACACTGCTAATATGCCAACTTGTGACATATATCACGATGAAGGATGTCAAGGATTGCATCGATTTGGATTATGAGGACATTGCATGTGTTTGTTGAGTCTTACATTGGGGCATGGTTTAGTTCAATCTAGGCCATATGAACCGATATGGATAGCCCCGATAGTGACTGATCTTTTTGGGATATTGTACCAATGTGGCATCCCATCAGTGGGTCATGGCACAACTTTTTGAAACTCTGGATAAAATAGTGTGTTGAGAATAAAGATGCTTTGCTGGCAATAAGTGTTTCAGGTGATGATATTGTGTTGGAATCTAAGATTGATGTGGACATATTATTGGGAATTGGATTTGGTGAGTTTCTTTCTTTTTGTATTGGGTGACACTTCAAGTTGATAAGAGAGGATTGTATTGCTTGAAGGTTATCTAGGAATCAGAATTTTTAGCATAATGATATCATATGGGGGTTTGGGTCCCTTGTTAGTGTCAGTGTGTTTTGTGAGCTTCATTTACATTTTTAGGCCACTTCTTAACAGCATGGTACCAAAATCTGGTTCTGTTTGGTCGTTGGTTCAAGTCTTGATGACCTTGATTCAATTGATTAGTTTTATACTGCATGTGCAAATGCACCCTTGGTGTTCATTGCATGGTTTACTTATTAAATCTCTTAGCCTGAAAGAAAAATCGATAAAGTTGGGCCAGCCACTCTCTAAATTTTACTTTCAGGACTGGTTTAGTTCAGGACTGGTTTAGTTTAGACGGTTTATAGTAGATGCAAGATCAAGTTAAAGGTCCTACCTACTAAAAAGAAGGAAAGGATAGGGGCCTACACCTCATCCCATGATCTTTGTGTTTCATAATTCCAGTGCTAGTCCTGAAAATGTAAATTCTTTATTCAGTAGCTTTAGCCTTTAGGTGTCTTTGTCATTTTTTCATTGCTTTGATGGCTCGTCGGTTTAAGGGCTTAGATGTCTTCCTATTGTTGCAGATCTTTTGTACAAGGCTAACATGAATACTGGAAGTGTACTGGAATATGCCCTCGCTTTTACAAGTGCAGCGCTGGATAAATATTGTAGTAAATGGAGTACAGCACCAAAGACAGGGTTCATTGACATTACAACCTCAAAGGATTTCTACCGTATATATAGTGGCCTCCAAATTGTAAGGAAGAATCTTCCAACATGTGTGTTTCATTGAAATTGTATATAGTTCTTCCGAATATATAATGTTCTAGGTCTGCATTTATTTGTTGATACATAATTTTTTTCCAAGTAGCATCTATGTTTAAATTTGTACTTTATAGTTCAAATAATTGAAAGGGGTATATCACTATATTTACACTGCAATACTTATAAAAGAAAAGTTAATTGCTAAAGAGCCATATCTATATTTGGAAACACATAATGATTTCACGGCATCTCATTAGTTTTTCATCATTAATGGTTTATGTCTAGGACATTCGGCCAAGATAAAGTTGGGTTTTATCTGACATTTGGCCTATTGATTGAGAGGCTGGCATCTTAAACGTTCATGTCACTTTGTACCAATACAATGAATTCACTTCTAAAAATTGGTATTACATGAATCCGGATTATAAAAGGTTCCTATATTGGTGAGGGGAAGGCTCTATTTGTTAATATGTTTTGGAGGGTGTTTTTTGTTTTTGATTTGAAAAAGTGCTTTGATATGACATAAAAATGAAAGTAATTTTTGTATTAGGAGTGTTTTTTATTGTTTGTTAATGTTTTGAGAACAGAAAATAAAAATAAAAGACGGAACAAAAAAATTAAAAAACAGAGCCAAAGCCTTTGTGATAATATTCTTTCCATCTCTGCAAAGAAAAAATAAATAAAAAGAATAGGAAAAATATGACTTGATCACTGTTGTGAGCTACAAGTTTCTAGTTGTATGTGAATGCTGGATATCTTTGCTGCTAACATTTTCTAATGCTTGTATTACATAGGGATATTTAGAAGAGACTGTTCAAGTACCATCAAACAATCGTGAAGTGCTGGGTGATTCAGTAGCTTGGGGTGGCTGCACCTTAATATACTTGCTTGGGCAGCAGCTGCACTTTGAGCTTTTTGATTTTTCATATCAGGTCCTCAATGTTGCAGAAGTGGAGGCTGCATCAATTACACAGACACATAAAATTCCTCATCATGTCCAGGTAAATATATTTTCATTTTGTTCCTACTGTTGTGGTAGTAGCCACTGTAGACAACTTGAGATGGAGGTTTGGATTGCCAAAATATTTATCGAAACGCTTTTCTATAGTTATATTGTTATGTCTTAGAGTCCATTTGAGTTTTTGGAAACACGATTTTTAAAAACACAGTTAAGTATTTAGTAAAATTGCAATTTGGCCATTAAAAATGCAACATCTTTCTTGTGATTTGAAAACTCAATTTTTTCTTCGTTAAACGATACATATTCATCCAACTTATTTAAAATTGCACTTTCGGTATAGAAAATCATAGCACCAAACGCACTCTACATTAAGACAAATATTTGCAGTACCAAATTTCTTGTCATATTTTAAAAGTTGCCTTTGATGGTGTTCATGTTTCTTTTTCTTTCAAACAAGGGATGGGACGGAGTTTTGGAAGCAATGAAGAAAGCGAGGAGGTTGAACAATCACGTGTTCTCCATGCTGAAAGCACGTTGCCCTCTTGAGGACAAGACAGCTTGTGCTATCAAGCAAAGTGGTGCCCCTCTACATAGGATTAAATTCGACAACACCGTCTCTGCATTTGAAACGCTGCCGCAGAAAGGAGCCTAAACTTTCGGCCATGGGTTTCTTTTAAGCTCTGTTTCCGTTTTCTTTTCTTTTATATATATATTTTCAGTCAAGCAAACCTATCGATCTTGAAGGAACGTTTAAATGAAAATGAATTGCGTTGGTAAGAAATAAGACTTTCACTCTAAAGAAAGCTTGTTTGGGTTTCTCACATAATCTTTGTTCCTTAGAAATGTAAGTTGTTGAGAAAGTGGTTTCCAGTCTTTGGACTCCCAATCCCAAGGTGCATTAATGGTTGAAAATACATGAGGGAGTGACTTGTCGAAGCTCAATAAACTAAGTTTAGGCTTAAGCATTCAACTTGTTGCAACCAAGTGGTGGAAGCCTTGGTCTTAAGGTTTGCTCCCTTCAAGGTCTAAGGTTCAACACCTTATTTGTGCAAACAATCTCTTAGGGCCACACCCTTTAGTGAAAAGCCAGCAATTTAACCAGTTCTGTGTATGAAAACTTTTGAAGGTACGGTACATGGGATCGGAGTTTACTCTGCAGAAGGGAGTTCGAAGGACCCTGCCTTGGAGAGGCTCCTCGACATCAAAAAAAAAAAAAAAAAACTTGTTGCACACCTCCTTCGTGTTAGATTTCATATCACCCATTCATTGTGCTAAGCGAGCACAATTTGTAGTCACAGTATGACGGCAAAGCCGTTGGACCAAATCCACACCTCTCCCCCCCACCCCCACCACATTTTTCCCATTAGACAACTCATGTGCTTGGTTCATTGTTTAAGAAATGTTAGTTGAAAGCTTAAATAAGCCATGAGCAAGTGGATTCTTGCAAGAAATCTATGTCTTAAAGCAACCCATGTGAATCTTTGTATGTTGTCACGTTTGCACCTACACTAGGACAGTTGGCTTTTTCAAGATGTATTCAATGGTAATAGAAAGGGCCTCCATCGGAGCGCTCAACAGTAGTACTGAAATCTTTGATTTGTCCTCTTTTTATATAAAATTTCTCTTGAACTAAAAGTCTTAAATTGAGTTGATTGTTGACTCGGTAGACATCCAATCCGTGCATGTTGGCCATGTAACCTCCTCTGGCCCTTTGTTGGCAATGAGCCTAATAAAATATGATAGGAGCAATAAACCCAATAAAATGTAAGGATTGTTGATAGAGATTCAGTGAGCTCTTTTTTATGAGACTTTAGCTTAAAATCATGATTTAATTTGAATGGACTGAGAGCAAAAATATAATAAAAAATCATCCCTCAAACAATTGTTTAAAATAATTGTTTTGGAAATCTGTATAGCTCACAGTGCTATAGAATGAGATATGTTTTCTTTCTAAAACTTGTAATTCCCCAAATCCTATTACCCATGCGGTTTACTTTTAGACGATTTTTTTTTTTCAGAGTGAACAGTTTGGCTGTCGAGTTAATATAGGGTGTACCGTGTACAATTAGCTGGTTGTTTGGAGTTAATCTTTGAAGTCTGGTTAGTCATTTGTTCCCATTGAAAATCATGACTCTAATGAGACTTGGGTTTGTAATTTTGAAGTGTACGTGTTGGATCCAGATTATGCTATTGGTGGAACACATCTTAGAAATGAATTGGTATCTCTGATTTAACATTATGGAGTGTTTTAATGGAAATGTATGTTTTTTTATACTAGTAATTGGTTATCTATAGAGCTCTAACTGATGGTCTGTAAGAATTTTAATTGTATAAATAGTTTATTCTTTGATGAAATCAAAATTATAAGAAAAATTTTCACTCAGGTTTAATGTTGGTATTTTGACTATATATTACACATTGTTTGAGGGTTGGGACGTAACAGGTATTATAGATAGTCTTACTACAGAATGGGAAGTATGTAATAATTGTTTCTAAATTTTTTTTTTTAAAAAAAATAATAATAATCTAAGGTCCTTCAGTTAAAGGATTTATACGACAAAGATCAACAATTTTACTATCCAGATTGCTAGTAATTTTGACTATAAATGTGAGTTTTTATATAGTCCTCCTATCCGAACAAGTCTCAGGTAAACTCTATAGAGGCTCTCACATTTGCGATCCAAATTACTAGTAATTGAGACATCAAAAAGGAATGATTCATGTCATTTTTCTCATCCTTTTTTCATTTCATTATATAAATTCAATATATCAACAATTAGATTTGTGAACCGTATACAAATTTAATGGTGGATTCATCCATTTACCATGGAGATAGTTTTTTTTTTTGATAAGTAATAAGAGGTTTTATTAAAGAAAGAGAAAAGCGAGAAGCGCCCCTAATTACACACGAAGTATACAAAGGGGGCCAAAGCGAACCCAAAGCAAAACCCTAGCACACCCACCCAAAAAAACCAAACAACCACCCAAAAACCCTCAAACAAACACACCAACGCAAAGCCCACTAACCAAACACCCTCATCCCTTCACAAAAGACTATGACACTATAATCCTGCCCTTCCTTCTCCTGGACGACGCACTAGCATTGCCATAGTTAACAGAGCTTTCTAAATTAAACAGCTCTCTTTTGCTTTTATTCCTAGGCCTTTTTCCTTTAGCCCTAGGCCGGGCGACGTCCATAACCTGAAGAAAATCCGCTGAATATGGATCCTCCTCTTCACTGCAACCCAACCCCCAATCAAGGGGATCGGGGGGCAGCTCCCCAAACTTGAAGGCTTCATCCAAGACCGAAGAGTTGTCACCCACTACTTCATCATCCTTAATAGCCACATGTGATGAAGACTGAGACTCCCTTATCTCTTTCGGACTTGGGTTAAGAAACCCTCGCCGTAGATAGCCCCTCATTGGATTAGAGTTCTTAGAATCAGGCTTTCTTATAGCCACCTGACCGTGTGCAACCTCTGAAGAAGCCTGAGCAACAAACCCTGCAACTGGTTGGTAATGTATCTGCGGAGCACTAAAAGATTCCACCGCCTCAAGAAGAAGAGAATCATTCACCCGAATTCTTCTTTCTTTCTTAGCTCTCCGGTAGTATCTCAATATTTGCTTATATATAGGAACCCCACTGCCCAGAGACATGCGTAACCTCTCTCCCAAAGCTAACGCCCCTGCAGAATTTGCATCATGATTTTCCGGCAGAACCATCTGCCCAGATGATAGTGTAGAAGAGGGCGGGACCGAGACACTTCCTCCTAAAAACCTCTCAATTTCTTTCTTCATAGACGCCAAATTTTGTTCCTCCTCAGGGGACAACACCTCACGAGCTTCCTTGCTTGCCTGACGAAAAGACACCTCCAAGTCCTTCAGTATTGCCATATGCGTGACATCGTCCTTAACCACTTCTCGAAAAGACTCAATCAGCCATTTTTGTGATTTGTTCAGACCAGAATCAACAATGGCATCAGAGGTGAGCGTCGGCGAGGAAAGAGGGACAGAAACCTCCTTAGCCTCAGCCACCATCACACCTGCGGAAGAATCAGCAGACGAGGAAAGGGCTGAGGTAAGAGGGACAGAAGGAGGGTCACCGGCATGGACTGGCTGGAAGCCGGCATGAACAGGAGACACTCGCTTAAAATCCGAGGCTCTGTCCCCCCGCTTAGCTATCGCGGCCCCTGTCTCCCTGTGAGACAGATAATCATCACTGCCCAGAGCTATGTCTTGCACTGACAACCCAGGAGCCTCAGCAGATGAAGGAATCACCGGAGATGTCACCGGCGAGGTCGACCCAGAAACCGCCGACAAAGCAAACCCAGAACCTGCCGACGAAGCAAACCCAATACCCTCCGACGAAGAACCCAAACTCGACATCACATGAGCAGCCGCACCCGCGGGAACCACTGCGTTAGAGACCACAGAAGTCGCCGGAAAAGACCCCGGATTGAACATCGGCGAGGCAGAAACGAGCAGCGACGACGACTGCTCCGATTGGGCAGACCCAAGACCCGCACGAATCCCAGAAGCAGACTTGCGTCCAGCTCTCCGCCTAAACCCAACAATAAGTTTAGGCTTCAGGCCCGTCCTAAAGCAGGCCCGGTCCAGAACAGGCCCAGGCTTCGCAAGAAGCTTCTTCCAACGACCAGGAACCCAAGAGCCTTCAAACCAAGAATTGGGCTTAAAGCCCAGTCCGATAGAGAAGACCCGAATCACATCAGCCCTAAGATTATTCAGATACGCCTTCAACGAGCGCACAACCCTAATCAACTTCGTCGCTAGATCGCCGCCACCACCCTTAACCAACTCAGGACAGCCCACCATCGGAAACTGAGCACCAACCGGCTTCACATCACCAGAATCCTCGGACAGCACCGCCGCATAGGACCGATTCGAAATAGCATTCGGTATACCCCCTAGACCCTTCGTCTTCGCTGCGAGAGACACCAAAAATTTCCGTAGTTCATCCACAAAGCAGCGCCAACCCCAACCTTCACGGCCCTCAGGGAGCCAAATCACCCCTTTCCGAACACCATCAGCAAAGACCCCGGCCACTAAGAACCGACCGGCCTTATTGCAGCCCTTATGGATCTTCAAAATCATCTCATCCTCCCGAAATGATTTGGCGAAGAACTCCGACCCTTGAGATTTTAGCGCCTCCTCCACCATGTCCGCCAGCCAATCGGAACATCGGAGGCTCAGAGAAAAAGAGCCAGAGAACCCTTTTCTCTTTTCTTCCAAGCGCAACTCAGGCTTGCCCGCTTTCGCCAAAAAAGAGAACGATTTAGCTTCCACAACAAATCTTCGCTCCATCCTGTCCATTGCAAACGCATCCCACGATCCCGAACCTAGGTCTAGCGGAAACGCGCCTGCACGCGCCTCCGCTAGAGAGGAAATAGAGAAAACTAGGAGAATTCTAGAGTGAGAGTCTCTCGTCTAGAGAGAGAGAGAGAGTCTCTCGTTTTTAAAACAAGCAAAGTACATGAAAATAGAAACTCAACAAATGGAGCAAATGAAACAGCTCCCCAATACCTGACAATATGCCAATACCTGACAATATGTTCTCAAAGTGACAAAGTCCAGTCCAAAGGGCCTAAACTGAAGTTCTAGCGTCCATATCAGTTATTGAAGGAAAAAGTACAACAATTATTGAAAAATAAGGAATGTTCATTCCAGCTCTCCATAGTATCGACCAAAAAGTATACCTTGTAGGAACACCTTTTCTTCCTGCTCTTTTGCTATTAAAGCCTGAGCACTCTTAAGGCAGCGGGTACAAAATAGCTAAAATCCAATGATTTCTTCAAAGGAGGTGTGGCAAGATAATGTTCACTGTACAGTATCTCATAACACAAATTATAGAGAAGCAGCAAGAAAAAAAACTCTTCATACATAATTAGAACAAAGTTTAATGAATCATTAGGAGTATACTATAAAATTAACCATACTAGTTTTTCTCTGTTGAGGCAGCAATTCCTGCAGCATGCCCTACTGATGGCGGCAAAATATCTTGTAATTTCTTTATCATCTGGTTGAGCGTACTCAACTTGTCCATCTCACCTCTCTGCAGCAAAAATCTTCCCAACATCCGAGACACTGACTCACTAATATGCCTCCCTCTCTCCAACACTTGTTTGGAGCATTCAAATGCTTCTTGCACCCTCCCCAGGGAGCACAGTCCTGTCACCAAGAGATCCAACGCATGGCCATGAGGACAATACCCTTTTTCCACTAGGTAATTCCAAAACTTCAAACCCAAATCAAGCTGACGATTCCCGCAGAAAAATTTCATTAACATCACCACTGTTCGTGTTTGGGGCACAAAATTTCTTTCAACCATCTTGTGGTATAGCTCACAAACACCCTCAATGCCATTTGATCTCATCAATCCTGAGAACATGATTTGATAGGTCATACTGTCATGCGCAATATGTTTCTCTTCCATCTCATCCATCAAAGCAACTGCAGACTTCACATCTTTTGATCTAACGAGCGAGCTCATCAAAGCATTATAGGTACCAGTATCCGGGTGCAAGTTCCTCAGAGGAATTTCATCAAATAGTTGCCGTGCCTTGATTGGGTTTCGAACAACCCCTGCTCCATGGATCAGAGTAGTAATTGTTTCTAAGGTAGGCAAGCAATTCACCTGTTCCATTTCTTCGAGAAGCCTCAAACCATCACCAAAGCAACCTTTCTTACAGTAAGCATCAATTCTGATATTATAAGTAATACTATTTGGCTTAAAACCTCTCAGGACCATTTCATGATAGAATAGTTCTACTGCAGTAACATCACCCGATTCCCTGAACCCCAAGAGCAAGATATTCATGGTCTTGGTGTTGGGAGGAAATCGAGAATGCATTTTTAGGAACACAGAGCGTGCCTCCTTCATCTGCCTCTGCGTGCAGAATGCTCGAAGCAGTACATTGAATTCATCAGTACCAAACTTGCTACCAACAAAAACATCATTCTCCATTTTTTGAAATGCCTCCAGGGTATCTTCAAAGGATTGGAACTTTGCAATTTTGGACAGCAAAATACTCATCGACTTGGGGGTGAGCAAGGAAGGATGTCTTTGTTGGATTTCTTCCATCAGTTCCCAAGCTTTATCAAAATATCGCATCCGTGCAAGAATGTGAAGCGTCTTTTCAAAAGCATCTGAACTTGGACAGAACTGGGAATGATTGAGGTAAAATTTGAAGAATTCAAGCGCTTTGAGACCATTGGAGTGGGCTGCAAAGAGGCGACCAAGAACATTCTCCGCGAAGGTGTTGGAGAGAACAGGTGAAGGAATGCAGTGGAGAAGGGTAGGTTGAAGTGGTTGATCAGGAAATGGATGGTCGTTAATGATTCTGATAATCTTGTTGATGCTAGAATTGGCTTCTATGGATAGGTTTGATTGGTTGGATGATTTAGCAGCAACAGTGACCAAAGAGGAAAACAAGCAAGAAACTTGGTTAGATCCCTTTCTTCTCATCATTCAAAGGAGAATCCTCTCTTTCTGGCTTCTGGAGATTTAACTGGTGAGTGCAACGCTGCAGGCACTTCTAAACAATAGTTTGGTATAAGTAACATTGGAAACATCATTATTAATGGAAAAATGATAGAAATAATAATTTCATTGCCCATCTCCAATACATCGGATGGGCAAATCCAATAGTGGATTTGCAAAAGGAATTGGACAGGATATAAGTAAGGGAATGATGGGTACTAACAGCTCCCTTATTAATGTGACAAAATACACTAATTAAGATCCACCTCATCACTGAATAGAATAAAAAAATTAAAAACAAAAAATCCTCCTCATCACTCAATACATTGACACCACTATGCTTTTTCTTTCATAAATACCACTATATTTGCATTATGAAGTCTTAACTACAATAAAGTTGACATGCTTAGTAACATATGTAACTAATAGATTTTAGGAAAAACTTCACTTAACTTGTAACACTCTGGTCCCATATTAAAAATATGAGAAGAAGCCGATATAGAGTGTATGGTTTATAAAGATAATCATGAGTGCTAAGTCCCACATTGTCTAGTTACTAGGTGAAACTATACTTTATAATGAATTATAGAGAAACTTCAAATTGACTAATCATTTTGGGGTGATAGCACAAATATGGCTAGCACTTTTTCTTAGGTTGTTATAAATGGTATCAAAGCTACCTAGTAACGTCAAGTGCGTGGCCCTGACGAGGACGCCCTGGTCCAATATTGAAAAGATGAGAAGAAGCTTATATTGAGTAGGTGGTTTATAAAGATAATCATGAATGCTAAGTCCCACATTACCTAGTTGCTAGGTGAAACTAAGCTTTATAATAAATAAAATAAAAAAAATAAACTCCTTTCATATTTCTATAAGTTCTCATTTTGCTTTACTCATTCTCAAAAATAAAAAATGAGATATAAAACATCTTTTAAAAGTGATTCTTTAAGATACAATAGGTGAAATCATTCAAGAAATTTTGAAAAGATCAATAGTGCGAGTAGGGGTTCCAAAGCATCATTATTATGCTAACCTCCACATCTATTTACATGGTTTTATGTGACGTATTTTAAGTAACTTTCCGTGTCAATTATTTTAAAAGAAAAATTAAAAAATTAAAACATGTCATATCAACTTATGTGAAATAAATGAGTGTAAAAACTATAATTACTTTTTATCATTTATAAATTCTTAAAAATGTCAATGTATTTCAAGTGACTTTTTATATTTGAGTAATGCTTACGTTGCAGTTTCAACTCACACTTTATTTTTTTGTTTTAATAATAACTGATCCAACATTGAGTTAAAAAAAAAAATAAATAAAATAAAAAAAAAAATAAAAAACCATTGTGTAATAGTGTGAATATAACATTTCTCTTATAGCATTATTGTTTAGATTTTGTACCTTTAAGATCAGAACATAATGATTAAGGTGCTCATCAGCCACGTTTGAGTGTTAATTTCCTGGGTAATTTGGGGAACCAAAATGTTAAAATGCTTCTTTTTGCCCCAATTTGGTGAAAATTTTGGAGAGCATGAACATTTCTCCCAAATATGGGGAGTAATTCACTCCCCAAATATTTTTTTTAAAAAAAATTATATTAAAATAAAAAGTTAAAATTTGACCACTTTCTCGCCTCTCATTTATTATTATTATTATTATTATTTTCATTTCTTATCAAATGAGATTATTCCTGAGGTGAATGAAAATTGGAGAAGAAATTGTATTATTTACATTGAATATATATAGCAGTCAAGGAAAGGCAAATTTTAAAGAGACCGTTAAGAAAAAGACAAATTTTGAAAAATATAATTATTAAAAATTAAAATTAAAATTAAAATATGACATTTAAGAAAGACAAATTTTAAAATATGAGCTTTAAAAAAATACAAATTTTCAAATATATGAATGTTGAAAAAAGAATAAATAAATTATTTAAAAATGAAATGTAAAATAATTTTTATCATTTATCTTTATTTAAAATAGATAGCAAATTTAGGAAGTTGAAGAGAATTCACTTCACTTGTATAATTGGGTATAAACTTCTATTTCAATTACTTTTTTAAATGTTGGGTTCTTTATCATTTCAGATTGACTCGTTTTCTTTTTTAAATGTTTTGGAGTTAACTCTCACCGGAAACGGCGATCGCCTCATTCACCGGAGCAGAGCCACCCACTCAATGCTCTCTCTCTCTCTCTTCTGAATTGAACCCATGAATCCTTCCTCTTCTACCCCATATTCCAACCCACCTTTCCCTTTCCTTCCCCCAAACCCCTTTTACTCTCAGCCTCATAACCCTCCGCCTCCGCCTCCGCCTCCACCCCTCGCCGACCTGTCCACGACACTCTCGTCCCTCAAAAGCCTCATCCACCTCTCCCACCAAACCCTTCACTCCCTCTCCACTCTCCTCCCTCTGAAGCCTCACAACCCCAATCACATCCCACGCAAATCCCACCAACACCACCCTTTTTACCAACCTTCTCCTCATCCCCTTCCCGGCTCCGATCAACTCTGCTTCTCTTTCGACGGCCCCGCTCCCAATTCTTTCTACGACGAGTGCCCGGGCGTCGTTCGCTTCCCCATCCCACATGCTGCAAAGAAGACGTTGACGATTCCGGGCTTTCTATCCGTCGAATGCGCGACAGGAGAGATTGAGGGGCTTGGGGAGCAGTGCCTTTTCAGGATTCTTCCATCGGAGCTGCTGGCGATTCGAGGCGAATGCGAGGCCTGGAGTGATTATCCGAGTGCCTACTCGTGTAGTGTTCTTCGTGCGCTTTCTTGGGGGACGAGGATGGTTAGAGAGCGCGATTTGATGAATTGGGTGTTTGCCAGTTCCCCGCGTTATGGTGTTGTGATTGATGTCGCTATGGCAGACCATATATTTTCGCTGTTTACGCTGTGCCTCAAGGCGATCGTGCGGGAAGCTTCGAGTTTGGATGGGGATCAGAACAAGGGGTGCCCCGTTTTGGTTCAGGCATTGATTTGGTTCGCATCTCAGCTCTCTATTCTGTATGGGGAAACGAATGGGAAGCTCTTTGCAATTGACATGCTTAAACAGTGTATATCGGAGGCTGCTGCGCGGGGGTTGATGATGACTGCGTCTCCTACTCTAAAAGAAGAAGCTTCTCACTCTCAGAATGAGCTGAATCTCACTGTTACAGGAAAGGTCATTTCTGTGTCACAAATCGTAGCAGCGGTTGCTGCATTGCATGAACGGGCTTTATTCGAAGAGAAGACTAAGGGTTTTCGGGTTTCTCAACCGCTTACGTATGTATTGCCTGTATTTTACGATTCTTATCGAACGTTATTGTTTACTATTTTGATTTGTATGTGTTGTCTCAATTATGATATGATCACTGTTGTCAGACACAACAAACGAGGTAGAAGAGCATTGGAAGATGCATTTGTAGTTTGCTTTCTTTTATTTAAAGGTTGCTCTTGTTTGTTTTCTGTGGTGTACATCATGTACACTTCCAGTTTTATTAGTTAGAAGTTATTTCATGCTAAAAATTTCATGTGTATAATGGATATTTCTACATGGAAGTCATATCTGTATCACATATGAGTACTTTCTGGATGCTTCCAATATGTGTCTGATACTTGGTGAAAGTGTATTAATTGTATCTGATACTTGTCCAATACTTTTGGACATACATATGATGCACCTTGTTATTTGCACAATGGTTGAGGAAAATAGTTGTAGAAATTAAAAAGTTTGTATAACATAGGAAGGGTAAGGGACATACATCCTAATTATGTATGTATCAACAAGGATGCCTAAACGATAAAAATTTTCAACAATTTCACCAACATTTTGACATTACGATATTTATTCAATACCTTTACCTTGCTTGTTCACTTCCTACTTTTTTGAAGAATTTTTAGGTTGTGGTATTCGTACCCTTGCTTTATAAGTGGTCAAAAATTATGTAGGTGGATTGGAATATAAGAACAATATGGCTATTTATCATGTCAAGTTTAACAAGCTCTACATTCTTGCATCAACAAACAAGATATTGTCATTGCGCAATGAACCGGAATAGTTGAACCAGGTACTTGCTGGGTGGCTAAAACTAGTAACACATAATAGGGTTAATTGGGTTATGGCCATGTTTCATTTCCTTAATTTCCAATTATTTGAATAAGATAGGGTTAATTATGCCGAATCTGTTTTCCTTTTACTTTTTTACCCTTTGCTAATTTGGAAGAAGAGGGATCCCTGCATAATGATAGCTTCCATGGTGTAACTTTACTCTCATTTCTCTATAATACTTTTCATGCCTTGCCTAGGGAAAAAATTCACATAAGCTAAATTTAACTATTTGACACCTTTGATACTCTTGTCTGGGAGATATATATACATGTCCTTCTGATATATTTTTTAACTGGAATTTTTTGGAGAAAATTTTATATATGCAATCCTTCATTTTATTTTACTTATACAAAACTTCATTTGTCATTATTTTTTTTTCCACATTTGTCACTCTTATCTTTTCTCCTTTTTTAAAGTTGCTTTATTATTGGTTTAATTGAAGAACGTATTTGTATGAAATTTATATGGTCTTGGACATGCAAATTGGCATCTAAATCTGCTGTTATTTACAGAGAGATGGCAAATCCATATGATATACCTGCGAGAAGACTAGTAGTGTTTACTGTAGTCTTGTTTATGATATTTGGTGAATATATGTAGTTTTGAACAGGAGGAATAATAGATTTCATAAGATTGTGACACATCATTTGAGGAGCAAATTATGGAGAAATGTTTTTGGGAAGTATAGCATTTCTCTTTGAACAAAGTCACTATTTCATTCTTGCATTCCAACATGTTTGGCTTATGCTTTTAGATCTTCTCCTATTTTTATATAGTACAGTTTTAGCCTTGACAGATATACCAGTTTTGGGTCTAGGGTCCGTCTTTGAGGGCTTAGGGTTTTTTTGGGTTCTCTTATGGGGGGCTTTGGTGGGCTAGCTTTGGTTTTCCTGTGTATACTTTCTGTTTACTTTGGGGCGTCTTATGCATTTTTTATATATACAACATTACTTATAAAAAAAAAAAAAAGAAAAAAGATATACCAGTTTTTAGTATTCATAATAAATGCTGAAGTAAGCTTCTTTCTATTTTGTAGGAGAGCTGAGCATGATTATGTGTCACAGAAAGCTGATGAGGAGCGGAAGAGACGTCCTAACTACAGGCCTATAATTGAGCATGATGGACTCCCTCGGCAAAGGTCATCTTATCAGGTACTTAAATCCTAACTTTTGTTGGGGAATAAAAGGGGTAGAGGGAGAGGCTTTTTCCCTTTGTTTGGTTAGAAGTAAAGGATGGGGGGAACATCTCTCCATGGGGCCCACGATTTTTCGACTTTTTTATTGGGTGATATGGGAGAGGGAATGCGTGAATTTGATTTTTAAATTATTTCTATGCCCTTATAATGAATTAGTTACCTATTATGTGATAGTAAATTTCTTTTTTTGCTGCTGCTTTCCTATTCTCTTCGTCATGTGAAACTACACTACAGGAGTACAATCCTCTCTTTTTTCCATTCATTTCTTCTTCCTTGCATCCAAACATATCCAAGGAATAACTCCATCATTTTCTTCTCCCTTTCTTTTTCCATTACTCATATCCTTTCCCTTTCCCTTCCCCTCCCCCTCCCCCTCACCCCTCATGTGACCAAACATTGTGATCATTCATCAGTCTGAGGAATGACTTTTGTTTTGATTTGGGGAGAGATTGGGGGGGAGGGGGGAGGAGTTCAATAAAGTATGAATATGAATTTTTAACAGCAGTGGTAAAGAGCTGCTGGTAGAAATATGAACAGCCCTGTTTAGGTTGAAGCAGCCACAATAATTGTTTGCAGTCAGTTTAAAATGCATAAACCTAGTCCACTTGCTGTCATGGTAATAAAATATGACTTAAGTTTCTTGACTTGGCAGCACAACCTAAACATGAACCTCTAAAGTGCATCTTTAAGGACATTCAGCGTGAAAGAAATAATTGGACTCTTAATGGGGTGGAGACCCCTACTGACATGCTGAAGTCTTCATTTTTACGCTGCTTGTTTAATTGGATGACTCTTCCTTCTTCTTTTTCTGATTCTCTTCATTTGCAATTTTTGGACCAATATTTTGGAGAGCCTCATGTCAGTTGGTGAACATTACAAAGTCAAGTTTCTATCTCAGTCCCGGTGCCCTGGCTTTTAAAGTAATGCTTTTCGAGATTGTATTCATATTTGCTCGACTTGAAAATTCAATTGCCTTAAAATTTATGCAGGTCTTAAATGTCTAAGGTTTTGCATTTGTTATGTTCTAAAATTTGGATCATGGTCCAGAAAACTAGCCGATTTTTTGCCATTATGGATAACTGGATGATTCCATTTATGATGATGATGCGAGTCACCTTGTGACATTAAGCCTTGTCTATATGCGTCCGTCTGCATGTGTGATGTGCCATTGATGATGCACGTATGGGCTTTCAGTTGAAGGGGAAGTTCATTCTAAACTTTGAGATGGTTGTTTAAAACTATGGATTTGGAAGTTTGTTTATGTTTAGAGCACCCCCAATGGATTATGCATCTTCTCCCTTTTTTTTTGAAGGAGCATCTTCTCCTTTTAGCCAAAATAGCTAAGCAAATCACAAAAAACTCCATCCATCGGGTTATGCAAACAAAATGCATTTTACATTTTTGACCCATTTGTGTACAGTGTGACTTGTACACAAACGCATCGCTGTTTATTATTTCTCTCACTTGCTCTCTCTTTCTTCTACACATTTCTGAACACATCTTTTTCTCTCTTCTCCCATTGTCTTCGTCTTTGTTAAACCTGCTTCTGCCTCTGCCTCTCCCTTCTCCCCCTGCTACTCATATCGTTTTCATGTACCTCTCCTGCTTAAGACTTTTCATTTTCAACACCTTCAATAAAATCGTCATCTTGTTAGACTTCTACTAGCCTTCAATTCCAACACTTCAACAACAACATCAATGTCAGGAAGAGAAAAAAGTTAACTGGGTTCGAAGCAGCAGCAAGGAATATCGCCAAATGCACCAGCGGCACAAATGCTGAATTGGAAAAAAAAAAAGGAACTGTTGATTTTGATTGCATGGGGACTGGGCAGGACATTGATGATGGTGGGACAGGGTTATTAAGGAAATTTTTGTGCTTGAGATTTCAGATCCAGAAACTCTTATTGATCTCGTGCCAGGAGTGGTTTGTTCTGGCGAGGGGGATTGTAATGTTGGGTTTGCCAGAGCATTGTACAGAGTGTCAAAGTTCTCTTGCTTTCTTTATGGCGGATTAGGTGATTTTTGGTGATGTTGTGATGACTGTGTTTGGTTTGCTGCGATGATTGTGTGATTTCCAGTGATCTTGGGTTGGTGATGCTGGAGAGCAGTGTAGTGGTCACAGCAGATGGGGTTTCATTTTGTGTATTTGGTGGAGATGGGTTTTTAATAAAAAAAATTTAAATGATTATTTTAATAAATAGAGACGAAATTTAGATAAACGGTTAGATGCAGGCTTTGAAAAGTGGATAGTTAAACTAGAAAAAGTAAGTTTTGGTTAGCCATTTTGCATAAAAATATACATAAGCCATTGGGAATGCTCTTACATGTGATTTATGCATAATAATTAACCACATTGTTTGGTAATCTCTCCTGCCACAATTATGTCAAATACAAGAAAATTGAAAATTGCTGGAACACTAGCTGCTTTTCTAAGATTATCTCTACTAGTCTGTTACTGCTTTTCTGGAAGTATTGTTGTCTAACCCTTGGCTTTAGAGGAGGTGTGAATCGTGTGATATTATTTCATCAAACCAAGAAATTCAGTTTATTTTTAATGATTAAAATGTATAGTAGTGGATAAGTGCATTAAATTATGACTTTAAACAGCTGAAGAATAAAGTTAAGAGCAGCCCAAAAGTTTTCCTCTTGAACAAGGGACAACATGTTTTTCACAAGCATGTTGTCTTATACTTCTTCTCTGTTCCGCAATTTTGGTTATAATAGGCAGATTGACTAACTCTTATTCTCTTTCTATTTTTTTGTTAATTAACTTTCTCTTAATCTCATAACTCCAAAATATTGTGTTTATGCCAGGAATCAAACAGGACTAAGACTAGAGAGGAGTTATTGGCTGAAGAAAGGGACTACAAACGCCGAAGAATGTCATATCGTGGCAAAAAGGGGAAGAGAACAACTTTACAGGTAAGAAGCAGTTTTTTGTCATTATTATTTGTATCGTCATTGTTAGTATTTTTTTTTTTCTCTAAGCAAAAAAGGATAGGCTGGGTAGACCAATCGTGGCTATCTTACCTGAGCATGACCATAGTAGTACCTACCCTCTGGGAGCCACACAAGAGGAGCCTAGACGGTGGGAATCGCAAGCGCTCCCTCAAGTCCGACTGAACCATAGCCTGACCCAGCTCTTCCAGGACATCAATGGGAATCTAAGGCGGCTAATACTAATCAGGCATATATGTAGATTCTCCATTACGGAGATTCAAACTCAAGCCTTAGTACATGCCCTGACCACTTGAGAACTTCCTTGGGCCATTGAACCACCACCCTTGGTGGAGTTAGTATTAGGTATTGTTGTTGTTGTTGTCATCATTCTTGTTAAGGGAAACTTCACTTAACCCCCTAATATTCACCGCTTTTGCAATCACTCTCCTAAACTTTAAAAACTCTCAATGTCGGGTATCTAAGTTTAAAAGAGTTTGTACTTTCACCCTCTCCGTTAAGATTTTCTATTAAATCCTAAGAAGTATGTGAAAATTCCCAAAATACCCTTTTAATTGGGGTAATTTTGTAATTTTCAAAAATTAATAGGGGTATAAGGGATATTTCACCCATTTACCATCTTATTTAACCCCAAACTCCAATGGTAGCATGACATTGCGAACTTTTTAAACTTGGATACCAGAAATTGAGAGTTTTCAAAGTTTATAGGAGTAATTTCGAAAGCGATAAAAGACCAGGAGGGTAAGTGAAGTTTCTCCTTATTATTATTGTCATTATTGTTGTTATTATAATAAGTACATGTAATTCATTAAAATGTGCAAAAGGCTCAACTCAAGTATACAAGGGAAACACCTAGCTAAAAGAAGGAAGAAGATTAAGAAAAATATAATTGAGTACTTTTGCCTTCCATCCCGCAATCCAATATATCTAAAAATAAGAAAAGGAAATGGAGTGGGTAGTACGCAGCCGTTGCTTGTTGGGGAGGAAGGTAGCCTAAAACAACTGTCCAAGGTGAAGAAAAAATCCTTTAATTCTACCACCGTCTGTTCACAATCTTCAAAACTTTGATTATTTCTTTCCCTTTGAAGGCACACATAAGGCAAGACAGAACCATCTTCCATATATATTAAAAAAAAAAAAAAAAAAAAGGGGGGAAAAAGAAAAATTCATTAAAGTGGTGCTTGTCTCTAATATAAAATGATCATAGGACCAAGACACATGTTTTTGTGATGGGGAGAGTACTACCCGCTAGATATGATCATAGGTCTACGCATGCCTTAGAAGTGCTCTTGGCTCTTGCTCTACTCTGGCTTATGCACTATGCCCAAGCGTCTTAAGGCTTGACCAACTTTGCCTAATTTTTTTCTAAAATTAGGAAGAACAGCTGTCTTAAATTTATTGGAAGAACTTGTGTGAAAGTGAATCCATTTAATTACAAGTATCTTTATGGTTATAAAACACCGCCATACTTTATAGGGCCACCTGTTGCAAGAGAGCGCTGGTCACTAGTATTACTATATGGGCTTTATTGCCTAAGGAGGAGTGCTGGTCACTAGCATTGACTCTATGGGCTTTATTGCTTGAGAAGGTCGTGTACTTCAGTTGGAAAAGGATGTGTCGGTGTTAGCAGTGATTTAATATGAAACTGTCCTGGTCTGTCTTATGTGGGCTATTCACAGAGAGAGGATAATTGGACATTCAATGGCATTTAATTTTCTTGGATTGGGCTAAAATTTCTACTCTTGAGATCATTGTATGATTGGATGATTGATAGTGAATTTTAGATTATAATATTTTGGTAAAATCTTTTGTATACACTGGATTCTCTTTCAAATAAAATTTCTTATATATGTGTGTGCGCGTATGTTGTGCTAAAATGAAGTTCACCACTCTGACTAGAGTATTTGTACATGTCTTTGGTTTTCTTATGTTCATATATTTTGTCCCATCGCAGCTCAGTCTTGGCACCAAGCTTTTTTTTTTTTTTTTTTTTTTTTTTTTCAACCCCTCCTTTCATTAATGCCCTGTTTTTGTTACACTTTATCAAAGGTTACGAGGGATATAATAGAGGAATACATGGCAGAAATTAAGAAAGCTGGAGGGATTGGGTGCTTCGTACAGGGAACTGAAGATGGAGGAATGTTTCTATCTGAATCTCCATCTGCTCATGACATCACCACCAGTGTTGATGAGCCAATAGGAAGCAGTTATGCAGGAAACGAAGGTAGCCAATATAATAACAGGACACAGTCACACTCTGATTATATTAAGAGATCTAACAGTTTCAAAGATGCTTCTCCTAAAGACTATGAGCAGCCAAGACGAAGCCTTCATGAGCACCATGTAAATGTAGATCAGAGAATCGTCAGTCATAGCAAACATGATGGGGATAATTATTCAAGAAGCCCAGAAAGATACAAAAGTCGTGGCCGGTCATATGTCCGAAGTAGTCATCTATTAGAGCAAGATGATCTGGAGGTGGCCAGAATCCAGCATCCATCTTCTGGCATGTCAAGATATGATAATAGTAGATCATCTTCTTCTGTTTCAAATTCTGTGAATGATATAAGTGTGAGAAAGGATGAACAGAAATCAAAAGTTGAGCATAGACGGCGAAGGAACAGATATGAAAATGTTAGTTCAGACTTTCTGGGACAAAATGCCTTTGAGGATCGATACAATCCTTCAGAATCCCTTGACATGCGCGAAGATGATCTCTCCACTGGCATCAAGCATGTCAGACAAGATAAATTATTTCTTAGGGAATTCCATGACCAACCTAGCCGCTATTCTGCAGGAAGGCAGTATCCTGACTACCACGATAAATCTGAGTAGCTTCACCTTGTGAAGTGAGTATTCTAGTTATTCATCTTTCTAATTTAAGCAATATTTAATTTGAGTCAAATATGTATAGCTTTTGACATAGTTTATTCATGTAATTTTGCAGTCTTAAAGTCATCAGGCCTCAGCAATTCTATCTACACTTATATCCTCCTCTGTATCCTTATCTGTTTTCTTTTGTTTGATGTTAAGCTCATTTACATCTTGCAAGTGCTCTGCTGTCTCCTCCCCTTTTATTCCATCAGAATAGATGCACTGTTAAAGGATGCCAACGTCTTATGTCATTTCCCCACAATCATCAAGATCTTCAGTAGCCATTAGTTGCATCATCATATCACTCTTACTGCATTGTTGCAACCTGTATTGGCATTATCTCTTATGTTTTAATGTATTGTGACTCACTGTGCTGAGTTTTTTTTTTTAGGCTAAGTTACTGTGTGGTCCTTTTGAGATTTGAATGAAAATCCTAACGTTCCGCTTTGTTGACAAGATGAGTGAAATGTAGAAACCCAGAGGACTGAAATAAGTAGGGGCAAAGTTAAATGATCTTTCATTGGGATGTAGATGCTTTTAACTAATAGGAGAAATTTAGTTTGAAAAAAAAAAAGAGAGAGAGAGAGAACAGAGGACACAAAATTTAGTTTGAAAAATAAAAAAGAAGAGGAACACATCTGACTTTTACCTTCTGTATTTTAATTTTTTTGGATGAGTATGTTCTGTATTTTGCACACAATCATATGGGAATCTTAAAACTCACATAGATGAGCACATCATCATGCATGTGCGACTATTTTTGTCTGTTACTTTGCTGTAGGGCAGTCATTTGAAATCAAGCCCTGCTCATCAAAACTAGTTTTGACTCTATTATTGATGTAGCCAGGCATCATATGACAATATTTATAAATTTGAAAATTGGAGGGTATAAGATAGGAAGGGCCAATATTAATTTTAATATAATTGTCAAAAATACTTGGTAGTCTCTATTGTAGTAGCCCTTCAAAAAACAAGGAAAATTATTCTTGTAGAAGATACACATTTTATCGTTCTTAATTACTATTTGATATATTTTGGAATTGGTAGTCTCAAAAGTTTATAATCTTGTAAACCCTGGAATGGTTCTGGCATATCTGTATATGCTTTATAGCGTTATTAGGTTTTCCACTAGAAAACACAAAGATTGCAGTTTGTAGCGTTATTACAAACATACCTTAAGGACTTGTATAGCAGAGCAATATGTATTGCATATATACATAATTTTAAATATTGTTTATTGAGTGCTGTTCAGTTGTCTGAACGCAAATAAGGAGCTATACAATGGGGTAGTCCTTCACTCCTTCCCCCATATGCATAAATCCTTCCTATCTTGATGAAGGCAGGATTCAGTTTCTACTCCCTGGTAAAGCACTCTTCAAACTATTTTTACCTTCTCTTTGTGATGAATGATAATAATCCCCATTATACATTATCGGAAGATTAACTTACACCTTTCAGTAGTATTTTATGATTGATTAGACTTGTATAATTACACTATTAAAGCAGTTTTCTCTGCATTGTAACAAAATTTACTGAAGAGTAAATGATCACTGTTATATATTGTTTCGTTATTGGAAGTTCTTGCTACTAAAGAAATGAACATAATATATGCACTGAAGGCCAGTGGGTCATTGGTTAAGAAGAAATGCTACCAATCTGCATAGAAGTGTAAGGGTGGAAGGGTTTTGTGTTATTGCTCATCCTTGATATTTCATCTCAATGGTGTATGATCTACTGCTAGCTGAAGTTTCCAATGTTAACTTCAGGGCTTTTATCTACATGTTTTATATATAGGCAAAGCAATCTTGATTTGAATTTGCTGACAGCTAACCTTGTTTCTTGCAGATTATGAAAATATACACATCTTTTGTGAGAGATGTGAAGACAATGCAGTTGGGGAGGATACCGCACATTTTGAAGCTTGCTGACAGATGAAACTCTGTATGCAACTTGTTTGCTCTTCTAACCACAGATTGGGATAACTTTTAGCTTCTTCTCCATTAAATGCAAGTACATTTTTAGGGTATATTCAGTGATGAGAGAAGTATGTATCTTCTGTAATGTTTGTACCTCAGATTTAGGTTTCTGTTCGGCAACCGTAACCTGTATCCTGTACCTCCATTGTGGGGGGCCCTGTTGAAAAATCACCACTTCCATTTTGGTGATGAAAATGACCAGCCAGATCTTCCTCAAGTTGTCTTTTCCAGTATCGTATATCCCTCCCAAGAAACAGGAAAATTAGAACTGATAACCATTTCGTTCTGCTTATGAGGAATCAACTTTGTCCATTTCATGATGCTGAACAAGGTAAAGGCCAAATAATCAAATAAACACTTTTATTTTTAGAGTCCATTTGGTCCCGTAACTTTGCAAGCCAAAAGTGTGATTTTAAACAAAATTGTAGAAAGTGTATCAACTGGTTGTGCATTCTTCAAAAATTGTAGTTTTTGAAACTTTTAAAAAAATCTGGGTTTTCAAATTGTACACAAGATGGTGCATTTTTAAAGCTTAGATTGTAATGTTAAAGGTCAAATTCGCATTTTAAAATTGCACGTTTTCAAAGCAGACCCTTAATATAGTGGGAAAAGAAAAAAAGACCACTTGAAGGGAAGAATTAGGATTTCTCCTGAGAATATCTGGTTAGTTATAGTGGAAAGATATTTTTTGTCTCATAAAAAAGTGAAAAGACAAAAATACCTTTCGAGTATTACTATTTGGATATTAGAGAAAACCCCTCATCTCATTCAAAATTGCATTCAAGTCATCCTAGAGAAGATACAGATGGAAGTGCAAATAATATGAACGTTTGACAAGTTCTATTTCCTCTATTTTCAACTTAAATGGGTTGAGCACTTGATGGGTTACCAAAAATAGTTGAAAATAGAGGAAAAAAGTGGGGGAGCCCGAAAGAGTGTGCATATTTATAAGAAGAAACAAGGCTCTTTCAATTCTAAGTCATTGGTATTGTTTGTTGACAAAAGAGATCCAATCAAGCCGTGTACTTAAATCTTTAAGCTTTGTTTATTCAAGCCCAATTTTATCATCAAGCTAGCTTTTATGTTAGGTTTAATTCATTAAGTTTTCGAATATCTCTTTATAAACTAAATATCTTTATTGATATTTACTTTTTTGAAAATCCATGCTAATTATTAATTGCTTAATTATTGTTAAAGATTTTATCATTTAATTAGATAAAATGATTTTTTTTAAATATATATATATATTACAAATTAAATTCACCAACATTGTATTTGTGATAAATCATAAAAAAAAAAAAACAATTATTGTTAAATAAACTATTTATATTATACCTTATAATCTTATCTACAATCTTAAAGAATCCAATTTCAAGTCTTTATAACTATGTTTTGTACCATATATATACATACATATAAATATGTGTGTGTATATATATATATATTCATCACTTTAAGAAGAAGATTCCTTTTATCTTTTTTCAATACTTATTTTTCTTTTTCATTGGACCTCTCCACCCAACCAAACATGAGGATATTTTCAACAACATACGTACCAGATTCCTTTAACTTTTAAAATATTTATTACCTCAAAGATAATAACTTATATAAGGAGGTTGCACAAAAGTCACATTTTGTGCCACTAATAAGAAGCTGACATATCAGTCAATTTCATTAGACTTATACTTAAAACAAAAACTCAACCTCACCAAATTACACTCTAATAAAATAAAAAATT
>NC_081542.1:9531315-9546770 GCF_901000735.1 Corylus avellana
TTTTTTTTTTAAATAAAAAAAATTAATTTTTTATTTTATTAGAATGTAATCTGGTAAGGTTGAGTTTTTGTTTTAAGTATAAGTCTAATGAAATTGACTGATGTGTCAGCTTCTTATTGGTGGCACAAAAGGTAACTTTTGTGCAACCTCCTTATATAAGTTATTCTCTATGTCAAATACATACATCATCATTTGACTATTTACCTCATTCCCATTTCCCAACATAATACTAAAAAAAAAAAAAATCGGCTAAAGAATAATTTTATTGAGACTACATTGACTAATTTTTCAATTAAAACTTTGAAAATTCGAACAAAGAGAATTTTTTTAAACGATATATTTTCATTGATATAACAATTAAATTGGACAAATTGTTCCCTTACTACAATGTCAAAGATATAATTTGAAATCACTATAACTCAAACACTATTTATGACACATCCAGTAACCTATCGGGTTATTACAAGATAATATCTTTAAATATTATTGTCCCAATCAGTTTTAGATCTGTAACAAATTCTGACGAATCACATCTCTAGCCAACATAATACTTTTTAAAAAATTATGGTAGAGAATAATTTTATTGAGACTACATTGACATATTTTTCAATTAATCAAACAAAGAGAATTAGAAGCTTGAATAATGACTTTTTTTTTTTTTTTTTGATGAAAGGATTGAAGAAATTTTGAGAGAAAAAAATGATCCTTAAATGTGCCCTAGCTTTTTCCAGCTGTTAAATGGCTCCACACGTAGTTATTATAAATTTTGAATAATCATCAAGAAGGGAAAAATTCATAGAATTTGAAAATAATAATCAAACATTCATATTTATCTGAATTGTGTTTATGTTTGTTGTGAGCTTGAGCCCACTTTTCTTTTGATACATAAAAATCTTAAAAGCTTAAGGTTTGCTTCTTTATTAGCCTCCTTGTTCGTTTGTCAGTAGGGAAAGTTCCAATTATTTATTATATGATTTGATGGAAGTGCTGCAAGTTTAAGTATCTAATCATCCTGTCCCTAAAGGGTAGCTCAATCGGCTAGGAACTATGTTTTATGAAGCGAAGGTTACTAGTTCGAATTCCCACTCTCCCCTCTTATGTGAATATGTAAAATATATATATATATATATATATATATATATATAGAGGATCATCCTAACATCATCAGAACCATTTATTAAATCATAGTACTCAAATTTTAGGTAAATTTAATGATTCTCTAGGGAAAAAAATAATAATAAAAAAAAAAAATTGCCCCTCGATAAGAGAAAATAATAATATGACCTCCCAATTAAAGAAGAAGAAAAAAATTTGATAATTGGGTCTTCATTGCTTTAGAAATCAGAAGTTTAAATATATAGATTTATGATGCCTTTGACATTGCGATTTTATAAACAAAAAATATGATTTTAAACCAAATCGCAGAAAATTGATTGTTTAAGATTGTATTTTTCAAAAAAAAAATTGTGATTTGAAAACATAGAAAATCTGCATTTTCAAATCACAGATAAGGTAGTGTTTTTTTGAAAACGTACAATTTTAAACGATAAACTACAATTTTAAATGTCAAACTGCGATTTTACCAATTGCATAACCGTGTTCTTCAAAACTATGTTTTCAAATCGTACATTTTAAAATCATACTTTTTTAAATCACAAATTCAAGCGAACCATAATTTTAGAAAGCTCTAAAAATCAGCGATTTCAAATACCACAGGGGATTTGAATTTTAGCAGTCAAACAAAGAAAATATGCCATGAAAACAATTCTAACAATTCACACACAAAAATATGAAGTATAGATGAAAAATTGGAGCTACAATTTTTTTTAATCCTATTATTAGTGCTACAGCTACTGAGCTACTGATATAATCCATTTTCTTCAGTAAATTTATAATCTTCGATTCTTTTAAATTTTGTTCTTATTTTGTACTTCTTTTTCAAGTTAGAAGAGGAAATATTGTAGATTAAGAAAGATTCTCCCCACTTTTCATTAGAGAAATACTAGATGCTCTTCTGGTCTTAAGTATATATTATTTTCTAAAAATCGAGTGAGAAAAATAAGGGTCAGTTTCTTTTTTGTTTTTTTTAGAAAATAACATTCACTTAAGATAAGGAGAACACTAGGTGAATATCAGGAGTACACCAAAAGAATACGTAACATTCCCCTTTTCATTATGTGTTAGGCGGGTGTGTAGGGGCGAAATTAGATTTTTTTTTTGAGTTTTGGCCGAAACCTACATAAATTTATATAAATTAATCAAATCAAACCTATCAAATTAGCCCCCCAAAAAAAAAACAAAAAAAAAATCCAAACCAAAGTAACTATTCAAAATTGCCGGGACCCAAATATAAAAAATATCACTTTTATAAGGAATTTGAAAAAAAGAAAATGGGAAACTTCACAAAACTCGAACTTGAACGCATTTTGAAAGTACCCCTAATGTTCAAGGTATCAAATTTCAATTAGGATTTTTCATTAAATCTTGTCAAAATTTTCAAAATACTATTATTTTTTTATTAGAAAAAATAAAATAAAAATTGTAAAAATTCAGGTGTTTATTTTTTATTTTTTATTTTTTATTTTATAAAAGAAATGAGTATTTTGAGAATTTGACAAAATTTAATAGAAAATCCTAACGGAATATGATAATTGAAAAAAATAAAAAGTTGAATACCCTTAATTGAAAGTTTAAACATGCGGAGAAAATGTTAAAACCAATAAAAGTTAAGAAGGATTTTCTAAAAAAAAAATATTTTAAAAATGGGTTAATAACTTTTTTTGTACCTCGGTTTCAACGTTTTTATTTTTTTTTCTTAGGTTTTAAAACCATACAAATCTGGTACCTCATTTATGGGAAAAGACAAAATTAATACCTCAATTAGTTTTCATCAGTCCGAATTAATGGAATTCCACTTCATCTCCATTAATATCGCCACACGTGTCATAAAATTAAAAAATAAATAAATAACTAAACCTAAAACAAAAAGAATTTTAAAAAAAAAATAAAAAAAAAATTATGGGGTAGTCGGCTACCCCATTTTGGCCTTGGGGGTGGCTCAACCATCCCTAAGGCCAAAATTGGGGTGGCCGGCCACCTCATAAAAATTTCACTTTTTTTTTTTTTTTTTTTTTTTGAAGTTTAGTTTTTTATTTATTATTATTATTTTATTTTTATATTTTTTTTAGGACATGTGGCATATTATGGGAGTGACACATGGAATTTAGTTAATTGAGACTGATGGAAACTAACGGAGGTATTGATCTTATCTTTTCCAATAGGTAAGGTACAAGATTTGTCTGGTTTTAAAACCTATGGTAGCTCAATCGGTTGAGGACCACGCCTCATGAAGCGAACATCACTAATTTGAATCCCCCTCCCCTATTGTATGGACATGTAAAAAAATAAAATACAATAAAATAAAATATAAAATAAAAAATAAAAAAATTATTAAGCCAAAAAAAATTGACAAAATTCTTTAGGATTAAATACTAAATACCCAGTTTACAAAAAAAAAATACTAAATACCCCATGTGGTTTTGTTGCTTTATTTTTTCCCCCTTATGATTTGATTTTTATCACAGGAAGTCTCTGTGGTTTTGATAATAGACCAAATTAATCCTCTGTCAGTTGACCGTTAGTTGACTTAACGGAAATCCACGTGGACCAATCAAATGTTGACACGTGACACATATTTAATTTTTTTTTAAAATTAAAAAATAATGTATTTTTTTTAAATAAAAATAAAAACAAAAAAAATTAGGGGCCACCCCATGGAGCCTAGGGGGTGGCCAAATTTTTTTCTTTTAAAAAAAAAAAAAATTTAAGTAGGTGCCACGTGTCAATATTTAATTGGTCCACGTGAATTTTCGTTAAATCAACTAACAAAAAGATTAATTTGATCTATTATCAAAACTACAAAAATTCCCTACGATAAAAATTAAACAGTAAGAGAGAAACATTAAAGCAATGAAACCTCAAGAATATTTAGTATTTAACCCAATTCTTTACCAAACGGGCCCCACTAATTCAAGTTCAGCCTAATTCTTCAAGAAGTTTCTTATCCCTAGGGTGAAAAAGTCAACCAGTACTTGAGAATAAGATGCTTTTCAGTTTCCACGGGTTAAAAAAGAAAGTAATAAATTACCGCCGCCCAAAGAAATGTCACTATTTTCTAACCCAAAACTACCCTTCTTGTCTTTCAGTCCTTTTCAAGTTTCTTTTTCTTTTTTAAGCCTTATGTGAAATTAAAATGCAACCCCCCAACTTTATTTATTTGCACTGGAGCCCTCATACCCTTATCCACCACCAACTATATTGGCTACTGGCTAGTACAGTCTCATAAATATTCGTCAGTTGGTGTTGTTAGCGTACATAAATCTCACTTTCATATCTTACCAAAAATAAAAAATAAAAAATACTCTCACTTTCATAAACAGGCAAGCCCAGGGAGATAAATGTAAATTGGTGGGTGGCTTTGTACTTTGAGCAAGAATATCATTTTCCAATCAACTTGTTAATAGGAAGTGACGCATTAACATTATAAAATAGTTATAGATAAAAAAAATAGTTTACAACGCTATTGTTAGAGATATAAATTATAGGGTTACTCCATTCAATTTGCCTCTACATAAAAGATAATAAGGCCATCTAAGGAAAATAAATCAATAACTCTTAAAATCTTCTCCGCATGAAAAATATACACCCTCATGGTCATTAGTACGACGAGACTCACATTTCATTGGTATGTAAGGGTCTCTTTGGAATTGTGGTTTTATTAAGTATGATTTTAAAAATTGTTTTTTTGAAATCGATACTTTTTAAAACCATAGATGCGTTTGGTAAAACATGTTAAAAAATATTTTTTCTATTAATTAAATGTTTGGATAACTTTAGCATATAATTGCAATTTCATGGTCAAATTACCAATAAGGACATTTGTTTATAACAGTAAAATAACTAACATTGTATATAAGTCTCAATTTTAACATATTTGCAAACAAAAATATGACTTATAATTTGACATTAACTTTGAGTTGTTTATATAAGAGCACTAGCAAAAATAGAAACCATATAACTCATTCTCAGCAACATAAACCATATAACTCATTCTCTTCCCTATATATAGCAAAAATCTCAAAAAAAAAAAAAAAAAAATACCCACAAAAAGTCACATACATCCGCTTTCTTATTGCTTTCCTAAACATTGGAAATGCTACAGCCAATGTGTAATAAGAAACTTAAAGAGCTTTCATAAACATTATTTTAATATAAATATTTATCTGTGTCTCCTATTTTCATCTTTTTGCCTTTTATTGGAAACTGTGTTGAAATTTTGTAAAAAATTAGATGGTAGATATGAAACTTTTATTTTGTAAATAAATAATATTTTAATGGTATATGGAAGTTATTGTAAAGTATATTTGAATAGGAAAACAAAAAGTAGTTTTATTTCCTAAACTTAAGAAAGATCAAAGGGAAAATGTGCTAGTGCTCTAAGCAATGGTATCTTGCCTTCCACCGTATTGTGCCGTTCATCTCTTCCCCAACCGCTTCTGCTGCTTGCTGGTTGTTTGTTTGTATTTTTGTTTTGAATAAAAAGTTTTTTTTCTCTAGATCCGCCCTCATGAGTGAGAATGAATAATTAGGTGTGAAGGGTTATTTCTCACGGCCGATTCAAATAAATTTTGTTAGTAAATTGGGCTACTCATGTCTTAGATCTACTCTTTAATTATATTTGTACATGAGTTAGCGGAAGATTGAAGTCATAGATAACACCTGATTGTAAAAAATTTTGTTAGTATCTATAACATCATAGCATGTGGCTATGATTTTTGTAAAGCTTTATGCTTTGTGCTGTAAGAGCTTTAATATTAATGATCTTTAATCAATAAAATCCTCAGATTTCTGTTTTAAAAAAAAAAAAACAAAAACAATATAGAAACAAGTAATATGTATGCCTTTTTTTTTTTTTTTAGTCTTTGTTTTTGTTTTTGTTTTTGTGTTTTTTTTAGACAGACTTCAAACGGACGTACAATGAAGAAGAGAGGTTTCTAACCTATTTTAGGTGGGTATTTTTGAAATCTTTTTCATTTAAACTCGGAAATTTGGTAATTATTGTTCCAAATATTTTTTATGCGAAATCGTAATTTTGCTTTAATTTTGCGCATTTTCAAATAACACCTCATAGCATGCTTATAGAAATCACCAAATTTTTTGTTTCCAATTTTAGTTTATACGTTTTTTAAATAACAATGCCAAATACTTTGTGATTTATTTTTAAAACACAGATTATTATTGTAAAATCACAATCCCAAACACACTCTAAATTACCATATTAGACAAGAGACTCAAACTATAAAAAGGGGTACACCTCACCTATAGATTATGCTCATTCTTTCCTTTCCCACAGTATTTATTAAGTTTTCTTAGGATACAGACGAATGGGATTGATATTTCATAGTGATTATTATTATTTTTTTTTAATTTCGCAAGTGACCTGTCACCAATACAATTGTCCAAAAATTTGCTTTAACGGTTATATATTACATTTTTATCTTACAATTATTACATAATGTTCGCGTAGTGGTACCACCTATCCTTAATTTTTTTTTTTAATAAAAATGGATCAACATTAAAAATATAATTTATACCAATAATTTTATACTTTTCATACATATTTCGTTAATTTTAAATGAAAAATAATAATTAATGAAGGGTTAACAGCCTACTGGCGCTACAGGTGCATACGACAACATCGCAAAGTTCCTTCTCATAAAAATCTGTTTCGGTTTCATTCTCTCGTTGAAAGAAAAGAAAGACGGAAAAAAATCCAAAGCAAGAGAGAAAGAAAGCAAGCAAGATGCCCAGAATTGTGAATCTCCTCTGGGTTTCCTTAATCTAATTCCCACCCAAGATTTTCCTCTTTCTTTTCTTTTTTGAATTTTCTGGAAATGGCGAAGACTGATAGAGCCGTGGCGGCCAAGGCTACGGAGCTGAAAAAGGAGTTGCAGAGACTGGTGAAGGCGATTGTGGATGAAGATGACTATAAGGTTGAGACGGCAGACAAGGCCATCAGAACCTTGTCGTCTTTGAAGGACTTGAAATTGAACAGCTCTCTCTCTTTGAGATTGGATGATGGTTTGGCTGTTCCTCAAGAATTCAGATGCCCCATTTCAAGAGAGCTCATGAGGGACCCTGTTGTTTTGGCCACTGGACAGGTTGGTTGCTTCTCTCTCTCTCTCTTTCTAGTTTGAAGTTGCATTTACGTCTGTTGTTGTGGGAATTTTGGTGGGTTTTGCTCAATTTGGACGTGAGTGCAAGATTTTTTTTTGTTTACATTTTGAGACCTTTTTTTTTTTTTTTTTCAAGTATACTAGTATTGAATGTTCTGTTCTGCGATGGCGATGGATTTCAAGTCTTCTTTTTTTAAAAAAATATATATACATTTGAGTTTTGATTCAGCCTCTGGCTTCTTGTGTTTTTGGGATTTGGCAGTTTCAAGAATTGTAGATTGGAGAAATTCTGCTTGATTTTGAAAGATCTGTGGCTTTGCCCAGACCTGAATTTGTTTTAGGAGTTTAATTCTGTGGAATTCAAAATACTTGCCTTCATTTCGGAATTGTTTTATGGGAGTTTACTTCCACTTCATTATTTTGAGAGGAAAACTGAAGGTGATTCCAATTTCTGAAGATAAATTGATATACACCCATCAAGATAAATCCAAAGATCTACTACCATCTTCTGTATAAATCTCCAGTTATCACTTTTGTCTTCATTTGATGCTTTCATCTCAGTTTCTTGCTTGAACTTCATCCAAGAATGTCATTTTTTTCACTCATTTTTGGTATTTGATATGATTGTTCTGATCTTCAGAATTTATGACAAGCTTTCCTTCAGATAATTCCTTCTTCTTTTGGGTCAAGAAGTCTAGATGGTTTGGGTATTCATCAAAAAAAAAAAAAGTCAAAAAGAAACTGTAGATGGTTTGAATTCCAAATTTTGGTGGAAGTGGAATTTTATGAATTGAGTGAACAATGATATCGAATAAGGTCACAGTCTCCATGTTAACAATGCCAGTAGGCAAAGTTATTGAAATGTGACATACTGCGAAAGATGATCCAATTTTGGATACCAAAACCTTATCTCAAAAAGTAGAATTAGGAATCTGTTCTCATTCATTCATAACATACAATGACTTTGTTACCAACAAGCACCAATTATTTCTGCTTCAAAATCAATATCATCTTTGTACAGTCCATCTTTTTCCTTATGTTTTTTCCATTTCTTATACTTTTCCCTTCTTATTGATCTGCATTATACAACTGATTTTAGTGCATTTAATACTTGTGTTCATCTGCAGACTTATGATCGTCCATTCATCCAGAGGTGGCTGAATGAAGGCCACCGGACATGTCCTCAAACCCAACAAGTTCTCTCCCATACAGTTCTCACTTCTAATCTATTGGTCAGAGAGATGATTTCCCAATGGTGCAAGGAGCATGGAATTGATGTTCCAAAGCCTGTACAGAATATTGATGAGGAGGTAGTGACCGATGCAGACCGAGACTCTTTGAACTCACTGCTCGACAAGATGTCCCGATCCCTTTCTGATCAGAAAGAAGCTGCAAAAGAGGTTCGGCGTCTAACGAAGAGAATGCCATCATTTCGGGGCCTGTTTGGTGAGTCCACCAATGCCATTACTCAATTGCTCAATCCACTCTCACCAGGCAGGCCTGACACTCCTCCTGACCTTCAGGAGGATTTGATCACAACAGTTTTGAACATTTCAATTCATGATAATAATAAGAGATTAGTCGCAGAGAATCCAGTGGCCATACCACTGCTTATTGAATCTTTAAAATCTGGAACCATTCAGACAAGGAGCAATGCTGCTGCAGCCCTCTTCACATTATCGGCCCTTGATACCAACAAGCTCATTATTGGAAAATCTGGTGCTCTCAAACCTCTGATTGACCTTTTAGATGAGGGGCATCCATTAGCCATGAGGGATGTTGCTTCAGCGATATTCAACTTATGCATTGTCCATGAGAATAAAGGGAGGGCGGTCCGTGAAGGCGCAGTCAAAGTTATTCTGAAAAAGATCATGGATGGCATACTGGTTGATGAATTGCTGACCATACTTGCAATCCTTTCCGGCCACCAAAAGGCGGTCGAGGAAATGGGCGAGCTTGGTGCCCTTCCGTGCTTGCTCGGTATCATTCGGAAGAGCACTTGCGAACGCAACAAGGAGAATTGTGTTGCCATTCTGTATACCATCTGCATTAATGATCGGACTAAATGGAGGGAGCTTAGGGAAGAAGAAAATGCCAATGACACACTCTATGGGCTTGCACAAACCGGGACTTCCAGGGCCAAGAGGAAGGCTAATGCCATCCTTGAGAAGCTCAGTAAATTCGCATCAATATCGCACACTACTTGATGAAATAAATCCCTTTGTAGATATCCTCTTTTCATCTCCTGCTGTACACACCAATCCCAGCTTTGTTACCTGTAAAAGAGTTCAAATATTTGTACACATTACCTGTATTGATCATCATCCTGGGCAACTTTTAGTCCATCTTAGGCGTGTATAGATGAGCAAAAGTACATTGATTTTTGTTTTCTTTCGTATTATCTCTTGCTTTTTTAGTGTATAAAGGTTCTTTCGGGTTTGCGAATTCAAAACGTGCAACTCTCAGTTTGGCCTTTCTACAATCTCGTTGAAAACCAACCGCTAGTTTTGTCTGCAAAATTACGGTGCCGCAATCTCGTTGAAAACAAACCGCTAGTTTTGTCTGCGAAATTACGGTGCCGAACGCAGTCTAACATAGGTTACTATAATTGTTTGGCTTGAGTTGTCTAGTCTACATCAGGTAGCTAACCTATTTGAAATTGACCATATGGAATTGTTTTGGATTATACGGGTGAGATTATGATATTTGGCCTACTTGCTAAAAGTGATTGGGATCAATGAGCGGTAATGAGCGGCTGAGAGACTGGAGTTGTAGGGTCTCCCTTGTTCCTGTCATCACCAACCTTTAAAAGTGTCGGCACCACATTACATTTCTCAATTGTGGATTAAGAATAAATAAAGCTGTTTTATTATTCTTTTATTTATTTTTTAAATAAAGCAGTTTTTTATTATTATTATTATTATTATTTAAATAAAGCAGTTGAATTGATACGAACTTACTTGGACGGCGGTTTAGCAAATTGATGCGCTGACTCGTTATTCCATCATTCTCCTTCAATATTGCTACAGTATAAAAGTTGAACTTTGACCCCTCAATCAGGGGAACAAAAAAAAGAAAAAAAAAAAGAGGTTGAAGTTTGAGAAATGAAATAGACAAATTTGCATAGATTTCGCACTAATTTTAGAGTTGAGGATGCCTAATACTTTTGAAAAAGCAAATAATGATGACAACTAGTGAGACTGTTTTTTTTGGCAACAACATGAATCATGTGATTCATGCTATACTAGAGAGACAAACATATCCCCCTTTTTTTCTCTTTTTCTTTTTTGGTCTTAAACAATTGTACTTTGTAGGAAAAATGTTTTAGATCGATCTATGAGGTATTATTTTTTAGCAAAGCACTTCTTGATGTTTAAATTTTGCCAATTTAATCTCTTCAATTCGTTAATTTTTTAAATTTTCATGTCACGTAATAAACCTGTTGGGTAATGGGCTAGTCTTGGAATCAAACGGTTATCTCACATCAAAGAAAAGCCCAACAACCAAGCCTATTCACACGTGCCATTCAAGTCAACTATCAGCTGAGGGTTAACGTTGCCGAGGATTCTCCACGATTATCCAAGGCCACGATTGCTAGTTAAAAGCCACTCTTTGAAATTCTAGGGTAGCACTAATGCCCGAGAATTCAAGAGTCACGATCGATGACAACAATCGGAACCAACTGCAACATGCACCTATAAAAGGGAGCAACTCTTTGTAACTTGAGTGGTTATTAACTTATTATTATCTATAAAGTCTACTGATTTAGGCATCGGAGCTATTTCCTGTCGACACGCCCGACAAGTTCTTTTGTTGAATTCTTATTCATTTTGCAGGATTTCATCTCTCCAGTTTGCCTGATTCACCCAAAAACTATTCCAGCAATACCCAATTTAATATCGACACATTCCGCAAGAGCACAATCAACATGTCTACTTAGTGTCTGAACATGTTTGCTTACCATGTAATGACACATTAGCATAACAGGTCATCATCGTAGTTTAAACAAAAAGAACAATGTAATTTTGTATGAGCCCTCTGTTCAATTCCTCTTTCACATAATTACAGAGTTAGAGACACTGGTTTCTTTTTCCATTTAGTCGTCTTCCTCCTTTGACCCTCTTTTGCACCGCCGCCTCCGCTCACCGTGACTAAGCCCTTTTCAACCGGGTCTTGCCGGTGTTTCCAAACGTTGGATTGTTGGTCTTGTATCTAGTCCGTTCAAAAAGACAATGTATATATTATATATAGTGTGAGCATAAATATATTAGCTAATTCCCTCATTGCTTGTATCACTTGTCAAGCCATCCTTTATTTTAATGTGGATGGTTAATATAGCGTGAGCATAAATATATTAAGTAATTAACAAAGATAAGTCAAAAACTTGGCTTAGCATACTCGTATTAATATCCATACCAGTTTTCATAATTTTGAATATCCTATAAAAACTTTCCCATGTAAAATAAGTCTCTGTTTGTTTCTCTCTCTCCTTTATGTGTATAGATATTAGATTCGATATTTGAGGACTTATCAATTTCAGGAGCTACTTGTTATGTGTGGTTCATTTGATGTGAATATTTTAATTGAAATGAAACATATAATTGACACTTGACATGACAGTAGGTAACTATCATTTGCAGAATCGAATTATTTGAGCCCAACTGCTTCCATCGGTGGATAATTGGGGTGGTCTATAACTATTTCTTTTTCTTTTCTTTTCTTTTTTTCTTAAAATGACATTTAAAATTTTGGTATTGGGATTATATGTCCGAATTAATTGTAGTTTGAGCAAGTAGTATGAGATGTCATATATATATATATATATGGTATTGGAATTTACGGTAATTATATGTTCGAATAATAGCGGACGGTTATTAACCACCCACTAACCACTTTTGAAAGCGGTTAGAAAAAATCTCTAACCACCTAGGGCAATGTGGTTAGCGGTTTTTGTGTTTAAATATATAAGAAAATGTATAATACTTGTACGTAGTAGGGTATTACCGTATTATCGTAGCCGCTAACCGCCGGTTAATCGCCTAGAGTTAATAGTTTTAGCCAATGACCATTAACCGTAACTGTCTTTTTATCCATAATTATTTATCCCGTAGGTGGTCATGATGAGTAATTCTAGAAGGCATACTTGTGTTCTATTAGAATGATGTGGCTATTAAAATCATTTTTTAATTAAAATTTAATAATGATCAATCACAAGTCCAATGATGATTTTAATAGCCACATCATTCTCAATAAGACATAAGTAGGCCTTCTAGAATTACTTGGTCATGAGGCAGCCAAACATTTATTTGGGCAGATGGGTCTCATATAGAATCTCTCTTACGTTATCTGTTCCAAATGCTAGCAATTCGAACACAAAAATTCATGTTCTCTCAAGTGCTTACTCTAAAACGTGACAATAAAAAATAACCATTGACGTGAAACATACATATTAATCTGTCCAAAATTCAATAATAATTTTCACTATCACGTCAAGAAATAAACGCTTAAAAATACATGCATCATTTCTCATTCGAACAGATAATTATCGCGAATCGTTATCCTGTCAAACACAAAAAAGCAACTTGCTACTTGGAGGGCAAGTAGAAAGAAAAAGGGAAAAGGAGGAATCTAAATATAGGTGGTGTCAATCTCATTTTGAAAAATGGATGTGTTAGGAAGATTGTGGGCATGTGTTTTAATTTATTTAAGCGTGAGCCATTTGGAGGGTGTCAACGCAAAAACATCTTTTTGAGTTGCTTTCGGTTAAGTGGTCCTCAAAAAGGTAAGGGGGAGGGAGCGTTAAGTTGTTGGGAGTCAGACAACCGAAGAAAACAGCTTTAGATGGTTCCAGATAATGAATGGGTTTTTGACCAAAATTAATTTGTGCTTAATAATAATAATAATAATAATATTATGAAACCCTAAAATCAGTGTTAATTTGGATCCACTGCCCACAGCCTTCCACCTGTCCTCCTCCGACAAAAAGCATCGTTAATTAAGGACTGTCGGCATGTAGACACAAGAAAATCCTTAAAACTTTTTTTTTTTTTTTTTATGATAAATAAATAAACGAGAGACAATGGGTTCAGAAAATTCTTATATAATTTTGACTCGAAATTCTTATAAAATGATGAGAAATGCTATGAATTAATAAGTTTTTTATATTTAATTTATATTTTTTAATAAAATAATAGATTAACTATTAGATTTGTTGGGTTCACAATTAACTTGTATGAAATTTACGTAAGTTTACAAATCTAATGGTTGATTTATAAGATAAGATGAGTAAAATATAAAAAAAATATTGACCCCTAACATTTTTTTAAAATTATAATCCACGTAGAAAATTGGTTTTACTCCTGGCCTTTTGGAAATTAAAGGAGCTTTGATTCAGAGGTAAGCTCTTCCAAAGCATGCGCGTCTCTTTTATCAGTAATCTATTGGTGATTTTAAAAGAGGACACTAAGAGAACCACTAGAAGAGCACTTAGCATTATATATATATATAAAGTGTTGTTGTGGCTCATATGCTACATGAGATTTTAGTATAGTTTAATTAATCACAAATTTAGGGTGTTTGGTAAGAAATTTCTGTCCGTTTGGTAATTTATTCCAAATAAGAAATTATTTGTGGGATTTTTGTTTCTTGTTTTTTGATGGGAGAAATAAATAAGGTAAAATTATGATCGAAGGCGTTGACCTAACCTATAAATAAAGGGCATGTGTATTCCATATATGAACATAAAGAAATGAGTAAATGACACACATTAACTCATTAAGCCTAAACCCAAATCCACCCTAAAGAAGAAAACTTGCCTCAAGATAGCATATCACACATTAAACTTTGACTTTATTTTATTTTTTATTTTTTACATGTCCTCGCAAGGAGAGGAAATGAGAGAACAGAGATTCGATCTAGTAATATCTACTTTATAAGACGCCGATTGAGCTACCCTCGAGAACACATTAAACTTAACTTATTCATCCGCAAATTCTTTTTTTTTATCTTTTACTAATTATGCCCACATTATTTACAAAATAGAGAAATGGGTATATACATAAGATGGATCTTTTGAAGCCACCTTCTAATTATTTTTGTGTTCCCATGTTAGCTTAGGCTGTGTATCGACAAACTACCTGCAGATTCCTGTCATCTCATCAGCTTAGCCAAAACAAAGTTCACCCATCTAGGCATATACTTCTTCTTTTTCCGTTTTTTTGTTTTTTTTTCAACCCAATCATAGCTTGCCAGGTAAGCCATAATTCAACACCATATTCAGATGAGGTCATACCCCTTTAGTGAACACCCCACATTCCTCGAGGCCAGGCATCAACTTTCCTTATTATTATTTTTTCATTTCAATCATGAAAATGCTTTGCAGTGGTTGTTCGATCAAATGAATGCTTAATTCCTTATTATTCTTCAAGCATATATTAATATACTATAATTGTAACACTCCGGTCTCATATTGGGAATATGAAGAATAACCCGCATAGAGTAAGTGATTTATAAAGATAGTCATGAGTACTAAGTCTCGCATTGCCTAATTACTATGTGAAACTAAGCTTTATAATAAATTCTAAGAAATTTCCAAATTGATTAGTTTTTTTGAAGTAATAGCGCAAACTTGACTAATGTTTTTTTTTTTTTTTTGTAGTTTCTTGTGGGTTGATGAATTTAATAACTCATCGCAACCCCTACATTTGCCTAATAATAAATCAAAGGCAAAAGCAAGCTTGCAATTTATTTAGTTATTGTTGTGGCATTTTTCTGTTATGTTTTTCTTTTTTTGTAAGTATGTTTTTCTTTCTTTTACTTCCTAGCTTTTTCTGTTCTGTATTTGATAGGTTTTCTTGTGTAATGTAGTTTTTCTCAAAATCCAAACCACAGCTGCAGTCTCTTCATTTCATAGGTGTTGAATGTTGATGTAAAGCGAGTATGTTTTTGCATATGTTTTTAGATTTTGATATTTTATTCAATATTTAATTTGGGCTTTATTATTAGCATTTTTAATATGATTGCAGTAATTAATAATACTTTTAAAGCACATGATTTCTTTCAATTCTGCTGGATTCTTAGCTAAAAATGACAGGCCCATTCTATACAAATGTGAAATAACCATGTGCTTTAATAATAAGGCCCATTCTAAAGCCTAAAGCCCATTCTATACAAATATGAGAAATGGGAATGGATATTTTTCACTTTTAATTAGAAGTTAAA